>NC_133134.1:94289291-94889291 GCF_048418815.1 Hemitrygon akajei | reverse complement strand
TGAAAAGGATGCCGCTACCTTGAGGGAGTCTGCTAGGTTAGCAGACGAGGTTGTCTTAACCCGCAAAGGTTGAGTTTACTCCAGATGGGAGTTGCCCAGAGAGTAACTGGGAGGATCAGGAGAACTTGGAATTTGAAAGGGGGACTGGTATTGAAAGCCTAGGAGAGGCAGATGTCCCATTGGCCTGTGTTCAGGTTGTTGAAGTACCTGTGGAGTCACAGGGTACTAAACCTTGTGTTGAAACTCAGAAAGGATTTGAGGTGTCTGATTTGGTTAAAAAGGAATGCAATCCTTTTGGGTCAGAAGGACTTGGTTCAGTGAAGAAAGAGTTAACCTTGGCACCAGTGGAAAGTGAGAATTTTCAGTCACTTGTTGTGTTAGACTGTGTTCTAAAAGTTAATGATGAGATGAAAGCTGGTGAGATGAATATTATTGAAGGAAAAGGGAAAAGTATTGTTCCTAGACTTTTGAATAAAGTAAATTTAAAGTCTGGATTGGATTTAGAAGTAGTACCCAAGCTGAAGGGACAGTGGTTTGTTAACAAGGTGCCTATGAATCAATTACAGTTTGTTTTGAAATTTAAGGATAAACAACTTGTTGATGTTATTCAAGTATATGATTTGGGGAGACAGAACTTAAAGTGTTGTTTTGACCAAGAGGGATCACCTGCAGATGTTAAATGGGAAACTAATAGAATTAAAGATCCTGAAGATAAAATTAATGACCTGCTTAAAATTAATGAGTGGTGTGGAAATTCAGCAAATGGGCTTAGTTTGGAAAACATTGGTGATAAGATAGCTCCTGTGCAGGGAGTCTGTGAAGGCCTATTCCAAGCTGGTAAGCAAGCTAACCACGTAAAAGTTAAGTGGAAAAGAGGCAAGGGTTGACCAAATGCCACTTTGAATAACAGGATCTGGTTTTGCGGGAATTTGATTTTTTTTTGTAACAAAGCATGTGAATAATAAAGACAACATCATGGAAGGTTGACTGAATGTTAAGTTTAAAGGTAAAATAGAGATTAGTATTTGCACAAACTTCTGTAATGTGTTACATTATAATCACACATGTATTGGTTCACACTTTGTAATATACACCTAAGCTAAAAATTACTCCACTGCAGAAAAAGAATTACTGGCGCTTATCCTGGCGTTACAGCATTTGGAAGTCTAAATTTGTTCGGCACAGAGACCCTTGATGGTGTCCACTGATCACAACCACTTGGTATTTTTGGCTAACATGAAGAATAAAAAGAAACAGTTATTAAGTTGGAGTCTGGTGTTACAAGAATTCGATATTAAAATACAACATCTAAAGGGGAGTGACAATGTAATTGCTGATTGTGTATCCAGGTGTTAATTTGAAAGTATATGTGTATTATTCTTGTAGTTAACGACTACTTTTGTATTATATTAGACTATGTAGTGTGCTTTACTAGTTAATTTTCACCCTGGTGAAAATTCCTTGATGGATGGGGGTGTTATGAGTGCTGAACAGACCTGATGGAAATGGGATGCAGAGTTAACCATTCCCCCCCCCTTTGAGAATTATGAACTATTGCTATTGCTATGCTGCTAATGAGAGAGAGAGAGAGAGAGATGAAGCACAAAAGCAGGGACATTTGCTACAGATAAGAGAAAGAGAGACACATTTGATTTATGTATTATGGCTTCTTCACTGATTGCTTACCTTTCGCTACAAGGATGTTACTTTGCTCGTTAACATTCCTGAGGAGACAGCAGGAGTGGCCTAGTTTGATGAACATGGTCATTTTGAGTTGATGGATGGCTGATAACCTGTCAGTGGGGATAAAAGACAGGTGTGGGGAGACACCCTCAGGCACACCAGTGGACACTGAATGAGTGTTGTGCACCCACAGGAAGGTGGGGGCTTCGAGGACCGAATCAGGAGATCGGTCAACAAAGCTCACAGTGTGACCGCAGGGCTGGTGGGGACGTGTGTGTGTCCACTCATGCCAGAGTGACGAGTCCACCACAGAAGAATGGTCTAGCTGAGAATGGAGGGGTCATAACTGAATTACCACAACGGTACAACAGAATCAGAATACAACAGAAGGTTTGCCGGCTGCAGCTACTCAATCTCTTGCTCGGTCTCTCTCTCTCTCCAACAAATTACAATACAACAACCACTACTACCTCAGCACACATGAACAGAACTGAACTCTATATTCTCTTATGACAATTCATTTACCCCTAGACATTGATAGAGCTTGTTTATTATTGTTGATTATTATTCCTACACTTCTATGTTTATTGTTGCTAACCTGTTTTATATGTATATTTGCATTTTTGATATTGTATTGCTTAGTTTACTAATAAACACCTTTAGTTTTCAGTACCACCAGACTCCAACGGATTCTTCTATTTCTGCTGGTCTGTAAACCCAGTTATGGGGTACGAAACAGACCCAGCATCGATCCCTGCAGCACTCCACTAGTCACAGGCCTCCAGTCAGAGAGGCAACCCTCCACTGCCACTCTCTGGCTTCTCCCACAAAGCCAATGTCTAATGCAAATTACGATTGAGTGACTGAACCTTCTTGACCAAGCTCCCATGTGGGACCTTGTCAAATGCCTTGCTAAAGTCTAGGTAGACACCATCCAATGCCTTGCCTTCATCAACCTTTGTGGTAACTTCCTTGAAAATCTATAAATTGGTTAGACATGATCCACCACACAAAGCCATGTTGACGATCCCTAATCAATCCCTATCTATCCAAATACTCATATATCTGGTCCTTTAGAATGCCATCCAGTAATCTTCTCACTACAGACGTCAGACTCACCAGTCTATAATTTCCTGGCTTATTTTTAGAACCCTTCTTAAACAGAAGAAAAAGATTAGCTGTTCTCCAGCACCTCACTGGTCACTAAGGATGATTTAAATCTCTCTGCTAGGGCCCCTGCAATTTCTGCACTTGCCTCCCATAGGGTCCCGGGGAACATCTTGTCAGGCCCTGGGGATTTATTTATCCTAATTTGTCTCAATTACTATAACATACAAAAATAAATAGGATAAAAGAATTCACAAGATAGTGTTCATGGACTGTTCAGAAATCTGACGACGGAGGGGAGGAAGTTTCTCCTGAATCATTGAGTGTGAGTCTTCAGACTCCTGTATCTCCTTCTCAATAGTAGTAATGAGAAGTAAACAAATTAGAAATATTTCAAAGAGGTGAGGCTGTAGTTCCCACAATGCGAAATAATGAAGCTTTAATTCTGTAGGTGCATATTGCTACAAGTCCCTCAGCACCCTGAGTGATAAGAGGTGAATTATATGGAGAGGTACTCATTTGAAAAAAATTATATTAAATGGGAATATCTGATGTTCTGCTGTTAATTATTCAGAAAATCTACAACATGTACAGACTTCTGCACATGCCCATAAGAAAATGAAGAGTTGTGCAACAGTTCAGCCCATCACAGAAACCAGCTTCCCCTCCATTGACTCTTTATTTTTCTCATTGCCTCGCAAAGCAGACAACATAATTAAAGACCCCCAACCATCCTGGGCATTCTCTCTTCTTGCCTCAAAGCCAAAGTAAACTTACCATCAATGTCACCAGAATCTACTTTGAGATTCTCTTTTTTTCCCCTTGCAGTCATTTTGCAGGAAAATAGAGAGATACAATAGAATTTGTGAAAAACTACAGTATACATAAATAAGGACTGACAAGCCTCCAATTTGCAAAAGACAAATCATATAAATAATAAAAAAGTAAATAAATTATGGTTCCTCAAGGTTGTCATAGACGGGAGGTAGCGGGGAAGTGGGGACAAGCTCTCCCAACAAACACTCCCAAAGAACCTCTGAAAACCAAGTCCATATCTCTGCTTTCATGTCTGGCTACTAAGCCCAGCGAAACAGCTTCTACTCACAGAAGAGGGGTAAAAATGGCTCGCTGGTGCCTTAAAACCAGTTGCTTCGGGTAAATGGGCTTATCAGCTGTGGTTGGCTGCTCATCTAAGAAAAGAAAACTCTGATCTTAAATCTCTGCTGCCTTGTAGCTATACCCAATCACAGGGGAGGCTTCAGGAATAAACCCTGAGGAAATATCTGGAGTTGGAGCCCTAAGGCAGTCCTATGTTGAGTTCAGCACAGACTGGCAACTCCTGCGATGCTACTGGTGTCAAACTGTATTGGTCTCTACTGTTCCTTTGGATTCATCAGCTGTGTGGAGAGGGGTGGCCTGCTACTTGGGCAGCTGCTTGCTCTCCATGTTGTACTGCCCCAGCAAGTGTACTGGCTTGCAAATAGACAGCTAGGACGCAACAATCTCAACCAATGGAGGCACTATCAAATAAAGAATACCGAGAAGCATAAATTGCAGAGTCCTTGAAAATGAATCCATAGGTATCTTCCATCAGAAGATACAAAAACCTGAAAGTACGTACCTCTAGTTTTAAGGATAGTTTCTACCCTGCTGTTATAAGAAGACTAAATAGCCCCTTCGTATGATCAACTGGACTTTAAAATCTCATATGACCTTGCACTTTGTTGTTTACCTGCACACTGCACTTTCTCTGTAGCTGATACACTTTATTCTGCACTATTATTGTTTACCTTGTTCTAGCTCAATGCACTGTGTGAACAGATTGTAGAACAAGCTTGTAACTGTATCTTGGTACGTGTGTCAATAATAAACCAATTCTAATTCCAATTTTTATCAAACTGCATTAAGCCAGGAGATTTTAATGGTGTGGCTAAGTTAAAGAATGAAAGGATTCTATTCTCCAGCTCAGTCATCCATCCCCTACTGAATATAGAAAAATGCTGAGAACTGCTGATCCTCACAGTCAGCGACAGAAATGGTAATTATCACATTATCGGGAATTCAGCTGATATTAACATTCAGGAACCAGATGACTGACAGGAGGTGACAGCCATCTACGGGAACCCTGCAGTTTTCTCAACAATAAATTACAACTTTAATGCCTTTTAATAGTGTCATTAACAGAAATGCATCAGAAAAATATTAATCATTCTCAGCACAACAAGAGCCTCACTGGAAACCCTGAATCTAATGGAGTGTAAGAAATAGGTCTTAAGCGATCAATGCATTCGGAAGTGATACACTCTTTTGACTTGGCACCAGATTTTCCTTACAGATTCCTCCCTTCTCTTGTCAATCTCTCCCAAAGGGTCAGCCTCATGTGGTTGCTAATTATTATTCCCATTTATTCCTCCTCAGTGTTGTTCCTGAAAACCCACAATGGAACAAATGTCAAGTGCTGCTAAAGGACCATCAATACAGTGTAGGATGTTCTTTGGTCTGCCCAAAACTTGCTTTTCCATCAGAGTGAGATGTCCATACGGGAATGCTGCTGACTGGCACAGTTCAGGCTGCAGGAGTCGGTGCTGAGAGGAGCAGCCAATGCCACCTCTGTGCGGAGGGACCGCAATCTGGGCTCCATCTGCTACTGCACACGAACGGGCTGATTAGATTGAGGAGGCCCCTCGAACAATGAAAGGTTGGATCGTCCCATGGAGACATGTGAGGGGCAATGGTGTTATGTTTGCTTCCTCTTCCCTTTAAAATAGTTAGCTTACATGACTGAATGTAACGGCCATGAATGTATCTTTTTGTATGGTTTCTTTCCTTGTGGATATTTTTCATTATGAATAAAATTTATTGTTGAAATGGATATAAATTTACAACTGGCCCCTCTCTGTTTAGGTTTCTGGATAACAGTGTCAGATCCCTGATGCTTTTGCAATTGAAAGGATCTTCTGAATTCAGGACTGAAGCATCCGTTTTACTACAAGAACAAAGAAAGAAAAGCCAAGAGAACAGAAAGGAAAGACAAGGGGAAAAGCAGTCCTGGTCATCGCTACAGATAAGAACCTATGAAATAAACAGATTCAAGAGGCATGACACCTGCTAATGAAAACTAAGAAGCTTCTAGAAAAATACAGAAGCAACTGCACCACAATTGCTGGAAAATTCATTGAACAGTTACATAAAAAATGCAAGCAAGCATAGGAAAGACAAACTGCAAAGAAAGTAGATTCAAGATCCATTTATTATCAAAGAATGTATAAATTATATAACCCTGATCTTGCTCACAGGTAGTCGCAAAGGAAGAAACCCAAAAGAAAAAAAAGAATGAGAACAAGAATAAAACACCAACACTTGATGTGCAAGAGAAAGAATTTTTCAAAAAGTCATGCAAAGAACTGAGCTAACGACAACAGCATTCCAAGCCAAAATTGAGTCCTTAGGTCCAAACCAGAGAGCAGCCCGGAATAGGCCCAAAGCCTTGCATATTGGCAAGTCACGGAGCACAACAGCTGGCTTCTTCATAGCCTCAGCACCATGGATAATAAGCAAAATCAGCCCACATCCTGTCCAACACCCTGTCTGCCCAGACCAGTGTTTAAACTGACCCAACAGCAGAACAGCGGTAGGCTCTGCACCCTGGACAGAGGAGTGAAATTCTCCGACTGCAAGTGAAATCGGCTCTTCCTCAGATCCAGACCAGCATATAAACAGCAAATCGTATATTGCAGTGGGACTCGGAGCTTAGATCACACCACACAGCCACTCGCTCCCGGCCCAGAGTCCGTCGCAAGGCCACTCTCAAGCTCTTCAGATCAGCTCAAATCCCAGAGCGATCTGACCTTCTTCCAAGCCAGTTGAATGAGCACTGAATGTTGTCTTTTCGGGCCTCATTTTCTGCTTTAGGGCTCACAGAGATTCGACTTCACTCCCGGGCCCCAACTTTTCCTTTAGGGCCCAGAGCAATCCAACCTCACTCAATAGACAATAGACAATAGGTGCAGGAGTAGGCCTTTCGGCCTTTGAGCCAGCACCGCCTTTCAATGTCTGATCATCCACAATCAGTATCCCGTTTCTGCCTTCTCCCCATATCCCTTGACTCCACTATCTTTAAGTGCTCTATCTAACTCTTCCTTGAAAGCATCCAGAGAATTGGCCTCCACTGCCTTCTGAAGCAGAGCATTCCACAGATCCACAACTCTCTGGGTGAAAAGTATTTCCTCTACTCCATTCTAAATGGCCTACCCCTTATTCTTAAACTGTGGCCTCTGGTTCTGGACTCCCCCAATATCGGGAACATGTTTCCTGCCTCTAGCGTGTCCAGTCCCTTAATAATCTTATATGTTTCAATCAGATCCCCTCTCATCCTTCTAAATTCCAGTGTATACAAGCCCAGTCGCTCCAATCTTTCAACATGTAACACTTACCCAACAGGCTGGTATATGTCTAGGGGAAAAGGAGATCCAGCCACTCACCAACCCCACCTCCCGTACATGCAGGTGCTGTGGGAATCAAGTTTATGCCACGCGTACCCACACACAATATCAAACTCACACCAGATACCGTTACGGAATACACTTTAAAGAGTTTACTAAAACTAAAAGAGTACTAGGTAATACAATATATATGAAAGAAAAGAAAAAGCAAAAGGCGCCAACTTATCAAAGTTCAGTCAGTTTAGTGCACATCGTTGGAGCTCAACCATCGAACCATTCGACCCCTCGTCACTTTCCTCCAACCTCCACGTCTTCGCACCTGGGACCACCCCCGGTGGTCAACCAAGCAGTGCAGCGCACATCCACGTGCCTCGGCATCTTCTTCCCGACTCTCCTGAAAACCCGCGAAACCCCCCCCCCCCCCCAAGCTCCCAGCCTCACAAGACAAAATAACATTCCCCATTGGTTAACAAATGAATACAATCCCCATATCAGCAAGTCTAAAGCTAAACAACTGCGAGAGAAACACTTATCAGACAAAGAAGCATTCTTACTCTTAACAAACCAAAGAAGCCATTTTGAGAAACATACACAGGACATTGTACATTCTCCCCCCACCAGCAAATGTCATGCCCTCATGGCATTACCAGAGTTCCCCAAAGCTTCTTGCAACACACAAAACCCAACCCAGGTGCAGAAAGCAGCGACATAACTACCCAGAGCAGTAGAAATCACACTCGGTTCTCCTGGTACCACATATGTCAACCACTCTGGGGGGCGCCTACTCCTCTGAGATCTCCATACCCCTTCTGCCGACCCTTCCGCCTCACTGGGCTCCCTCTTCACCTGCGAACCCACTGCCTCGGACACCCCAGGTCTACCTGACAGACCCTCATCCCCTCCCTCACGGGGTTCCCCCCTCACCTGAGAACCCTTCGGCTCACGCTCGGGTTCCATCCTCCCTCCCTCCAACGCTGGCTGCCTCTCCATCTGACCCTCAATACCTTCCCTTCTCTCACCCAACTCAGTATGGGAAGGGCCAGGAGCCTCCTCTTCTGATACTGGAGCACCAGCGAATGGGAACAGGGGCCACACATCTGAGTCGTCCTCTTCCGAATCGGTATCCATTCCCGGGTTAGGGACCCGTCCCCGCTCTTCAGCAGCGGCCTCTTCCCTCGCTCCGCACCCTCGCGGAGTCCTTGTACTAGGCGCAACCTCCCACTCTGGCTCCTTGTCCACCTGCACTGCTTGACCCAGGGGCATTAGGTGATTCCGAAGGAGTACCTTGATAGGCCCATTCCCATCCTCAGGTTTCACCCTGTAAACTGGTGGATTCGGCATCTGGCTCTCTATTACATAGGGGCTGGCCGCCCATCGATCTGCCAACTTGTGCTTACCAGGGAGTCCCAAATTCCATAAAAGGACCCGGTCGCCCGGCAATAATTGGGCAAACTTCACCTTTTGATCATATCTCATTTTATTCCTCTGATTTTGTTTGGTAGCCGCAGCCTCGGCAAACTCGTACGCCCGCTGTAACTCCCTCTTCATGTCGGACACATACTTTAGATAGGGCTTCCCGGGTAATTCACCCACTTCAACCCCAAAACACAAGTCAATGGGCAACCTTGCTTCCCGCCCGAACATGAGATAATAGGGCGAGTACCCTGTAGCATCATTGTGAGTACAATTGTAACAGTGAACCAATTGTCCAATATGACGACTCCACTTACTTTTCTGCCCAATCTCCAGTGTCCCGAGCATGTCCAACAGGGTCCTGTTAAACCTCTCTGGCTGAGGATCTTCCTGTGGGTGATAAGGGGTAGTCCTGGATTTCTCAACCCCAAGTATAGTCAGTAATTCATGGATAAGGCGGCTCTCAAGGTCCCGCCCCTGATCACTATGGATTCGCCTGGGAAGGCCGTAATGAACAAAATACTTCTCCCATAACACCTTCGCCACTGTCGTCGCCTTCTGATCCTTAGTGGGAAATGCCTGAGCATAGCGAGTGTAATGATCGGTGATGACTAAGACATTTGTGGTGTTGCTGGTGTCAGGCTCAATCGACAGAAAATCCATACATACCAAGTCCAGAGGTCCCGCACTCTGCAAGTGCGACAGTGGAGCCGCTGACGCTGGCAGGGTCTTCCTCCTAATGCAACGACTGCATTTCCTACAGTATTCTTCAACCTCCCCCCTCATCCAGGGCCAGTAGAACCGGTCTTTAAGTAATCCATAGGTCTTTTCCACACCCAAGTGTCCAGAATCATCATGTAAGGCCTGGAGTACAGTCTGCCAATACTTCTCCGGCAGGACCAATTGCCAACTGCGGGGTTGGTCCAGAGGCGCCGTTACCCGGTACAAGATTTGGTTCTTTAACTTTAACCGAGACCACTCCTTCAATAACAGAGGCACGGACGAGTGTTTCGCCTTATCAGCCAACGCCACATCCCCCTTCTCTACCGCTCTCCATACTGTCATTCTGCTGAGCAGCTGCCACTTCCCCTGGACTCAGTTCCGGCAACTGTTTAGTCCACAGTGCGGTCAGGTCACAGTAAGCTAGGGGTATGGCGTCGTCAAAAACCCCCAAATGGTCCACGGCTCGCTCCAGCCTCCCTCTTCCCTCGGCCTTCACGGTGATAGCAAACTGACACATAGCCTTCATTCCAGGGGCAGGGACACTCTCCCACTCCTCGTCCTTCTCCTGTTCCCCCGGCTCCCGACGTGACAAAGCATCCGCATCAACATTCTTGCTTCTGGGCTGGTACCTCAGGCTGAACTCATATACCGACAAGGCCTCCAGCCACCGATGTCCTGTGGCATCCAGCTTTGCCGAAGTCAAAATATAAGTGACAGGATTGTTATCCGTTCTCACCTCAAACTTGGCTCCGTACAGGTAATCGTTCAGCTTGTCCACCACCGCCCACTTCAGCGCCAGGAACTCCAACTTGTGAGTGGGATAGTTTCTCTCAGAGGGCGACAAGCTTCGGCTGACAAATGCTACCGGTCTCAATGCTTTGCCATGCTCCTGGTACGGAACAGCCCCAAGACCCTCTCGACTGGCATCAGTGTGCAGCACATATGGCTTCTGGGGATTGGCAAAAGCCAACACCGGGGCCTGGGTCAGCGCCCTTTTCAAAGATCGGAACGCCTCTTCACATCGATCATCCCATCTCGAGCCAAAAGGTGCCGCCGGGTTCCAGTATCCTCCAGCGTCCTGCCTCCGGTCCCCCTTTCTTTTCTTTCCCAGCGGGGGATAGCCACACAACAGCTGAGTCAACGGGTGACACATTTTGGCGTATCCTTTCACGAATCGGCGGTAATACCCACAGAACCCCAAAAATGAGCGCAGAGCGCTCACTTTCTGGGGTCTTGGCCAGGTGGTCACGGCCTCTATCTTGGTTGGATCAGTAGCCACTCCCTCTTGCGAAATGATATGGCCAACGTAGCTGACCAACGACTTGCAGAACTGGCATTTGTCCAGGGAAAGCTTCAGCCCTTCTTCATTAAGCCGGCCCAACACCTTCAACAGCCTCTCCTCGTGTTCCTCCAAAGTCGATCCAAACACTATCAAATCGTCCAGGTACACCAGCACCTCCAACAGATTCATATCCCCCACAGTTCTCTCCATGAGCCTCTGGAAGGTGGCTGGGCCCCCCGATATGCCTTGGGGCATTTGTTCGAACTTAAAGAACCCCAGCGGGCAGATAAAGGCTGTCTTCTCTTTATCGCCCGCACTCATCGGGATCTGGTAATACCCACTTCTTAAGTCCAGCACACTGAACCACTTCACTCCACCCAGGCAGGCCAACGCGTCCTCGACCCTCGGGACAGTATATTGATCAGGAACAGTTCGCCGATTCAAAGTCCTGTAGTCAACACACATGCGCACCCTCCCATTCTTCTTCCGTGCCACCACTATTGGGGACGCATAAGGACTTCGAGACTCAGCTATGATTCCGGCCTCCTTCAACTTGCACAAGTGCTGCCGCACGTCCTCAACATCTGCCGGAGCCAGCCGCCGGGATCTCTCTCAGAACGGGGTGTCCTCCGTCATCCGTCATCCGGATGGTGTGGCGAGTGCTTTTGGAGCAGCCCACATCAAACTCGCCCCGAGAAAAAACAGCTTCCATCTTCAGCATCTTCTCCACTAGACTGCGTTTCCACTCCGGCGACACAGGAGAATCCCCTAAGTTAAAGGCTTCAGCGGTCAGCTCCCTTCGATGCTCCAACCCCTCCCCGTTAAGGGTCCTCACTGGGGCGCTAGACATTACCGTCACCGGGAACAGATGTGCCAGCGGCATTCCCCTCTTAAAGGTGATTTCTCTTGCCGTGGTGTTCCTGACACTTATAGCTATACGCCTTGCATGTACCACCCCTGGTCTCTGCACTTCGGGCCTCACCAGCACCCCCGCCGGAAATCGTGTCTCCCCTTCAAGATCGTCCGGGGCGTCTACTAACAGGGCTTCGCCCGTCGGCACTCCTGGGAATCTGGGGGTCTCCATCACGAGTGCTACCTCCCCTGGTCAGATCACCTTGGGCCCCGCCTGCATACACCACACCGTCCCTCGTTTACACTCTGGGTCCAGCCCTTGGGAGGCAACCCCTTCTTCGAACACCGCTCGAAACACTGGATGCACCGAGAGGGTCTCCAGAAAGTGTTCCCCCCCCCCTTTCTCCTTACAAGCTCCCAGGAGCTGTCGTACAACGGGGGAGTTAGTCCCCACCAGTAGGGCAGCACCACCGGTTTCCACCGGGTCAGGACACACCAACACCAATGTCTCAATAGCTTCAGACACTCCCACATCGCCCTCCGAGAACTCCAATCTCACCGATAGGTACCCATTGTACGGGTAGTCACCCTCGCTCACACCCCAAATCAGCAGGGCGTCAAATGGGGTTACGGGCAAATGCTTTAGATATTGGTTGTAGAACGACCGGTACAATAAGGTCGCCTGCGATCCCGCATCAAGAACGGCTTTCGCGTAAACTCCCTCTATCTGTAGACCCACACTGGCACGGGGTCCAACCAGCCCATCCGGAATAGAGGCGTGGGCACCCGGTGGTCCCCTGGCTGATCTCTGGGAACGTGTTCCTCCAGAGGCTCCAGTCCGTTCCCTCACTGAGCCTCTCCTAAGTTTCCCGACACCTCTCCCTTCTTAGTCGCAGGGGGGCTTGCCCTCCGTGGGACTCTTTGTCTCTCACAATCCCACCTGAAGTGTCCCTCCTCTCCACAGCTATAGCACACCCTTGGCCGCCCACAGTCCCGCCTGAAATGCCCCTCTTTCCCACAGTTAAAGCACACTCTGCCTGCCGCCCCTCCTCTCCCAGGACGGCTCCCGCTGCCAACCCACTGCACTGGTCGCCCCCCGGGAATGGGTACCTCCCCTGTCCTTCCCCTCCAGAGGAGGGTCCCTACTCTCCTGGGGGTTTTCAGTCCTCCACCCAGCCACCACTTCCTGTATCGCTGAGGATCGCTCCCGTAGGCCTGAGCCCCTTTTCCGCCCCAACGCTCTCTCTTCCACCCGCACCTCTCTAATCAGTTGCCCGAACGATGGAGGGGGGCCTTTCCTATAAGCCTGCCGGATAGTCCACGCCACCTTGTCCTCCTCCAGAGAGCCACTGAATATCTGACTCATCCTCACGCTAGCCACGTCAGGCGCCTTCACTTACCCCCCGGCGCCGCAACCCCGTAAGCATCCCATCCATCTGAAATATGTACTCGGAGAGCTTTTCCCCTCTCCGTTGTTCCAGGCGTTGGAACTCGGCTAAAAGCAGTCAGGGTTCCCCTGACAACCCAAACGCTCCCTCCAAAACTTCTATGCATTCCTCCACTGAAGCCCCAAGCTTTTCAGCTTTCAACTCCCGGACTGTTTTGGCTGCCAAACCCCTCAAACTTCCCACCAATCGCTGCCTCTTCTCCTCCTCCGAGCCTGGCCACTCCCCTAACATCAAAGACGTATGCTCGATCCAGGTCTCATAGTCCACCTCTCCGTCCGGAGTAGTCTTGGCTCCGGAGAACACCCCCAGCTTCAGCCGTGGCCTCTCGGCCACTCCCACCAGGGAGTTAAGTGTGGCTGCCAGCTCCAAGGCTTCCCCCCTACCTGGGGGGCGGGGCCTAGTCACGCCTCCCTCCTCCGACCTCCCTTTACTAGTGCCGGGCACCTCTCTGGGGTCCACCTCTAGCTCTAGTTCCTCCTCCGGTGTCTCCTCATCCTCACCCTCGGAGAGAGTGTGGAGCCCCCACGGCTCCCCCGGAACACTGACCGTCGCTGGCAGTTCCAACGTCATGACATCAGCACTCGTACGAACCAACACCCAGCTAGACTCCACCTCTTTACCACACCGTCTAGCTACCAATTCTACCTGCCCAATACATTTTACCAAACTTAACCCCCGCACTAATGCATCTCCCGAAACTTGAAAATCCACTCCGCTCACTACACAGGCATACTGCACCGGTACATCTTCCAACTTGCACCAGTTAACAATCTTATCTCTGTCCATCTCCGCTCTGCTGCCTGCGCGATTCCACAGCCCCTGACAATCCAGTCCTGGACGAGCCCCCACAAATGTAACACTTACCTAACAGGCTGGTATATGTCTAGGGGAAAAGGAGATCCAGCCACTCACCAACCCCACCTCCCGTACACACAGGTGCTGTGGGAATCAAGTTTATGCCACGCGTACCCACACACAATATTAAACTCACACCAGATACCGTTACGGAATACACTTTAAAGAGTTTACTAAAACTAAAAGAGTACTAGGTAATACAATATATATGAAAGAAAAGAAAAAGCAAAAGGCGCCAACTTATCAAAGTTCAGTCAGTTTAGTGCACATCGTTGGAGCTCAACCATCGAACCATTCGACCCCTCGTCACTTTCCTCCGACCTCCACATCTTCGCACCTGGGACCACCCCCGGTGGTCAACCAAACAGTGCAGTGCACATCCACGTGCCTCGGCATCTTCTTCCTGACTCTCCTGAAAACCCGCAAACCACCCCCCCCCCCAAGCTTCCAGCCTCACAAGACAAAATAACATTCCCCATTGGTTAACAAATGAATACAATCCCCATATCAGCAAGTCTAAAGCTAAACAACTGCGAGAGAAACACTTATCAGACAAAGAAGCATTCCTACTCTTAACAAACCAAAGAAGCCATTTTGAGAAACATACACAGGACATTGTACAAACATATGACAGTCCCACTATCCCGGGATTTAACCTGGTGAACCTATGCTGCACTCTCTCAATAGCAAGAATGTCCTTCCTCAAATTTGGAGACCAAAACTGCACACAATACTCCAGGTGTGTTCTCACCAGGGCCCTATGCAACCTCAGAAGGACCTCTTTGCTTCTATACTCAACTCCCCTTGTTATGAAGGCCAACATGCCATTAGCTTTCTTCACTGCCTGCTGTACCTGCATGCTTACTTTCAGTGACTGATGAACAAGGACACCTAGATATCATTGTACTTCCCCTTTTCCTAACTTGACACCATTCAGATAGTAATCTTCCTTCCTGTTCTTGCAACCAAAGTGGATAACCTCACATTTATCCACATTAAACTGCATCTGCCATGCATCTGCCCACTTACCTAACCTGTCCAAGTCACCCTGCATTCTCATAACATCCTCCTCACATTTCACACTGCCACCTAGCTTTGTGTCATCTGCAAATTTGCTAATGTTACTTTTAATCCCTTCATCTAAATCATTAATGTATATTGTAAATAGCTGCGGTCCCAGCACCGAGCCTTGCGGTACCCCACTAGTCACTGCCTGACATTCTGAAAGGGATCCGTTAATTCCTACTCTTTGTCTCCTGTCTGTCAACCAATTTTCTATCCGTGTCAGTACCCTACCCCCACTACCATGTGCTCTAATTTTGCCCACTAATCTCCTATGTGGGACCTTATCAAAGCCTTTCTGAAAGTCCAGGTACACTACATCCACTAGCTCTCCCTTGTCCATTTTCATAGTTACATCCTCAAAAAATTTCAGAAGATTAGTCAAGCAAGATTTCCCCTTCGTAAATCCATGCTGACTCGGACCAATCCTGTTGCAGCTATCCAAATGTGCCGCTATTTCATCTTTTATAATTGACTCCAGCATCTTCCCCACCACTGGTGTCAGGCTAACCGATCTATAATTCCCTGTTTTCTCTCTCCCTCCTTTCTTAAAAAGTGGGGTAACATTAGCTACCCTCCAATCCACAGGAACTGATCCTGAATCTATAGAACATTGGAAAATGATTACCAAACATCCACGATTTTTAGAGTCACCTCCTTAAAGAACCCTGGGATGCAGACCATCAGGCCCTGGGGATTTATCAGCCTTCAGTCTTATCAGTCTACCCAACACCACTTTCTGCCTAATGTAAATTTCCTTCAGTTCCTTCGTTACCCTAGGTCCTCTGGCCTCTATTACATCTGGGAGATTGTTTGTGTCTTCCCTAGTGAAGACAGATCCAAAGTACCTGTTCAGCTCGTCTGCCATTTCCTTGTTCCCCATAATAAATTCACCCATTTCTGTCTTCAAGGGCCCAACTTTGGTCTTAACTCATTTTTTCCTCTTCACATACATAAAGAAGCTTTTACTATCCTCCTTTATATTCTTGGCTAGCTTACCCTCATACCTCATCTTTTCTCCCCGTCTTGCCTTTTCAGTTATTTTCTGTTGCTCTTTAAAAGTTTCCCAATCCTCTGGCTTCCTCCTCGTCTTTGCTATGTTATACTTCTTCTCTTCTATTTTTATACTTTCTTTGACTTCACTTGTCAGCCATGGTTGCCCCCTACTCCCCTTAGAATCTTTCTTCCTCTGGAATGAACTGATCCTGCACCTTCTGTATTATTCCCAGAAATAGCTACCATTGTTGTTCCACTGTCATCCCAGCTAGGGTATCTTTCCAGTCATCTTTGGCCAGCTCCTCCTCATGGCTCCATAGTCCCTTTTGTTCAACTGTAATACTGACACTTCGGATTTTCCCTTCTCCCTCTCAAATTGTAAATTAAAACTTATCATATTATGGTCATTACCTCCTAATGGCTCCTTTACTTTGAGTTCCTATTTCAAATCCGGTTCATTACACAACACTAACTCCAGAATTGCCTTCTCCCTGGTAGGTTCCAGTACAAGCTGCTCTAAGAATCCATCTCGGAGGCACTCCACAAACTCCCTTTCTTGGGGTTCAGTACCAGCCTAATTTTCCCAGTCTACCTGTATGTTGAAATCCCCCATAACAACCGTAGCATTACCTTTGCAACATGCCAATTTTAACTCTTGATTTAACTTGCACCCTATATCCAAGGCTACTATTTAGGGGCCTGTAGATAACTCCCATTAGGGTCTTTTTGCCCTTACAATTTCTCAGTTCTATCCATACTGATTCTACATCTCCTGATTCTATGTCATCCCTCGCAAGGGACTGAATTTCATTCCTCACCAACAGAGCCACCCCACCCCCTCTGCCCACCTGTCTGTCCTTTCGATAGGACGTATACCCTTGAATATTCCCGGGCCCCAACTTCTGCTTTAGGGCCCAGAGCAACCCAACCTCACTCCCAGGCCCCAACTTCTCCTTTAGGTGAAGTTTTGGATACTGTTGGTGGGAACGACCTACGAGGGACAAGTTGCAGTGGTTGCGTCTCTGGCACCGAGACTGGACCCTCAGCTCAGAAGGGAAGGAAGGAAAAGAGGAGAGCAGTAGATAGGGGATTCAATAGTTAGGGGGACAGATAGGAGGTTCTGTGGAAGAGATCAAGAATCCTGGATGGTCTGTTGCCTCCCTGGTGCCAGGGTCCGCGATATCTCAGATTGAGTTCTCAGTATTCTCAAGAGGGAGGGTGAGCAGCCAGATATCGTAGGCCATGTGGGGACCAATGATGTGGGTAGGAAGAGTGAGGAGATCCTGAAAGGTGAGTTTAGGGAGCTAGGTGCCAAGTTAAAGGTCAGGACCTCCAGGATAGCAATCTCAGGATTGCTACCAGTGCCACGTGCTAGTGGGTTTAGAAATAGTAAGATAGTGCAGATCAACATGTGGCTGAAGATATGGTGCAGTAAGGAGGGCTTCAAATTTATAGATAATTGGGCAGTTTTCCAGGGAAGGTGGACCTGTTCCGGTGGGACAGTTTACATCTGAACTGGAGGGGGACAAATATTCTTGCAGGTAGGTTTGCTAGAGAGGTTCCAGTGGATTTGAACTAGATATGGGGGGGGGGGGGGGAGTGGAACCAGAGTGTAGGAACAGATGTATGGGAGAAGGAAGAAAAAGAAGACAGTAAAGTTCTTTGTACTGTTAGAGATGAACAGAGAGGAAGAGGTGGAGAATTTCTTAAATGCATTTATTTTAATACTAAGAGCATTGTAAGAAAGGTGGATGAGCTTAGAGCATGGATTTATACCTGGAAATATGATGTTGTAGCTATTAGTGAAACATGGTTGCAGGAGGGGTGTGATTGGCAACTAAATATTCCTGGATTTCGTTGCTTCAGGTGTGATAGAATTGGAGGGCCAAGAGGGAGAGGTGTTGCGTTGCTTGTCAGAGAAAATATTACAGCGGTGCTCTGGCAGGATAGATTAGAGGGGTCATCTAGGGAGACTATTTGGGTGGAATTGAGGAATGGGAAATAGACAATAGACAATAGGTGCAGAAGTAGACCATTCGGCCCTTCGAGCCTGCACCAACATTCTGAGATCATGGCTGATCATCTACTATCAATACCCGGTTCCTGCCTTGTCCCCATATCCCTTGATTCCCCTATCCATAAGATACCTATCTAGCTCCTTCTTGAAAGCATCCAGAGAATTGACCTCCACTGCCTTCTGAGGCAGTGCATTCCACACCCCCACAACTCTCTGCAGAGAAGAAGTTTTTCCTTAACTCTGTCCTAAATGGCCTACCTCTTATTCTTAAACCATACCCTCTGGTACTGGACTCTCCCAGCATCTGGAACATAATTCCTGCCTCTATCTTGTCCAATCCCTTAATAATCTTATATGTTGCAATCAGATCCCCTCTCAATCTCCTTAATTCCAGCGTGTACAAGCCCAGTCTCTCTAACCTCTCTGCGTAAGACAGTCCGGACATCCCAGGAATTAACCTTGTGAATCTACGCGGCACTTCCTCTACAGCCAGGATGTCCTTCCTTAACCCTGGAGACCAAAACTGTACACAATACTCCAGGTGTGGTCTCACCAGGGCCCTGTACAAATGCAAAAGGATTTCCTTGCTCTTGTACTCAATTCCCTTTGTAATAAAGGCCAACATTCCATTAGCTTTCTTCACTGCCTGCTGCACTTGCTCATTCACCTTCAGTGACTGATGAACAAGGACTTCTAGATCTCTTTGTATTTCTCCCTTACCTAACTCTACACCATTCAGATAATAATCTGCCTTCCTGTTCTTACTCCCAAAGTGGATAACCTCACACTTATTCACATTAAACGTCATCTGCCAAGTATCTGCCCACTCACCCAGCCTATCCAAGTCACCCTGAACTCTCCTAACATCCTCATCACATGTCACACTGCCACCCAGCTTAGTATCATCAGCAAACTTGCTGATGTTATTCTCAATGCTTTTATCTAAATTGTTGATGTAAATCGTAAACAGCTGTGGTCCCAATACCGAGCCCTGTGGCACCCCGCTAGTCACCACCTGCCATTTCAAGAAACACCCATTCACCGCTACCCTTTGCTTTCTATCTGCCAACCAGTTTTCTATCCATGTCAATATCTTCCCCCCAATGCCATGAGCTCTGATTTTACCCACCAATCTCCTATGTGGGACCTTATCAAATGCCTTCTGAAAATCGAGGTACACTACATCCACTGGATCTCCCCCGTCTAACTTCCTGGTTACATCCTCGAAAAACTCCAATAGATTAGTCAAGCATGATTTGCCCTTGGTAAATCCATGCTGGCTCAGCCCAATCCTATCACTGCTCTCTAGATATGCCACTATTTCATCTTTAATGATGGACTCTAGCATCTTCCCCACTACTGATGTTAGGCTGACAGGATGATAGTTCTCTGTTTTCTCCCTCCCTCCTTTCTTAAAAAGTGGGATAACATTAGCCATTCTCCAATCGTCAGGAACTGATCCTGAATCTAAGGAACATTGGAAAATGATTACCAATGCATCCGCAATTTCCAGAGCCACCTCCTTTAGTACCCTAGGATGCAGACCATCTGGACCTGGGGATTTGTTAGCCTTCAGTCCCATCAGTCTACTCATCACCGTGTAACACTTACAGGGGTGTATTACAGACCACCTAATAGGGAGCGAGAATTGGAGGAGAAAATTTGGAAGGTGATGGAAGATATTTGTAGTAAGCACAAGGTTGTGATTGTGGTAAATTTAATTTTCCACACATAGACTGGGATGCCCATACTGTAAAAGGGATGGATGGTTTGGAGTTTGTAAAATGTGTGCAGGATAGTTTTTTGCAGCAATACGTAGAGGTATTGACTAGAGAAGGGGCAGTGTTGGATCTTCTGTTAGGGAATGAAATAGGTCAGGTGACGGAGGTATGTGTTGGGGAGCGCTTCAGGTCCAGTGATCACAATGCCATTAGTTTCAATATAATTATGGAGAAGGATAGGACTGGACCCAGGGTTGAGATTTTTGATTGGAGAAAGGCTAACTTTGAGGAGATGCGGAAGGATTTGGAATGAGTGGATTGGGACAATTTGTTTTATGGGAAGGATGTAATAGAGAAATGGAGGTCATTTAAAGGTGAAATTTTGAGGGTACAGAATCTTTATGATCCTGTTAGGTTGAAAGGAAAGGTTAAAAGTTTGAGAGAGCCATGGTTTTCAAGGGATATTGGAAACTTTGTTAGGAAAAAGAGAGAGACCTACAATAAATATAGGCAGCATGGAGTAAATGAGGTGCTCGGGGAATATAAAGAATGTAAGAAGAATCTTAAGAAAGATTCTTAAGATCTTAAGAAAGGATACCATTGTCTACCTGCTGAACCGTGTCTACACCCACCTGGACAAGCCGGCGAGCACTGTGAGGGTCATGTTTTCTAACTTCTCCAGTGCGTGCAACACCATCCGCCCTGCTCTGCTGGGTGAGAAGCTGACAGTCATGCAGGTGGATCCCTGGTGTCATGGATTATTGATTACCTGACTGGCAGACCACAGTACATGTGCTTGCAACACTGTGTGTCAGACAGAGTGGTCAGCAGCACTGCGGCTCCACAGGGGACTGTCCCGTCTCCCTTCCTCTTCACCATCTACACCTCGGACTTCAACTATTGCACAGAGTCTTGCCATCTTCAGAAGTTTTCTGAAGATGGTTGGATGCATCAGCAAGGGAGATGAGGCTGAGTACAAGGCTACGGTGGGAAATTTTGTCACATGGTGTAAGCAGAATCATCTGCAGCTTAATGTGAAAAAGGCCAAGGAGCTGGTGGTGGACCTAAGGAGGGCTAAGGCACCGGTGACCCCTGTTTCCATCCAAGGGGTCAGTGTGGACATGGTGGAGGAATACAAATACCTGGGGATACGAATTGACAATAAACTGGACTGGTCAAAGAACACTGAGGCTGTCTACAAGAAGGGTCAGAGCTGTCTCTATTTCCTGAGGAGACTGAGGTCCTTTAACATCTGCCGGACGATGCTGAGGATGTTCTACGAGGCTGTGGCGGCCAGTGCTATCATGTTTGCTGTTGTGTGCTAGGGCAGCAGGCTGAGGGTAGCAGACACCAACAGAATCAACAAACTCATTTGTAAGGCCAGTGATGTTGTGGGGGTGGAACTGGACTCTCCGACGGTGGCATCTGAAAAGAGGATGCTGTCCAAGTTGCATGCCATCTTGGACAATGACTCCCATCCACTCCATAATGTACTGCTTAGGCACAGGAGTACATTCAGCCAGAGACTCATTCCACCGAGATGCAACACTGAGCGTCATAGGAAGTCATTCCTGCCTGTGGCCATCAAACTTTACAACTCCTCCCTCAGAGTGTCAGACACCCTGAGCCAGTAGGCTGGTCCTGGACTTACTTCCACTTGTCATGATTAACTTAATATTATTTAATTATTTATGGCTTTATATTGCTATATTTCTACACTATTCTTGGTTGGTGCGGCTATAATGAAACCCAATTTCCTTCGGGATCAATAAAGTATGTCTGTCTGTCTGAAATTAGAAAAGCTAAAAGAAGATACGAGGTTGCTTTGGCAAGTAAGCTGAAAATAAATCCGAAGGGTTTCTACAGTTATATTAATAGCAAAAGGATAGTGAGGGATAAAATTGGTCCCTTGAGAATCAGAGTGGACAGCTATGTGTGGAGCCGAAAGGGATGGGGGAGATTTTGAACAATTTATTTTCTTCGGTATTCATTAAGGAGAAGGATATTGAATTGTGTAGGGTAAGGGAAACAAGTAGGGAAGTTATGGAAACTATGATGATTAAAGAGGAGGAAGTACTGGTGCTTTTAAGGAATATAAAAGTGGATAAATCTCCGGATCCCGACAGAATATTCCCTAGGACTTTGAGGGAGGTAGTGTAGAAATAGCAGGGGCTCTGACAGAAATATTTCAAATGTCATTAGAAACGGGGATTGGCATATTGCTCATGTGGTTCCATTGTTTAGAAAGGTTTCTAAGAGTAAACCTAACAATTATAGTCCTGTCAGTTTGACATTAGTGGTGTGTAAATTAATGGAAAGTATTCTTAGAGATGGTATATATAATTATCTGGATAGACAGGGTCTGATTAGGAACACTCAACCTGGATTTGTGTGTGGAAGGTCATGTTTGACAAATCTTACTGAATTTTTTGAAGAGGTTACGAGGAAAGTTGATGAGGGTAAAGCAGTGGATGTTGTCTATATGGACTTCAGTAACGCCTTTGACAAGGTTCTGCACGGAAGGTTAGTTAGGAAGGTTCAATCATTAGGTATTAATATTGAATTAGTAAAATGGATTCAACAGTGGCTGGATGGGAGATGCCAGAGAGTAGTGGTGGATAACTGTTTGTCTGGTTGGAGGCCGGTGGTGTGCCTCAGGGATCTGTAGTGGGTCCAATGCTGTTTGTCATATACGTTAATGATCTGGATGATGGGGTGGTAAATTGAATTAGTAAGTATGCAGATGATACTAAGGTAGGTGGCGTTGTGGATAATGAAGTAGGTTTTCAAAGCTTGCAGAGAGACTTAGGCCAGATAGAAGAGTGGGCTGAACGATGGCAGATGGAGTTTAATGCTGTTAAGTGTGAGATGCTACATTTTGGGAGGAATAATCCAAATAGGACATAAATGGTAAATGGTAGGGAATTGAAGAATGCAGTAGAACAGAGTGCTCTAGGAATAATGGTGCATAGATCCCTGAAGGTGGAATCTCATGTGGATAGGGTGGTGAAGAAAGCTTTTGGTATGTTGGCCTTTATAAATCAGAGCATTGAGTATAGGAGTTGGGATGTAATGTTAAAATTGTACAAAGCATTGGTAAGGCTGAATTTGGAGTATTGTGTACAGTTCTGGTCACCGAATTATAGGAAAGATATCAACAAAATAGAGAGAGTACAGAGAAGATTTACTAGAATGTTTCCTGGGTTTCAGCACCTAAGTTACAGGGAAAGGTTGAACAAGTTAGGTCTTTATTCTTTGGAGCGTAGAAGGTTGAGGGGGTACTTGATAGAGGTATTTAAAATTATGAGGGGGATAGATAGTGTTGACGTGGATAGGCTTTTTCCATTGAGAGTAGGAGAGATTCAAACAAGAGGACATGAGTTGAGAGTTAGGGGGCAAAAGTTTAAGGGTAAAATGAGGGGGAATTTCTTTACTCAGAGAGTGGTAGCTGTGTAGAACGAGCTGCCAGTAGAAGTGGTAGAGGTAGTTTCGGTATTGTCATTTAAAGTAAAATTGGTGGTATATGGACAGGAAAGGAATGGAGGGTTATGGGCTGAGTGTGGGTCAGTGGGACTAGGTGAGAGTAAGCGTTCAGCATGGACTAGAAGGGCCAAGATGGCCTGTTTCCCATGCTGTAATTGTTATATGGTTATATTATTATAGGTGGCTAGAATGATCCAACTTCACTTCTGAGCCCCAACTTCGCTTTTAGAGCCCAGAATGATCCAACCTCAGTCCCCGGCCATTCATATGGAACTCCACCTGCAACAAATCCACAACACATCATCTCGGCTCATCCCCCATACTCACCTGGCCATCACTCACCACTTCTCTCTTTGCGTCAGTAATTTAACACAATTTACCTCAGAAAAAGTATCTTTGGTGATGTTTTAGTTGAATATACAAGAAAAAAGTAACAATTCTACACCCTAATGTAACAACAGTTAGTGGAAAGCCTTTGACTGATTCATAGCTCCCAGCCCCAAGACTGCAGAGGCCTTTATCAAGCAGCTGCAAACATTAGGACCTCTGATAGTTTTTGGAAATAAATTGTTCCTGAAAGGCAGGTTGTTATTTGTCTGTTAACTGAACCATCTGGTATAGTTTACAATCGTGTAGGCTCCTAAATCAGTTCCTGGTGTGCATTGTATTAGCTGATATAAGCCCAGACAGAAAGGAAGCACGTCTTTCCTTCATTCAAACAGTTTGAAGATACAAGTGAACTTGTAAACAAGCAATTTTATGGATGCTAGAATTCTAGGGAGCCGAGCAGATCAAGCAGCATCATTGGAGAAGAAATAACAGTTGACGTGTCAGCCCAAGCCTTCAGCAGCACTGAAAAGGAAGGGAGAAGAAGGAAGCTTCATCCCCTCCTCCACCTACTTATATTCTGGCTCCCCATTTCTTTCCTCACCTGATCATCACCTCTGTCTGTGTCCCTCTTCTTTTCCTTCCTCTCATGGTCCACTCTCCTCTCCAATTAGATTTCTTCTTCAACACTTTCACTCTTCCACCGATCACCTTCCCCCACCCATATTCTCCCTCTCTAGCTTTATCTGTAACCTCCCCAGCCACCCACATTCCCCCTCACTGGCTTCACCAATCGCCTTGCCCACACACCCATATTCCCCTCCCCAGCTTTACCTGTCACCTCCCCCACGCACCCATATTCCCCCTCCCTGGCTTTACCTGTCACCTGCCAGGTTGCACTGCATCCCCGACCTTATTCTAGATTCTACCCCTTTGCCTTCCAGTACTGATGAAGGGTCTCGGCCTGAAACTTTGACTGTTTATTTCCCTCTATAGATGCTGCCTAACATGCTGAACTCCTCCAGCATTTAGAGTGTGTTGATGTGTGAACTAACCTGTGTGTGAGAGGAAGTGCGTCTGTATGTAAGGATATCCAAGAGTCTGCAAACACTGTCGTTTGGCTGGGGAAGTGTGTGTGTATAAAGGATATCCAGCAGTCTGCTGACACTCATGTGGCTGGGGTAGTGTGTGTGTCACAAGGGGACGTGGAGACTGGACCCAAATGCAGGATGCAGGCACTGAAGTACTAGGGCCAGGACAGGAACAACTAAAGGATAGAACAAGATGGGGAGACTGTGGCATTCAAAGGAAATCCTGGGGTTCTGAGATAGTTCATGGTGAGGCGGGACCCTGGAGTTCATGGCCAGGCGGGATCTTGGCTAGGCTAGAGGATGGGTCTATGGGACAAGGAATGCTGGGAGGATAGTCCCCTGGGCGGGCTGCATAACTCCTGAGCAGGACCCGGCCTCCCAGGCAGGAACACAGGGGCCTGGGCAGGTTGCGGGGCACCTGGGCAGGATGCGGGGCACAACCTGTCAGAAGCGAGGGGTAGGAAAGGGTTAGAGTCCTCTGGGCGGGCTGCATAACTCCTGGGCAGGGCCCGGCCTCCCAGGCAGGAACACAGGGGCCTGGGCAGGTGCGGGGCACAACCCGTCAGAAGAGAGGGGTAGGAAAGGGTCAGAGTCACCCGCCGGGCAACGGCAGTCTGGCCTGCTTACCCGACAGAGGCAAGGGATGAGAAGGGAGCTCGGTCCAGGGTGACTACAAGAACGGACTTACAGAACTAGTTGATTAACGGTGGGTACTCCAAGCTGGGACGAACAGAACGAAACTGGGCGACCAGCGCAACCAGGACGACCAGGTCAAAACAGGATAGACAGGCGAACAGCGCAACAAGGCGAATTGGATGGAACCGCAGGACCAGCACATACAAGACAAACCGGCGAACAGGGCAAAAACAGGACAACCCCCCAACTAGACTCAGTCCCAGAGCCCCTTATATACACCGGCCAGCCGATAGGCATCAGGTGCACCTCCTTAAGCCAAGATGATCTTATTTGGGCTTAAGGGTGAAAGGAGGGACGGCTACAAGACCCGGACTCTGTCGTGAGGCTGGGGAAGTGTGTGTTTGTATCAACGGACATCGAACAGACTGCTGCCACTGTTATGTGGCTGGGGAATTGTGGATGGATAAGTGATATCGAAACATCTGCTGACACGGTCGTGACACAAATGTGTATGTGTATAATGGATATCCAACAGTCTTCTGACACAGTTATGTGAATGGGGAAGTGTGTGTGTATAAAGGATATCCAGCAGTTTTCTGACACTATCCCATGGCTGGGGAAGAGAGGGTGTATGAAAATATTTCCAATGCTCTGCTGACACTGTCGTGAGGCTGGGGAAGTGTGTGTGTAAAAAGGATATCCAACAGTCTGCTGACACTGTCAAGTGGCTAGGGAAGTGTGTGTGTATGATTAGATATCCAACAGACTGCTGCAACTGTTGTTTGGCTAGGGAAGTGTGTTGTATAAACGATATCCAACAGTCTGCTGACAGTGTCGTCTGGCAGGGGATGTGTGTGTATGAAAGGATATCCAAAAGTCTGCTGACACTGTTGTGTGCTGGGGAAGAGTGTTGTATAATTGATATCCTTTATAGACACACACTTCCCCAGCCACACGAATGTGTCAGCAGGCCGTTGATTATCCTTTCATACACAATCACATCCCCAGCCACACAACATTGTCTGCTGTCACAATTGTGTGGCTGGAGAAGTGTGTGTGTACTAAGGATATCCAACAGACTGCTGACACTGTCTGGGGCTGGGAAAGTGTGTATAAAGGCTATCCAACTGTCTGCTGATACAGTTGTCTGGCTAGGGAAATGTGTGTGAGTACCGAATATACAACAGTCGGCTGATACTGTTAGGTGGTTGGTGAAGTGTGTGTGTGAAGGGATATCCAACAGTCTGCTAACACTGTCATGTGGCCGGGGCACTGCTGACACTGTCGTGTGGCTGGGGTAGTGTGTGTGAATGAACAGATATCCAATGCACTGCTGACACTGTCGTGTGGCTGGGGTAGTGTGTGTGTATTGAAGTTGTTATGACCCCAGCCCCCTCCTTTGTGAGAATCGGAAGAGAGAGAGAGAAGCCTTATGGTTTGGAATGTGGTCTGGCCTCTCAGCAAGACAAAAGCCACGGATATGGCCATTGTCTTGGGAGACACCTTTGTGGAATAAGGGACTGGACTACGTGCAAACCCTCTGGGCAACGTGGGCTGGGTGATGGGGGAAAGATTGCCTCACCCCCACCCTGATTGACATCTACAACCCTGCCAGTCCAGATAAAAGGTGGGCTGCCGAGGCGGGGCCTCAGACGCACCAAGGAGACACACGAAGAAGACACGATAGCGCTTCCCGTCGGAGCGGGAAGCCATTTTGAAGGAAGCCACGTGCGTTAGATTCCGGATCGGGAGTCTGTGGCTGAAACCAAAGGAAAACCGTTTTAACTAGCAACAGGGATTTGCTTCGCAAAGACGACGGGCAAGTGTTCCTTCTTTCTCACCACTCTCTCTCTCCAACACGTGAAATGCCAGCGGTTCCCAAAACAGGAAAGCCTGCAGATTTTGAGTGACTCTTATATTCCATTGGACTCAGTATTATCCCCTAGACAACGATAGAGCTTATTTCTGATTGATTATTACTATACCTGTGTTTTAGATTGAGTTTTGACGATGTATATGATCTGAATGTTTTGTATTAACCATACGTTTGTGCCCCTTTATAAATAAAAACGTTTGAAAATAGTACCATCAGACTTCAGCGGACCTCTCTATCTTTGCTGGTAAGTCACCCGGTTACTGGGAACATAACAAAGTATATTCAACAGACTTTATAGACACCTTTATAAACAGACCTTTTAGTCACCTGTGTGTCCTTTATAGACACACATTTCCCCAGCCACACGACCGATTCAGCTTACCATTAATTACCCTTTTATAAACAAACACATCCTCAGACATATTACAGAGTCTACTGACACACTTGTGTGGCTGGGGAAGCGTGTGTGTGTGTATAAAGGATATGCAACAGTCTGCTGACTCTGTCGTGAGGCCGGGGAAGTGTGTGTGTGTTTGTATCAAAGGATATCGAACAGACTGCTGCCACCACTATGTAGCTGGGGAATTGTGGATGGATAAATTATATCGAAACGTCTGCTGACATGGTCATGGGGCTGGGGATGTGTGTGTGTATGAAAGGATATCCAGCAGTCTGCTGACACGGTCGTGGGGCTGGGGATGTGTGTGTGTATAAAGTATAGCTAACAATCTGCAAACACTGTCATGTGGCTGAGGATGTGGGTGTCTATAAAAACTATCAAACAGTCTGCTGACACGGTCATGGGGCTGGGGATGTGTGTGTGTATGAAAGGATATCCAGCAGTCTGCTGACACGGTCATGGGGCTGGGGATGTGTGTGTATAAAGGATATCCAACAGTCTGCTAACACTGTCATCTGGCTGGGGAAGAGTGTGTGTGTATGTAAGGATATCCAACAGTCTGCTGACACTATTGTCTGGCTGGGGAAGCGTGCGCGTATAAAAGATAACCAACAGTCTGCTGAGACTGTCGTCTGGCTGGGGAAGTGTGTGTATATGAAAGGATATTGAACAGTCTGTTGACACTGTTGTGTTGCTAGGGAAGTGTGTGTGTGTGTACATAAAGGATATCCAACAGTCTGCTGACACTGTTGTTTGGCTGCGTATGTGTGTGTGAATATAAGGATATTCAACAAACTTTATAGACACCTTTATATACAGACTTTTTAGACATCTGCATGTCCTTTATAGACAAACACTTCCCCAGGCACATGAATGTGTCTGCTGACACTGTTGCATGGCTGGGTAAGTGTGTGTGTATAAATTATATCCAACAGTCTGCTGACACTTTTGTGTGGCTGGGGAAGTGTATGTGTATAAAGTATATCTAACAGTCAGCTGAAACTGTTGTATGGCTGGGGAAATGTGTGTGTATAAAGTATATCTAACAATCTGCTGACACTGTTGCATGGCTGGGGATTCGGGTGCATATAAAGGATATCCCACAGTCTGCTGACACTGTCGTATGGCTGGGGAAGTGTGTGTGTAGGAAAGGATATGCAAAAGTCTGCAGACACTGTCATGTCCCTGGGGAAGTGTGTGTGTACTAAGGATATCCAACATAAATGCTGATAATTTGTGCCAAGGCCCTTCAACTGGACTGGAAAGGAAAGGGAAGAAACCAGAATATACAGGTAGAAGGAGTGGAAGGACTACAAGCTGGCAGGTGATAGGTAGAAGAGCTGAAGAATTTCTCCTTCAGGAGAAATGTTGAGGATTTAGACACATAGGAAGAATGGGCAAAGAGGTGGAAAATAGTGTAGGAAAGTCTATGTCATGCACTTTGGTTGAGGGGATAAATATGCATACTATTTATAAGAGGGGCGCAAATTCAAAAATCAGAGGTGCAACGGAACTTGGGAGTTCTCATGCAGGTAGTTCATGAACCATTCATAAATCTGACGGATATGTTTCTGAATCATTCAGTGTGCGCCTTTATCCTCCTGGATAGTAATAGTGAGTAAAGGGCATGTCCTGGATGGTGAGGATCCCATTTCCCAGCACTCAAGGCTGTGCCTTCACTCTCTCTCTGTGTATGGCAATGTACTTACAGGTCAGAGTAGTGGATGACTTTGAGGGGAGCCTACAATGCCCACATGCTTCTCCTCCTGTTGATTCTGCTTATATACTCACCAACATTTCAAAATTAAATATTCCACATCCGAAGAGAGGTGGCAGGTATGTTATTCCCTGTCCAGAAAGCCCTAAACTCAAAAGAAAAAGACAAAACACATCTTTCCTTTCTCCCTTTAGTACTTTCCACTTTTTGGAGTTTCGGAGTTTGAGTTTTGTTTTGAAAAATTCCGTCAGAATTCGAAGTCAGATTCGGAGTGTTTGAAATTTACCAGAGACCTCTGTACAAACACCAATCTGTTTCAATCATTCCTTTCTACCCTCGTGGTCAGATAAAATCTATCATGCTTGGAGGGAGAAGGGTCTAGTTTCTATTGAAGACCTATACATAGAGGGACGGTTTGCAACATTTAGTCTGCTGACAGAGAAATTTGAGCTGCCTCACTCGCACTTTTTTCATTACTTACAAATTAGACATTACATTCAATCTAAGATTTGTAATTTTGAAATCCTTTCAGGGAAGCATATATTTTTTGATATTTTAAAGAACCCTCCTGACTCCAAGCATCTCGTTTCTAAGTTTGTACATTTGTTTGATGATTGCACTGTAGCATCTACTGTGAAGAGTAGAGACACCTGGAGAGAGGAGTTGGGCATTGAATTATCTGAAGCTGCCTGGGACAAGAGTTTGTCTATGATACAGGCTTACTCTGTTAACAGCAGACACCAAATGATCCAATTAAAAGTTGTTCACCGTCTCCACTACTCTAAACTTAGATTGCACAGGATTTACCCTTGTCTCACCAATGTGTGAGAGATGCCAAGGGACAAAGGCCACATTGTCACACACCTTTTGGTTTTGCCCATTACTAACTGGATTTTGGTCCAAAATATTCGACTGGTACTCCAAGGCCTATAAAAGATCCTTCCCCATCTTTGGCTGCTCGCAATCTACTATTTGTTTCTCTACAGCCATACAACAGTCTCTGATGCTGGGGATGATTGTTGCCAAAAGACTTATCTTGAGGGAATGGAAATCACCCTCTCCCCCTTCCTTTCAGAGATGGATGGCTGATATGATCTCTGTCATACAGATGGAGAAACTTAGGTTCCTGAGAACCAATTCAATTAAAATATTTTCGGCTATCTGGGATCCAGTTCTTGCCTACCTGGATGAGGCCAGGGGCGGACGAACAATTTTCCCCCAGCTGATTTCTCATGGCCCTCATTTGAGATTTAATGTTTTGTATTTTTGAGCACTTTGTACAATAGGCATCCCTCTAATGTTATGTTCTTTTTTTTCACTTATTTCATTTTTACACATGTCTGAGCTGGTATGTTCTTGTTGATTTCATTTTTTTTTAATTTTGAAAATAAAGTATTAAAAAACCTTGTACAGGCACCTTACATGAGGTGAGCTCACAAAGAGCTAGTGTCACTTAATTGTTTACACTTCTACAAAATTTAATACAGCACATCAACAATGTACACTTGAACACACCTAGATTAACACTACCTAAGACAGGAGGAGGAAGAAGAATAACAGGCATAAAAAAAGTTCACAACACTCAGATAAAACTCTGAAAGATGTATTTTCATCAATAAACACAGGAATCAGCACTATGCAAGCATATGTATTTCTTCATAATCCGATTTTCTGTCTTCCCTTCTTCAGGAGAAGATAATTTGCACTTGGTTCTATGTATCCATTCAGACTTCCCCTGAACATTCACAGCAATCCTTGTCACCAGGATCACCTGATAGGACCCTTTCCACCTAGGAGAAAGAGTCTTTGTGTACAGTATATAGTCTCCAAATTTAAAGAGGTGAGTTTTTTTCCCCAGCAGCTACCTGTCCTTGGTTTGCTCTTGTTGCTTCGCCTAGGACCTTTGTACAATTCCTATGGTTTTCTCATCGGTCCGGACCATGGACGTTTGTACACCAGTCAAAGGGGGCCAAGACCCCGCCGGCATCAGCCTTCCAATTGACACCGCGAAGGGAGTCAGTTTAGTTGTCCAGCTCAGCTGATTTCTTAGGCTACATCCACACTAGACTGGATAATTTTGAAAACGCCAGTTTCACATAAAAACGATAACCGTCCACACTATGCATTTTTAAAACTATCTCTGTCCACATTGAAACATATATTTCAGCGAATCTCCTCCTGCTGCGCATGCGCAGGACACATCTACCAAAAACAAGGGGCATGTTTGGTGCTGAATCTCACTGTGAAAGACGGTGCATGTTTGTTCAGTTACAGACTAGAAAAACTTAAATGACGGGCAGCCATTGGCTCTCGCGCAGGAGGACTTAAAAGTAAAAGAAAACAAATACTGAAGTGAATGGAGGCAACTGACAGGGAGTTCACAGACAGTATGACCTGACTGACAACGAACATTGAAAAACTGACTAACTCTGTTGCATTAATAAAGCACCTTGTTAAATGTGTAAAACATGTCTGCATCATTATTATCATGTATTTCCATACAATGTTGCATTAGGCTGTTACACACCTATTGTCAGAGAAGTACTTGCATAAATAGGTAAACCACCTTCATACAAGCAAGGACAGAAAACAGGGCAAAGTGTGTATACTTATTTATTCAGTAAGTTATGGGTCAAAGTATTTGGTGAGTACATTTCTAACTCTTCTGGCTTCAGTCTCATTGCCGTCTGTTCTGAAATTGTTAGGTTGTATTCAAGAAAACAATGAAATGGCGCGCTGCCGTCTGACAGCGTTTTCAGATTTCTCTGGTTACCCTGTCCATACTGATCTGCCCAAGCAGCGTTTTCAAAATTACACACCCTAGAAAGCGTTTCTGAAAAGCTCCAGTCTCAGGGGACGTAAACACCATTTCAGTGCGGACAGAGGGTAAAAATGAAGAGAAAAAGCTTCGGTTACGGATTACAATGAGATCTAGGTGTTCTTGTACATCAGTCAATGAAAGCAAGCAGGCAGTGAAGAAAGCTAATGGCATGCTGGCCTTTATAACAAAGGGAGTTGAGTATAGGAGTAAAGAGATCCTTATGCAGCTGTACAGGGCCCTGGTGAGACCCCACCTGGAGTATTGTGTGCAGTTTTGGTCTCCAGATTTGAGGAAGGACATCCTTGCTATGAGGGAGTGCAGCATAGGTTAATTCCCGGAATGGCAGGACTGTCATATGTTGAAAGATTGGAGCGACTGGGCTTGTATACACTGGAATTTAGAAGGATGAGAGGAGATCTGATTGAAACATAAGATTATTAAGGGATTGGACACGCTGGAGGCAGGAAGCATGTTCCCGCTGATGAGCGAGTCCAGAACTAGAGGCCACAGTTTAAGAATAAGGGGTAGGCCATTTAGAACAGAGATGCGGAAAAACTTTTTCACCCAGAGAGTGGTGGATATGTGGAATGCTCTGCCCCAGAAGACAGTGGAGGCCAAGTCTCTGGATGCATTCAAGAGAGAGTTAGATAGAGCTCTTATAGATAGTGGGGTCAAGGGATATGGGGAGAGGGCAGGAACAGGATACTAATTGTGTATGATCGGTCATGATCACAGTGAATGGCGGTGCTGGCTAGAAGGGCCGAATGGCCTACTCCTGCACCTACTGTCTATTATCTAGTGTAGTGTGGACGTAGCCTTGCATTATGCTGTGGGAAGAGCCTCAGGCCATTTCAGTCCACATTCCTGACATAGCTTAGGTATTGTATCTTTTAATACTCCATCCATTCTTTCTCTAGTAAGTCCTGAGGACTGGGGCTGATAAGAAAGGTGATATTCCTAAGTAAATTCTAACACCTGACCCAATTTTCTTAAATAATTTACCTGTAAGATGTATCCCTCGAGCACAGTTAAATGTGCATGGAACCACAAATCTGGGAATAATTTCCTTCATTAATGTCTTAACCACAGTTTGAGGACCATCTTTTCTAGTGGGAAACGCCATTTGGAAAACATGTCCACAACTACTAATCAGTATTTATGACCCCCACTGCCAGGCATGTGCACAAAGTCTATCTGTAAATTGGTGCTTCCACAGGTGGCAAATGGTCAAATTCAGCAGGGTGACTTTCCCCTATTGTTTCTCTGGCAAATCTCACAGATTCGCACAACCTGTCCCGCAATGACTGGTAACCCCGGCGCAAACCATTGTTGTGTTTGATGGTACTACCCCCCCCCCCTTACCTACTTGTCCTTTCCCATGTACTAATCGAACAAGTACATGTAGGAGACTCCTGGGACACACCGGGTGATTTTCCAGATGTCTGCACACCCCCTTAGAGCTCCTAAAACACTGCTATTTCTTCCATACTTACTTCTCCTTTACTGGGTCCAGTCTTGGGCGGAAATTGAATCTTGCAGTTTTGGGGTAGGAGTGACAGGAGTACATTGTACCTGCATACGTACCAGCATAGCTTTTCCCACCATCAGCGACGTTCCTCGCAGCAGCATCTCCATTAGTTATGGAGTCTGAGGCTTCAGTGTGAGCCTCGCACTTAGTGACAGCAATTTGTTCGGGCGACTGCACTGCTGGTAGCAAATATTTAATGATAGACATGCTAGATGTGTTTACCCATGAACGTAATGAGTCCCCGATGTTGCCAAAGTGACCCAAAAATCACATAGCACCTGGAAGGCATACCCTAGAGTCTGTATAGATATATAGATGTGTATCCTTCAGCTAAAATGCAGGCTCGTGTTAGAGCAAAAAGCTCAGCTGTCTGAGTAGACGTCCTAGGACGTCCTCAGAAGACAGTGGAGGCCAATTCTCTGGATGCTTTCAAGAAGGAGCTAGATAGGCATCTTATGGATAGGGGAATCAAGGGATATGGGGACAAGGCAGGAACCGGGTATTGATAGTAGATGATCAGCCATGATCTCAGAATGTCGGTGCAGGCTCGAACTCGAAGGGCCGAATGGTCTACTTCTGCACCTATTGTCTATTGTCTATTCCCAGGAAAGCCATAATCTTTCTTGATAGCAGACCTGGGAGCCTGCACAGTGGCATTCACACACTCTGGCCCCAATTGGCGGGTTCCCTTGTTCAGTACATAGTCCCTCTAAAGTATCAACGGGATTCACTATCGTGGCCTGCCAGTATGGTGTGGTCATTGGGCTTGCAAGAGGAGCTGTCCATAAAGAGTATTTAATCTGGGTTGTCAAAGGGTACAGTGGATAGATCCGGTCGTGGTGACGGGACGGCCTCTACTGCTTTTACACAGTCATGGGGTTCAGAGGACTCTATCACAGGAACCAGCGTAGCCAGGTTGAGTGCGAGTGTCCTTTTAAAAGTTAAATTCCACTAGCTAAGTAACATGACCTTGCCCCCGTGTGGAGGGCGGTGGTGAAATGGTGCATAGCAGTTGAGTTGAGGAGCAGTATTACAACATGAGATGTCAATACAGTACAGGTATGGTCTAGTATTCACAGCGCAGCCTTCTAGACCATTACCGCTGTCACTAATAATATGCCGCTAGTCTTCATAAGCCACCATGTGCGAGTCCCATCCTTTTCATTCACATTCAGCTGGAACGGCTTGCTGTAATCGGACAATCCCAAGGTGGGGGGAGGTGGGAGGCTGTATGAAGGAACCCTTTAGTGTCTCGGAAGCCTGCGCCATATCCTCAGCCAATTGCATGGTATCATGTGCAGCCTGGGTTACTGCGACTCGTGGAGCAGCGTCATTCAGCTACCCAATGTCAGCAGTAAATTCATCATTCCCAGAAAAGCCATGATCTCTTTCTTGGTAGCAGTCCTGGGAGCCTGCATGATGGTAGTCAAAGACTCCAGCCCCAAACAGCGGGTTTCCTTGTTCAGTAAGTACCCCAGATATGTTCCTGTAGGCTGGCAGAGCAGTAATTTTGACAGGGAGGGTCTATGTCCTCTGGCGGCCAAATGATTCAACAACGTTACCAAGTCTTTCTACAATCAGTTAGTGCCTGTGAGGCCAACAGATCATGCTGGCTCTGGGCAGTAGTGAATTTGCTAGAATATCCGGACAGTGGCGGCGTAGATAGCCACTGTATAATCCTGCAGTAATCTTGTCCACGCATATTGCTGTCCATTTTACGTAAAAGCAAACAGATACTGATTGCCCTCATGCAATGGTATAGAGAATAAGGCAGAGCACAAATCACTGTTAACCACAGGACTCTGAAGCAACAGAAGCCAGTATCACGTTCGTGTACAGAACCACCAGTGAAATGGGGGGCACAGTCTGATTTATACCCCGCAAATCCTCAACAAACTGCCACTCACCCGGTCTGCCCTGCTTGGGATGGGTAATATCGGTGTATTGCAAAGAAAATGAGTTAGCCACAGAACTGGGGGAGAGAGGGGGAGAGAGGGGGAGAGAGGGGGAGAGAGGGGGAGAGAGGGGGAGAGAGGGGGAGAGAGGGGGAGAGAGGGGGATATAATTCGGCATGGACTAGAAGGGCCCAGACAGCCTGTTTCCATGCTGTAATTGTTATATGGTTATATGGTTATAATTCTGCATGATTCTTACGCTGTGCCCACAATGCAGGATCCACACTGCGAATATCTTGTGGATCGCTCTACTATGATGCAGGAGGGGGGAATTTACAGACGGCATGTAATGGATTTACCACTATTAGCCCTGTACTGTATCCAGGCCATAATAAGCATTTGATTAGTGGCGACCTGTATTCCAATACCCATCTTACCATCTTTCCCAAATCTTTAGGCTTAAAAGGGAGTTTCACTGCCAATCAGAAATAGGTCAGAGAATGTGTGCCCTGCCCCACCGAACCCCCCCCCCCCCCTTCCCCACCGAGGAAGTTTCTTTTGTGCTGATTTTCGGCTGCTATTCCCTCAGGGCCAAAACCTATCCCACCCAATAAGAATATTAACCCCTTCTTGATCTGTGTTGATTTTCTTGATTTCTATAACCATATAACAATAACAATAACAATCACAGCACGGAAACAGGCCATCTCAGCCCTCCTAGTCCGTGCCGAACTCTTAATCTCACCTAGTCCCACCTACCCGCACTCAGCCCATAACCCTCCACTCCTTTCCTGTCCATATACCTATCCAATTTTACCTTAAATGACACAACTGAACTGGCCTCTACTACTTCTACAGGAAGCTCATTCCACACAGCTATCACTCTCTGAGTAAAGAAATACCCCCTCGTATTTCCCTTAAATTTTTGCCCCCTAACTCTCAAATCATGTCCTCCTCTCAATGGAAACAGCCTATTCACGTCAACTCTATCTATCCCTCTCAAAATTTTAAATACCTCAATCAAATCCCCCCTCAACCTTCTACGCTCCAGTGAATAGAGACCTAACTTGTTCAACCTTCCTCTGTAACTTAAGTGCTGAAACCCAGGTAACATCCTAGTAAATCGTCTCTGCACTCTCTCTAATTTATTGATATCTTTCCTATAATTCGGTGACCAGAACTGTACACAATATTCCAAATTTGGCCTTACCAATGCCTTGTACAATTTTAACATTACATCCCAACTTCTGTACTCCACCTTCAGGGAACTATGCACTGTTATTCCTAGATCTCTCTGTTCCACTGCATTCCTCAATGCTCTACCATTTACCCTGTATGTTCTATTTGGATTATTCCTGCCAAAATGTAGAACCTCACACTTCTCAGCATTAAACTCCATCTGCCAACGTTCAGCCCATTCTTCTAACCAGCATAAATCTCCCTGCAAGCTTTGAAAACCCACCTCATTATCCACAACACCTCCTACCTTAGTATCATCGGCATACCTACTAATCCAATTTACCACCCCATCATCCAGATCATTTATGTATATTACAAACAACATTGGGCACAAAACAGATCCCTGAGGCACCCCGCTAGTCACCGGCCTCCATCCCGATAAACAATTATCCACCACTACTCTCTGGCATCTCCCATCTAGCCACTGTTGAATCCATTTTATTACTCCAACATTAATACCTAACAACTGAACCTTCTTAACTAACCTTCCATGTGGAACTTTGTCAAAGGCCTTGCTGAAGTCCATATAGACTACACCCACTGCCTTACCCTCGTCAACATTCCTCGTAACTTCTTCAAAAAATTCAATAAGGTTTGTCAAACATGACCTTCCACGCACAAATCCATGCAGGCTACTCCTAATCAGATCCTGTCTATCCAGATAATTATAAATACTATCTCTAAGAATACTTTCCATTAATTTACCCACCACTGATGTCAAACTGACAGGTCTATAATTGCTAGACTTACTTCTAGAACCCTTTTTAAACAATGGAACCACATGAGCAATACGCCAATCCTCCGGCACAATCCCCGTTTCTAATGACATCTGAAAGATCTCCGTCAGAGCTCCTGCTATCTCTACACAAACTTCCCTCAAGGTCCTGGGGAATATCCTGTCAGGACCCGGAGATTTATCCACTTTTAAATTTCTTAAAAGCTCCAGTACTTCCACCTCTTTAATAACTACCATTGTGATCTGGATCCCTGAAACCGCAGTAGAATAGAGCAATTACTAACTTACAAGTTCCAATTAAATTGTCCAGAAATTCCCCTGCTTTAATATCAGCTTCAATTTGCTGCCATAGCCAATTTCCCCAGGGACTTCCCTAAATACACCAGCTGTAGAGAGTAGCTGGGTCCCCCCATTGTTCAGTTTTTTTAGACTAAGATCATAAGACACAGAAGCAGAATTGGAACATTCAGCCCATCGAGTATGCTCTACCATTCCATCATGCCTGATCCTGGATCCCACTCAACCCCATACACATGCCTTTTCGCCACATCCTTTGATGCCCTGACCAATCAGGAAACTATCAACTTCTGCCTTAAATGTACCCACAGACTTAGCATCTACCACTGTCTGTAGCAGAGCATTCCACAGATTCAATTCTCTCTGGCTAGAGAAATTCCTCTTTACCTCTGGTTCTGAAAGGTCACCCTTCAGTTTTGAGGCTGTACCCTCTAGTTCTGCATACCCCACCATAGGAACTATCCTCTCTGTGTTCACCTTATCTAGTCCTTTCAGCATTCGGTAGGTTTCAATGAGATCCCCATGCATTCTTCTAATTTCCAGTGAGTACAGGCCTAAAGCTATGAAACAGTCTTTGCATGTTAACCCCTTCATGCCCAGAATCATCCTTGTGACCCTCCTCTGGACTCATCACAGTGAATGGCGGTGCTGGCTAGAAGGGCCAAATGGCCTACTCCTGCACCTACTGTCTATTGTCTATTGAATTACAACACATCCTTTCTGAGATATGGCGCCCAAAACTGTTGACAATACTCCAAGTGCGGACTGACTAGAGTCTTATAAAGGCTCAGCATTACCTCCTTGTTTTTATATTCTATTCCCCTTGAAATAAATGCTAACTTTGCATTTGCCTTCTTTACCACAGACACGACCTGTAATTTAGCCTTCAGGGAGTCTTGCAGGGGGACTGTACATAATAGTCTGCACTGTTGTTCCTTTTACCAGAATGCTTTATCATACATTTCCCAACACTGCATTCCATCTGCCACTTTTTTGCCCAATCTTCCAATTTGTCTGTCCTGCTGCAATCGCACAAACTTTGCTACAAAGCCATCAATTCCATTATCTAAATCATTGACAAACAATGTGAGAAGTAGTGGTCCCAATACTGACCCCTGAGGAGCACCACTAGTCACTGGCAGCCAACCATAAAAGGCCCCCTTTATTCCTACTTGCTGCCTCCTGCTTGTCAGCCATTCCTCTATCCATGCCAGTATCTTCCCTGCAACACCATAGGATTTTGTCTTGTTAAGCAGCCTCATTGGTGGCACCTTATCAAATGCCTTCTGAAAATCCAAGTAAATGACACCCAATGCCTCTCCTTTGTCCACCTTGCTTATTTGCTGCCTCAAAGAACTCCAGCACATCTGTCAGGGAAGATTCCCTTTACAGAAACCATGCTGACTTTTTATCATTAGTCTCCAAGTACCCTGAAACCCCATCCTTACTAATAGACTGCAACACTTTCCCAACCACTAAGGTTAGGCTAACTGGTCTCTCATTTCCTTTATTTTGCTTAGTATCTTCCACCGTGAAGACAGGTGCAAAGTACATCTGCCATTTCCTTGTCCCCCTTTACTACCTCACCAGCATCATTTTCTGGTGGTCCAATATCAACGCTCACCTCCCTTTTACTCTTTATACAACTGATAAAAACTTCTAATACCTTGCATTATATTATTGGCTAGTTTGCCCTTATATTTCATCATTTCTCCTTTTAGTTGCCTTTCTTTGGATTTTAAAAGCTTCCCAATCATCCAACTTCCTACTCACTCTGGCTACCTTATATGCCTTTTTATGCAGTCCTTAACTTCCTTTGTCAGCCACGGTTGCCTACTCCTGCCATTTGAGAACTTCTTCTGAGGAACATATCTATCCTATGCCTTTTGAGCTATTCACAGAAATTCCCTCCATCCCTGCTGTGCTGTCATCCCTGCCAGCATTCTTCTGCAATCCACCTGGGCAAGATCCTCTTTCATGCCTCTGTAATTCCCTTTATTCAGTTGCGATACTGACACGTGACTTATGCTTCTTCCTCTCAAATTGCAGTATGAATTTGATCATATTATGACTACTGCCTCCTAAAGTTTCCTTTACATTAAGCTCCCTAATAAGATTAGGGTTATTACACAACGCCCAATCTATGATATTTGTTCTTTGAGCAGGCTCAAGCACAAGCTGTTCTAAAATGCATTCAACCAATTCCCTCTCCTGCAATCTAACACCAACCTGATTTTTCCAATCCTCTTGTATATTGAAGTCTCCCATTACAATTGTGACATTATCCTTATTATATGCCTTTTCCAGCTTCCTTTGCAACCTCAACCCCACATCTTGGCTACTATAAGAGGCTTATGTATGATTCCTATAATGGTATTTTGGCCCTTGAACTACCCTCTTGCTAGGCCCACCCTCCCAAAGTTCCACAGTGTATGTGTTGCCCAGTACCTCTACCACCCTGTAGACAGTTGGGTTCCAAGCATCCTGGATCTTATTACGGCCTAATGGTCTGTTCCTCAAGTAAACCAGTTCATTCACATCAACTTTGGGACAGTACACTTTGTCCTCCTGCCAGGCAATGTGTTCTGCCGTCTTCTGTTCAGAGTATTCTTTTGCTCTGGCATGCGCATCCCTCAGTCGGCTCTGGGGTACAGCTAGCGTTGGAGTGTTGCCTTGCATTGGACCATTTACAACACTAGTACCAGCTTCCCAAGCTCGAATCGGCTTAACCCTACAGCTGTTAAGACCAGCGGTAACTAGTGCTGGGTCAAGAGCAGTGCCGCGATTGATCAAACTACAGATCATCGCAGACCCATCAAACTCCTCATCTTCTGAGACAGTCTTAGGCTCCCCTGCAAATGGCTACCTAGAGAGTGCATCAGCCATGGTATTGCTCTGACCCGGACGATACTGGACATCGAAGTCAAACCCTGACAGCTGTGAGATCCATCTCTGCTCCACTGTGCCCAACTTGGCAGTTTTGAAGTGGGATAGGGGGTTATTGTCAGTGATTACAGACCCATCAGGTATGTGCTCAGTATCTTTTCCCAATACTCAGACTCCTGTTCTTTTTCCAGTAGTGTGCATCTGCACACATCACTCCGAATCCAGCTTCCCTTCTAGGGTGGTGTCAAACTCTGCGTAGACAAGTAGCCTACACTGGCTGATAATGTTCATGCCTACAATACATGGGATAGGTGGTTCAATGCCAACAGGATCCCTGACTAATAGAAAGCCACAATTTGGTATCTTCATGCCCATTGCTTGAACCTCTAGCTCTAGATACCAAAGGTAAGGAATATCAAGACCATTTGCAGCTGTTAGCCTAAGCCAGCCAGCAGTGAACAACAAATCCTCGTCCCCTTCATTCAAGTGTTCACCAAAGAACTGCTCGGTCAGGGTGCTTACTTGACTAATTGTGTCCAATAGACAATGGACAGGGACATCTGATATTTCAAGATCAACAATTGGACATGTTCCTATGGCGCATTGCAGCAATTGGTCACGGGATAGCGGTACATCCTCTGTATCTATGAGGTTCCGCCGAATTGCCTGACTCCCAACCTCTTGAGGGCAGGAGGATGCAGACACCATTTCCCTTGCACCCTGCTTCTGTGGGCAATTCTTGGTCAAATGCCCTCCCACCTGACACTTGAAACATATCTTCTGTGAACCTAGGCTGTAAATTATGTCTGCTGCTAGTAGCGCATGTAAAATCCCTCTGTACAGTAAGATCTTTCACTGCTTGAGTCAATTAACAAAGGGCTTTGCCCTGCTCTGCGACTACTTTAAGGACGTCATCTAGTGTGACAGACTCAGATTCCCGAGCTTTAAGAAACGAGCACTGTGCCTAGCTACTGCTACACTTTGACTTTCCAGACCCAGGGGCTCTTCTGCAAGCCACAGATGAGCCTCCTCTCTCACTTCTATCATTGAGGACTCAGGCACGAATTGGTGGAGCTCCCTTCTGAGGGAAGGATCCCTGATCCCCTCTATAAATTGATCTCTTAGTACCACCCTCTTATTGGTCACGGCATCAGGGGAGTACTTCAATATCAAGTTAAGAGCTTGGGCTAGGGTATGTGAAAACTCTCTTACATCTTCACCCTCAAGCTGTTTGCGACTGTAGAAGCTATGCCACAGCTGGGGTGCGCTACGCTTGTCTTTAAACACTTCCCTGAGATGACCTGTGAACAAGTCATCAGCCCAGTCTTCCTCAGCATTACTGCACATGCGTGCTTCCTCTAAGGCTGCACCCCTGAGCAGGGACATAACAAAGTCATACTGATCCTGGTCAGACTGATTTCTAGTATGAAGTGCACGTTGTACTTCTTCAATAAAGTCATCAACAGACCTCCCATCTTTCTCAACATCCCCTGTAAATGGAACAATACGTCTTTCCCTTGGGACATATACGTGGGACTTTTGCTTAATGTATCTATGGTTGCCGTGGCTTCATTATACCTACTACACAATTCCCTAATTTGCTTATTCAAATCAAGTTCAACTCGTTTATCCTCTGAGTGTGACATAGTAAAAGCTCAAGTTTTTAAAAGTTTTCACAAGCCTGCAAAAGGAGTAGCTGCAGTCCTTTGCTGCAAACGCGATGGCTTCACGGCCTGCAGTTCCCTGGATCCATGTAACTGTTCTGCATCCTGACGTCAGTCGCTGACATCCCAGCCCAGTCCCAAGGCTCTATCATGCTCTCCACGAGCACAGGCACTCTCTCCTTCCGCCCAACGGGAATACGGTCCAGTCTTAACCACTACCATATTAGGTACTGTAGATTATACTGCATACAACAGAGACCCTCTAAACTGGCTTGGAATTATCCCCACTCCTGGTACCAAATGTTGTAGCCCAGGGAAAAGTACACACTCAGGACAACAAATACTTTTTCAGGTTTTAATTCCTTTATCTGTTTTAGATGTTTAAGTGCCAGAAGAGGGTCTTAAAACAAAACGAACGACTTTACAATCAGGTCCTGCCGTTACAATCTCTGTTTAACCTTCAATCCACACACTTGTGTATCAACCAATTGCGTATGCAGTATAAAAATACAAAGAAAAACGCACAAAACTAATACAGTACTAATACGGTAGTGGCAATTCTAAAGGAACACAATACAAACAACATTAGAATCCCCCCAACCCTGTATCTTATACACCACAGCGAAAAACGTAAGCGAATACAACTCATCTAGGACGTCTACTACTTTTTAAGTACACACGAGCTGAATGCCCGAACAAAGCCTAAACATTCACGTTATGCTGTTACATGTACAATCAGACAGGATACAATAAAGTTAGACAAAAGGTACACTTTGGCACAAATTTTACAAAATATTGCCTGATAGTAAAATTACAAGACTAACCTACTTGGCTGGTAAGGAACTTTGCAAGTCACGCTATCCAGCATCGAGATCTTTATTCCTGAAAATCTAAAGCATCTACATGTAAAACATGTCAAATTACCAATATTCTCGATTCACCAACAAGCATAAACGAATTCACATGGATATTGTAAATTAATGCTCACCTTTCCTCACTCAGCCCAGTACCTCTGGGTATACATCTTGATTCCAACGCCCCACCAGCTTCGGCAGCAGAAAACAAAATGGTCTCCTCACTAACCCGCGCGTGTGTAATGACATCACTACCTCCACTTAAAGACACAGGCAACTATTCTAGCATTACCCAGATGGATGCACAAGTACACTTTTTAATGATAATGAATAGCATTCAATGGTCACCCGGTTACATATGCAAAATGTATCCTTTGATGTTAAACTATGGCCTTCTTTCTGCCACATTCAATGTCATACCAACCAAGCTCTAACTGTGCCACGAGTTTGTCCACCTTCTGCCATATAACAATTACAGCATGGAAACAGGCCATCTTGGCCCTTCTAGTCCGTGCTAAACGCTTACTTTTACCTAGTCCCACCTACCAGCACTCAGCCCATAACCCTCCATTCCTTTCCTGTCCATATGCCTATCCAATTTTTTTTTTAAATGACAAAATCGAATCTGCCTCTACCACTTCTACTGAAAGCTCATTCCACACATTCTGCTCACTCTGAGTAAAGTTCCCCCTCGTGTTACCCCTAAACTTTTACCCCTTAACTCTCAACTCATGTCCTCTTGTTTGAATCCATAAGACCATAAGACAAAGGAGCAGAAGTTGGGCATTCGGCCCATTGAGTCTGCTCTGACATTTCATCATGAGCTGATCCAATCTCCCCTTTAGTCCCATTCCCCCACCTTCTCACCGTAACCTTTGATGCCCTGACTACTCAGATACCTATCAATCTCTGCCTTAAGTACACCCAATGACTTGGTCTCCACTGCTGCCCGTGGCAACAAATTCCATAGATTCACCACCACCCTCTGGCTAAAAAATTTTTTTCACATCTCTGTTCTGAAAGGGCAATCCTCAAGTCATGTTCCCTTGTACTAGACTCCCCCACCATGGGAAACAACTTTGCCACATCCACTCTGTCCATGCCTTTCAACATTCGAAATGTTTCTATGAGGTCCCCCCTCATTCTTCTAAACTCCAAGGAGTATAGTCCAAGAGCAGTCAAACGTTCCTCATATGTTAATCCTCTCATTCCCAGAATCTCCCCTACTCTCAATGGAAAAAGCCTATCCACGTCAACTCTATCTATCCCCCTTATAATTTTAAATACCTCTATCAAGTCCCCCCTCAACCTTCTACACTCCAAAGAATAAAGACCTAACTTGTTCAACCTTTCTCTGTAACTTAGGTGCTGAAACCCAGGTAACCTTCTAGTAAATCTTCTCTGTACTCTCTCTATTTTGTTGACATCTTTCCTATAATTTGGTGACCAGAACTGTACACAATGCTACGCACATTTAAATACAACCCCTTCAGTCCAGCGTTCTTCACCCCTTTGAATTTTGTTCTGTGGTTCAAATTAACTCTGATCTGTCTACATTTGTAACTAGTCATTAGCTTATCCTTTACATTCCCATCAACTACTTGTAAACCTGGCTCATCCTCAGCTCTATCATACTCGCTCTTTTTGTAAAGGTTTCTATCTTTCAAGCAAGTCTCACGGCTGGGTACCCTGGTTCGATCTTGATGACAAGCAAGTTTCTCAGATGGGTTCGTTGGGATCCAGTATCACAGGAATCCCATCCTCATCTCCAGACTATTAGAGAATTTAGTACCGATCAAACACAAAGTAGATAATGTCCTCAAAACCAGTTAGCACCTTCATTTCGTGAATTCACTGGGAGCCATTCCACCCAACATCTCTGCCAACACAAGGTTACAATTCAAATTTATACAATCAGTCTAATACACCAGGTCAGCCGGTCTCCAGACCACAAGTTACACAAAGTTAACACCGAGTTCATCGTTGCTCAGAGTACCAAACAAGCCATTAATCATGTTGCCTCTGATTAGAATTTATACAATTGTTTCCTCATTGATGAAATCATCTATTGTTAGTTAGTACAAGGAAGATAGACCAGTTTGGCTTCCCATCACACCATCTCCATGACTCTGCCAACCTCTAGTCCTCAACCTTAATTGTTTTCTGCACAATCTTCCTGTGGCAATACAGGATCAGGTGGTTAGCACAAAACATATCTAAAACACATAATAAAAGACCAACAAATTCAAGATTACAGATGCAGAAAATGCCAAAAGAAACCAAAAACAATACAACACTTTACAGGATCCTGCAACAGTTTAACGCAATCTGATTACTTACACAAACACAATCATGTGGTAAACATCATTCACCAAAATCTTGATTTAAAATACAAACACATAAACAACACTATACCTTACGATAAATACAAGCCTGCTCCAGTTTTAGAGTCAGAGTTCTACAAATTATTTTACAGCCAATCCATTATTACAGATAAGATAATCTATAATAACTATCTGGACATATTATTACAGTATAAGCAAACAGAAACAACTTATTTAATAGACATAACCATTCCAAACACACATAACTTACAGGAATCAATAATGAAAATCACCAGAAATATGCTGAATTAAAAAAGGAAATTGATAGACTCTGGAACATGAGCAAGGTATACTGTTGTAGGGACAAGGCTAAGGACGAACCCAAGTGCAAGACACAGGCACGGAGGGAGAGTTGTGAGGCGTTAGCACTGTCACAAACAGGGAGACAGTGTTCAGAAGAGTATTTACACAGAGATAAGGTTTACACAGAGTATCCAGGAAATAATGCAGAGCTTAGAACTGATAGAGCTAAAGAATCAGAAAACAAGGTTTATTCACACTAGAGTTAACCAACAAACTTGCAAAGCATGGCCGTGACACCCGAGTTTTATCCTATGTTCGCTAATGGGAACCAGGTGTGCTGTAATTAGTGGAACTGGGAATGATTGGAAATCAGACAAGGGGATTAATGCACAATTTAGGAGGCAATAGCAAGATGGGGAATTGTCAGATGGGACCATGACATATACATCATCCCATATTGGTTGGGAGAAGTGCGCAGTGTTTTTTGACATTGAAAAATCCTATGATATGATGTGGAAGGAAGGATTATTAATTAAACTGCACAAAATGGGGATTGGGGGGAGAGTTTTTAATTGGATTAAGGATCTTTTGTTTGGTAGAAAAATTTAAATTCGGATTGGATCAGAATTATCAAAACAGTACATAGTGGAAAATGGCACACCACAGGGTAGTGTGATTAGCCCATTACTTTTCATCATTATGATCAATGATGTCTTCACAAAGGTACCAGTGGATATAGGTAGGTCACTGTTTGCGAATGATGGAGCCTTGTGGAAAAGAGACAGGAACATGGAGCATGTTATCAGGAAACTACAAGGAGCAATTGATGAAGTGGTAGAGTGGGTTATGATTGGGGATGTAGATTTTCAGTAGAAAAAACTCAAACTGTGTTTTTCACCAGGAAAAGAATTGAGGTAGGGAAGAAGTTAAAGATGTATGGGATTGAATTAGAAAGGGTTGGATCATTTAAATTTCTGGAAGTTATATTTGATTCACAATTAACATGGGCAAATCATATCAGGAAAGTTGAGGAGAAATGTAAAAAAGTAATAAATGTGATGAGATGTTTGACTGGTAGGGAATGGGAAGCAAGTTGTTCAGCATTGAAGAGAATGTATGTGGCTTTAGTAAGATCTGTGTTGGATTATGGAAGTGTAGCATATGGATCAGCAGCTAGGTCTCTTATAAGGAAACTGGATGTGTTTCAGGCTCAGGCTTTGAAAGTGTGCAGTGGGGCTTTTAAAATATCACCAGTATCAGCCCTGCATGTAGAAATGAGAGTAATGCCTTTGAAATTAAGAAGGATGCAATTGATGGCAAACTACTGGGCTAATTTGCAGGGGCACAATGATTCTCACCCTGCTAAAGGAGTGTTGCAGGAGTCTGGGGAAAATGGGAGGTTTCAGAGGAAAAACTTTAGTCGGGTAGGGAATGATATTGCTAAAGAATGTGGAGTGTTTGATCTAAGGAGAAGTCCTTCAGTAGTTTATCTGGTTGTAGCTCCATGGAAGCTTCTATGGCCTGACATAGACTGGCATTTGTTAGAGGTAAAAAGGAAAGGAATATATAAAACTGATTTGGTAAGTGCATTTAACTGTCATGTGATGGAAAAGTATAGTGGTTATACTCAGATTTATACGGATGGTGCTAAGGAACCCGAAACAGGAGTGACAGGGTTTGGGATGGCTATACCAGCAAAAGCAATTGCAATCAGCAGAAGAGCATCTGATAAGTTAGCGGTGTATACAGTGGAGATGCTGGCAATGTTGGTTGTATTGCATTGGGTGGAGAAAGCTGGACTAGTCAAAGCATTGATATGCTCAGATTCATCCTCAGTTCTAGCAAGTTTAAGGTTTTCTCACTCAAACAGCCGGCAAGATGTACTTTATGAAGTCCTTCAGTCAGTCACAAGAGTTGCAAATCAGGGAGGTCAGGTTAATTTTCTATGGGTTCCAGCTCATGTAGGGGTGAAGGGGAATGAGAGGGTGGATGAGTTGGCAAAGAGGGTGTTAAAGAAAGAAAATATAGAAATGCACATTAGTATCAGTAAAGCAGAGGTTAAGTGTGTTATCTGGGGAAAATAATCAACCAAATGTGGCAAGAAAGATGGGACAGGGAGGGGAAAGGGAGGCATTTATATCAAATACAAAAAAAAGTGTTGCAGGTACTAGGGTAGGTAGTAGATACAGAAGAGAGGAAATTGTGTGGACTAGGTTAAGGTTGGGGAACTGTACACTAAACCAAACACAGAAATTGATAGGGAAACACCAGACAAGGCTGTGTGAGGAAGGTCAGGAAGAGGAGTCAGTAGAACATGTAGTTCTGAGTTGCAGGAAGTATGGGATACAGAGAAAGATATGAGAATTAATCTAAGGGAATTGGGGGTGCAGGAATTCACATTAAAAGGGTTGCTGAGCATGGGTGAGAGAGCACAGGTTAGGGTATTTTTAGCTTTCTTAAGGGTTACAGGGTTTTTTTTATAGGATATGATGGATAAACAGGAATAGGGTACTAGGATGGCTAAAGATGGGAGGATAAAGTGTAGGTTAGGGTATGTGTGTGAGAGATTAGGTGAAGGGATTTAGAAGGTGAGTCTATCGCACACTCCGGAGCAGAAGGTGGCGGTAATGCACCACTAAGCTGGGTGCCAACCACCGTAAAACAAGACGGGGAGAGAGTGTGGTTGTGGGTTTGGCTTGTTGGTATCATGTTTTGCCTTTGTGGGGTAAGTCAAGCTGTCTTTGCTGTTACCCTGAGGCTGAACTGTTCCCTCCTTCCATGCCTGAAGCCCTGCCTGCTACCCACACCTGTGTCCTCACCTGTATCGCTGTCAAGTTCAGCTGCTGGAGTGAGACTGGAGCCTTGCCACGCCAACAGTAGGAACTATCTATTGTTGAGCTTGGAACTGTCCCTTTGCGTCCCTGTGTTTAGAGTCCTTGTATGAGTCCTGGCCCTATATCCTGTCCCCAAGGAGGGGTCCTGACTCTGTGTAAAGCCCCAGCCCTATGTCCTGTTCCCAAGGAGGGGTCCCAGCTCTGTGTTCTGTGTTCCTCTGCTCCAGTCCAAGGCTCAGTGTTCCTGTGCACATGTCCAAGGCTCCAAGGAGGTTCCAGTCCGTGTCCAAGTCATAGCCTAGGCCCTGAGTCCTGGTCTCATCCAGGACTAGTGGCTGTGTCCAGCTACGCCTCTCCCCGCTTTTGCTTTCCATCAGCAAATGCAGTATGTCTACCAGAGTGCATGACCATAAACTTCCCAATGCTGTATTCCATCTGCTCTTTATTTGCCAATCTCCTGATCTGTCTTGGTCCTTCTGTATCCTCTTGACTTCCACAAAACTACCTCCTCCTCCACCTATCCTCATATCCTCTGTGAACTCTGCAACAAAGCCATCAATGCTATCATCCAAATCATTGACATATAATGTAAAAACTATCGGTCCCAACATAGACTCCTGTGGAACATCAACAATCACCTGCAGCCAGATGAGGCTGTCTTTATTCCTACTCTTTACTTCCTGTAAACAGCTGCTTTATCCATATGAGAATCTTTCCCATAATCCCATAGGCTCATGACTCCTAATTGCCTCCAGAAAATATTGCGAAAGATAAAAGACTGAACAAGATTTGAAAGGTTCCTTCTCTTGGTTTCAGGTTTCAAGTTTCATGTTGTCAAGGACTTTTCTCTATCTTCCCAAGGTTTTTAATTTTACGATTGTTTCCAAGGCTTATTCAGTGTGTTTAGGGTTTCTTGATAAGTTCCCCATCTCGAGGACTCCCAAGCCTCCCTCTCGACCCCACCTGAGGTTTCTTAATCTCAGTCTGTTGGGGTCCCCATGCCTCTCAGGATTCCCCAGTCTCTCACTCTGTTGGGGTCCCCATGCCTCTCAGGATTCCCCAGTCTCTCACTCTGTTGGGGTCCCCATGCCTCTCAGGATTCCCCAGTCTCTCACTCTGTTGGGGTTCCCAGGTCTCTCAGGATTCCCCAGTCTCTCACTCTGTTGGGGTTCCCAGGTCTCTCAGGATTCCCTGGTCTCTCAGCCTCTCTGGATTCCCAAGTCTCCCTGCCTTTCGAGTTCCCCAGGTCTCTTGAGTCATTTTTGGATCTCGAGTTTTCAGGTCTTGGGCCATCAGGAGAGGGAGAGGAGTTCTGTAGTGACTTCAGGCCTGTGCATGGCATCAGGCTCTGAGGTTTTTAATGCACCTGAGATGGTTAATTGTTGCTTGACAGTTATTAGTAGTTTCAGAGTTTCGTGTGTTTTTCTCGAGCGACTCACTCTTTGTAATGCCATTTCCTGGTGCTTTCTGGTTTCTTTACTTTGATAAATTCAGATTCTGTTAGTTTTATTCTTGAAGCAGATGCCGGTTTAGCTCCAATAAGAGGGTCCTCATTTTCAGAATGATTTGTCTCACGGGTGTCACTTGGTCACGCTACCTCTGTATAAGCTCTTGTTTCTGTCTCCATGTGTAAGTCTTTGGCTCTGATATTAGCAGTGCACACCATGGCGGTTATCTACCAGCATCACTGAAGGATATCTTGGATCTGGGAGTTCCAGTGGACACAGGTCTGTGGCACCTCAGGGGCTGCGCCTAGAGGTGGGAGACCCTGTAACAACCACGGATTCGACAGAGCAGCAGATACGCCGTCCGTTCATGAATATGCATGTGTCAGCTAATTATTATTTCATTGTGATAGTATTTAACTCCATTCATTCCGTCATCGTATTTGTGGAGACTTCAAGACAGCAATGCTTCACTGTCTACTTGCATTTGGCCTGAGAAATTGGACTGTCGAGTCAACTGACTCTGAAGACTAGTGGTTCTTTTCAGCTGCAGTGTAGGCTTTGTTTCCCATTTGAGAGTTTTAGTTAATGGCCTAGTATTTATTGTTTTATTTTCCCTGTAACACTGTTCGTATTAAAGTCTGTGAACTATCAACAGTGTCTCTCACTCCGCACTTGGGCCATGTCCGCACCTAGTGACAGCCTCAAGACATATGCCTAACATACATTACCGCACCGTGATGTAGCGGCTAGTAACGCTATGATAGCGCCAGCCACCTGGGATAACTTGTCCATCTATATCAGATTGTACATTTTCTCTATGACTGCCCGGGTACCTCCAGCTGTTCCAGTCTCCTCCCGTGTTCCAAACATGTAGAGTCTGGTATGTTAATTAGTCACATGGTGCCAGCCAAAAGGGCTGTTATCGAGCTGTATCTCTCAATAAAAATTTCCTTAGAATTGTTCTGAACAGTATTCTCAGTGTGAGAATTCCAGATTCCCACAACCTATGCAATATAAGGGGGTGATCAGTTATTGATTAGTAAGGGCATCAAAGGTTACGGGGAGGAGGCACAAGAATGGCGTTGAGAGGGATGATAAATCAGCCACGATCGAATGGTAGAACAGTCTTGATGGGCTGAATGGTTCCTATGTTTTAACAAGTATTTCTTGACATTGCTGCTGTACAACTTGCATAACTTTTACGTTTGGTTTATGAATTGCAGTTGTTCTAAGTCATACAGTAGGTGTTAAGAATCACTGTATTCTAAAAGCAAACCACATTCAGTGCTCCAATTTCCATTTTCTTCAGCTTAAAAACAATTTTAAATGAAGTTGTCAAGCAGATATACTAATATTCCACACTGGATTAATCACCATTGCAAATTTCAGTAATTGCACTCATTAGCATGTCCTCAAAGCACTTAAAATTATGTTGACTCATTTGCACACTGTAACAGTGACAGGTTTACAAACATTTTTCTTTTAATTTGCTAATACACTGACCAATGTTCACCAGAGTAAAAAGAAGGTGCTTCTTGCAAGTTTTTATTTTACTTTTGGGTCTACCTGGATCTCTTGTCCCTGGAGCAGCAGGTGGTTCTGATGGAGAATCTTGATAGCCCATTCCCATCCTCTGGTTTCACCCAGAAAACCGGTAGGTTTGGCATCTTGTCTCTCCACCCAGCGGTCAGCCAACTTTTGCTTCCTAGGTAGCCCCAAATTACTTATGAGGACTGTCTCCCAACAGGAGTTGGGAGAAACCTCACTTTTTGATCATACCTCCTGTTATTTCCTTGATTGTGCTTGTCAGCTGTAAACCCAGCTCATTCATAAGCCCTTTTTAGCTCTCTTCTCATATCAGACACATACTTCAGATAAGTCTTCAGTGGTAAGTTGCCCTTGTCAGTCCCAAAACAAACGTCAATGCCTTGCCTTGTGACCAAACATTGCATAGTATGGCGAGTACCCGGTAACTTCATTTCGGGTACAGTTGTAACTGAGGACAAGATGCCCAATATGCTGACTCCACCTGCTCTTCTTGCTGATCTCCAAGGTCCTGCACATGTCTGGCCAGGTACAATTAGACCTCTCAGACTGGGGATTACCCTGCAGATGATAGGGCGTGGTCCTTTATTTCTTGACTCTGAGCATTCTCAGTAAATCATGGATGAGTCTGCTCTTGAAATCTCATCCCTGGTCACTATGTATCTGCCTGGGAAGGCCATAACAGATTAAATACTTCTCCCATAACACTTCAGCCACTGTGGATGCCCTCTGGTCCTTGGTAGGAAAAACCTTCACATATCTGGTGCAGTGGTCCGTGATGACTAAGACATTCGCCATGTTGCTGGCATCGGGTTCTATTGACAGGAAATCCATACGCACCAGGTCCAGGGGCCCCATACTCTGCAAGCGGGACAAGGGAGCTGCCTGTGTAGGCAGTGTCTTCCGCCGTATGCATCGAATGCACGACTTGCAGTATTCTTCGACCTCCGACATCATTCGGGGCCAGTATAACTGGTCTCTGAGCAATCCATAGGTCTTTTCCACCCCCAAATGTACAGAATTATCATGAAGAGACTTCAACGCAATCCTCTGATACCTCTTGGGCAGAACCATCTGGCAGCGCTGAGGTCGGTCTGCGGGGTGACGTGACCTGGTTGCGGACCTGGTTCCGCAACTCCAACTGAGGCCATTCTCACAGTACTGGAGGCACCACTGTGTGTTTCGTCTTCTCTGTTTGAGCCTTGTCTCCCTTTTCGACCACTGACCAAATGGTACCAATGCCCAGGTCATCTCACTGAGCAGTTGCCACTTCCCCAGAACTCAATTCCTGCAGCTGATTTGACTTCAGAGCAGTCAGGTTACAGTAAACGGGAAATCATGTCATCAGAAGCTCCCAATTGATCCACTGCTTGATCCTGCCCCTCCTTTCCCTTTGCCTTCATGGTGATGGCAAACTGACACATGGCCTTCACCCCAGGGGCAGGAATGCTCTCACACTCTTCGTCCCTGTCCAGTCCCTCATGCACTTGTCGGGACAAAGCATCCACATCAATGTTCCTGCTTCCCGGCCAGTACTTCAGACTGAAATCATAGACGGACAACAATCACAGGCCTGTGGCATCCAGTTTTGCCAAGGTCAGGATATAAGTTAGGGGGTGACTGTCCATCTGTCCTCACCTCAAACTTGGCCCCATACAGCTTATCCACCACCGTCCATTTCAACGCCAGAAATTCCAACTTGTGTGTGGAATACTGTTTCTCAGAGGGCGACAGGCTCCAGCTGACAAACGCAACGGGCCTGAATGGGTCTCAACCCTGATCCTGATACAGGACATCCCCTAAGCCCTCTCTGCTGGCATCTGTTTGCAGTATGTATGGCAATTGGGGGTCTGCAAAAGCCAGCACCAGCACCTGTCAGCAGCTCTTTTAACACCTGAAAGACCTCCTCACATTTTACATCCCACCTCGGTCCAAATGGCTCTGATGAGCTAAGATACTCTCCACTCTCCTGTCCTTTCTCCCCCTCCCTTTCTGCCCCAAGGGAGGGTAACTACTGTTACGAACGTGCCACAACTCTGAGGGGCCGAAGGGTACAAAGTAGCCCCCTCCTTTTTGAGAATCGCAAGATCGCTATTAATTCAGGTCTGGGGACCCAGGAAATGAGAGAGAATCCTCATGGGTTTGGAGTGTGTGTCCTGCCCTCAGTGAGACAAAGCCACGGATACCGGCCATTGTCTCTTGGAGACGGAATTGTGTATTGAGTACTGTACTATTCATTGAAGCCCTCAGGGAATGACCAGAGTGGGCTGGTTGAGGGATTGCATCATCCCAACCTGCTTGACATCTGAGACCCCGTGAGTAAGGATAAAAGAGGGTCTGGGGAACAACCCCTTTAGACGCACCAGGAGAAACGCTAGAAATCCCATGACAGCGTTTAATAGCGATAGCATGCGTCCTTTTCCATTTGCCTCAGAATTGGCGGGCCTTACCACGGAAGACGGTTTAGCTAAAGAAGAGACCACCACCAACGAAATTTCGAAGGATCGACATCATAAAAAGGAAAAGCTGGCAAGTTTCAAAAATCCCTCTTTTGACTCCAACCAAAAGCTGCAGCCTGAATGAACTAAAGTGACTTTTATATTTCCATCGGACAATACATTATCCCCTAGACAACGATAGAGCTTATTTCTTATTGATTATTATTATACCCGCACTTTTAGAGTTGGTATTGACAACGTATATTATCTGTATGTTTGCATTGATATTATTTTTGTGTATTTTTACCAATAAATACTGTTAAAAATAGTACCATCAGACTTCAACAGACCTCTCTATCTTTGCTGGTAAGTGACCCAGTTACGGGGTACGTAACACTACACAGAGGCTGATTCAACGGGTGACTCCCTTTTGCGTAGCCTTTCATGAACCTCCGATAGTAATCACAGAAACCGAGGAACGAGCACTCACAGTCTGGTGTCTTGGCCAAGTGATAACCACCTCCATCTTAGCTGGTTCTCCAGCTACTGCACCCCTTGAGACTATGTACTATGAGATATAGCTAACAGACGTTTTGCAGAACTGGCACTTGTCCAGGGAATATTTTAACCCTTCAGCTTTCAAGCAGCCCAGCACCTTCAGTAGCCTTATTTCATTTTCTTCCAAGGTGGATCCAAACACTGAGGTCATCCAGATACACCAACACCTCAAGCAAGTTCATATCCCCCACTGTCTTCTCCATGACCCACTGGAAGGTTGCAGGGGCTCCCGATGTGCCCTGGGGCATCCTTTCGAACTGGAAGAATCCCAGTGACATATAAATGCCATCTTCTCTTTGTCAGCCTTCCTCATGGGGATTTGGTAATATCCACTGCTCAAGTCCAGCACACTGAACCACTTCACATCACTCAGACAGGCCAGCATGCCTTTGATCCTCTGAACCGTATACTGGACTGGGACAGTATGCCTGTTCAGAGTCCGGTAGTCCACATGCATCCATGCCTTCCCGTTCTTCTTTTGGCCACTACTACTGGGGACACATAGGGGCTTCGGGACTCAGTGATGATCCCAGCTTCCTTCAACTTACACAAATGCTGCCGATCATCTTCCACCTCTGCAGGGGCCAGGCTCCACAACCTCTCTCTAAACAGAGTGTCCTTTTAACCCAGATAGTGTGATGAGTGCTTTTGGAACAACCCACATCAAACTCTTCAGTGGAAAAGACACCGTCCAGCTTCAACATCTTCTCTACAAACATTATTTTCCAACTCGAAGGAGCTGGGGGGGTGGGGGGGGGGTCCCTGAAGTCAAATGACTCAATGGTCAACTTTCTCCCTTTTTCCAATAGTTTCTCACCAGCTTGTCTCACAGCGACACCAGACATTACTGTCACCAGGAACAGGTACACCAGTAGCATCCCCCAGTTGAAGGTGACCTCACTCTTTATAGTGTTCCTGATAATCACTGCTGTTCTGCTCACCTGAACAATCGAGGGTTTCTGCAATTCGGGCCTTACCAGTACCCCAGCAGGAAATCCCAAATCCCTCTCGTGATCTTCCCAAGCATCCACTAAGAGGACCTTGCCCTCAGCACTCCGGGAAATTTGGGGGTCCCCATCACTCTCGCTATCTCTCTGGGCCGTACCACCATTGGCTTCAACTGGGTGAACCACACAGTCCGTCGTTTAAAATTGGCCACGCACTTATAACCGTATAACAATTACAGCATGGAAACAGGCCATCTCGGCCCTTCTAGTCCGTGCTTACTCTCACCTAGACCCACCGACCTGCACTCAGCCCATATCCCTCCATTCCTTTCCTGTCCATATGCCAATCCAATTTTTTTTTAAATGACAATATTGAACCTGCCTCTACCACTTCTAATGGAAGCTCGTTCCTCACAGCTACCACTCTCTGAGTAAAGAAGTTCGCCCTTGTGTTACCCCTAAACTTTTGCCTCTTAACTCTCAACTCATGTCATCTTGTTTGAATCTCCCCTCCTCTCAATGGAAAAAGCCTATCCACGTCAACTCTATCTATCCCCCTCATAATTTTAAATACTTCTATCAAGTCCCCCCATCAGCCTTCTACTCTCCAAAGAATAAAGACCTAATTTGTTCAACCTTTCTCTGTAACTCAGGTGCTGAAACCCAGGAAACATTCTAGTAAATCTCCTCTGTACTCTCTCTATTTTGTTGACATCTTTCCTATAATTTGGTGACCAGAACTGTACACAATTCTCTAAATTTGGCCTTACCAATGCCTTGTACAATTTTAACATTACATCCCAACTCCTATACTCAATGATCTGATTTATAAAGGCCAGCATACCAAAAGCTTTCTTCACCACCCTATCCACATGAGATTCCACCTTCAGGGAACTATGCACCATTATTCCTATATCACTCTGTTCTACTGCATTCCTCAATGCCTTACTATTTACCATGTATATCCTATTTTGATTAGTCCTACCAAAATGTAGCACCTCACACTTATCAGCATTAAACTCCATCTGCAATTTTTCAGCCCATTCTTCTATCTGGCTTAAATCTCTCTGCAAGCTTTGAAAACATACTTCATTATCCACAACACCACCTATCTTAGTATTACCTGCATACTTACTAATCCAATTTACTACCCCATCATCCAGATTATTAATGTATATGACAAACAACATTGGACCCAGTACAGATCCCTGAGGCACACCACCGGCCTCCAACCAGACAAACAGTTATCCACCACTACTCTCTGGCATCTCCCCTCTAGCCACTGTTGAATCCATTTTACTACTTCAATATTAATACCTAACGATTGAACCTTCCTAACTAACCTTCCATGTGGAACCTTGTTAAAGGCCTTACTGAAGTCCATATAGACAACATCCACTGCTTTACCCTCGTCAACTTTCCTCATAACCTCTTCAAAAAATTCAATAAGATTTGTCAAACATGACCTTCCACGCACAAATCCATGTTGACTGTTCTTAATCAGACTCTGTCGATCCAGAAAATTATATATACCATCTCTAAGAATACTTTCCATTAAGTTACCCACCACTAACGTCAAACTTACAGGCCGATAATTGCTAAGTTTACTCTTAGAACCTTTTTTAAACAATGGAACCACATGAGCAATATGCCAGTCCTCTGGCACTTTCTCAAAAGCAACTCAAAACACTGGGTGCACAGACAATGTTCCAAGAAAGCTCTTGCCAGCCTTCTCCTTGCAGGCCCCCATGAGTCTCTTCACAAGAGGGGTATTGGTCCCCACCAGAATCATCCTCCTGAACAGGGTATAGACAAACCAGCACTGATGTATCAAGGACATCAGGCCCCTCCTACATTAACCTTCGAGAACTCCACTGATAAATACAGTGAAACCCTGTTATAACACGATTGTTTGTGTCCTTAAAATGTCATTATGAGAAAAGCGGGGTCGAGCTAAATCAGGGTTCAAGAAAATCAGTGTTTAAACTGACCCAATGTTGACCTAACATCCTAAAACACCCCTATGTTTGCCCTATTTGACCCGTTTTTTGCACGTTTACGTTCTGACATGTAAATTACCTTTGAATTAATGAATTCCATGAATGAATTGTTGTTGTTACAGTAGAAATTAAAAACAAATTAATTTTTAGTAAAGCTTTTTAATACACAAAACAAATAAAAACATTCAAGAATATTAGCAATCATCATTTATAGTTTATTTCTTAAAAAAGTGATCGAGTGTTCCTTGCTTGAACGTAGCACGGCACTGGCTGCGAGCAAAATCTAGAATGCTTCTGAGTTGGAGGTTTTTATTGTGGTCCACCTCCTGGGTCTTCAGTCAACAGTGGCTAGCCTCGAGGTGTTCAATGGCTTCAGGCACTTTTGGGGGTCAGGGTGGAGGCTCTTCATTATCATCTTCTTGTGGCTCGAGAACCAGTACACCTGCCTCCGCCGGTGCTATAGTTATGTTATAGACAATCTCAGCATCAGTGGGGTGCTCATATGTTGGGCATTCATCATCAGCAGAGTACCACTGGTGTAGCTCTTCTTTGTTCCATTCAGACAGCTACTCTGCCTCACGCACATCTTCTTCTGTGAAGCCGTACAAATCTGGCTTGTCATCATCATTTTCCATGGTGGATTGTCGTGATGAAAAGGCTGGCCCCAGACTCTTCTCCCAATATTTCTCTACACATGATTGCTGCCCAGGCCTCCCCACCTAAGTGGCAAACTTCCATCACATTCAGGCTTTCTAGATAGGCTTCGTGTTGTTGACTCATCTACAATTCTATGAATTAATTTCCACAAGTAATTCTGCTTGAACATGGAGATGATCCCCTGATCTTTTAGTCTTGGTCGCGTCAAGTGCGTGAAGCTTATCTTTCACAGAAAAAGATTTTCTTTTTCTAGCAGTTTGTTCCATTTTGAGCAAAAAAAAGGTCAAAAAAAGCAAAAAAAAATGACTCTCACAAAATGCTGGTGGAACCTAACCTAACCTCTGGCTAGGATCTTTATGTCCTTGTTGTCCACGGGAATGGTACCAGAGGACTGGAGGGAGGCGAATGTTGTCCCCTTGTTCAAAAAAGGTAGTAGGGATTGTCCAGGTAATTATAGACCAGTGAGCCTTACGTCTGTGGTGGGAAAGCTGGTGGAAAAGATTCTTAGAGATAGAATCTGTGGGCATTTAGAGAATCATGGTCTGATCAGGGACAGTCAGCATGGCTTTGTGAAGGGCAGATCATGCCTAACAAGCCTGATAGAGTTCTTTGAGGAGGTGACCAGGCATATAGATGAGGGTAGTGCAGCGGATGTGATCTACATGGATTTTAGTAAGGCATTTGACAAGGTTCGTCATGGTAGGCTTATTCAGAAAGTCAAAAGGCATGGGATCCAGGGAAGCTTGGCCAGGTGGATTCAGAATTGACTTGCCTGCAGAAGGCAGAGGGTCGTGGTGGAGGGAGTACATTCAGATTGAAGGGTTGTGACTAGTGGCGTCCCAAAAGGATCTGTTCTGGGACCTCTACTTTTTGTGATTTTTATTAACGACCTGGATGTGGGGGTAAAAGGGTGGGTTGGCAAGTTTGCAAACGACACAAAGGTTGGTGGTGTTGTAGATAGTGTAGAGGATTGTCAAAGATTGCAGAGAGACATTGATAGGATGCAGAAGTAGGCTAAGAAGTGGCAGATGGGGTTCAACCCGGAAAAGTGTGAGGTGGTACACTTTGGAAGGACAAATTCCAAGGCAGAGTACAAAGTAAATGGCAGGATACTTGGTAGTGTGGAGGAGCAGAGAGATCTGGGGGTACATGTCCACAGATCCCTGAAAGTTGCCTCACAGCTAGATGGGGTAGTTAAGAAAGCTTATGGGGTGTTAGCTTTCATAAGTTGAGGGATAGAGTTTAAGAGACGCGATGTAATGATGCAGCTCTATAAAACTCTAGTTAGGCCACACTTGGAGTACTGTGTCCATTTCTGGTCATCTCACTATAGGAAGGATGTGGAAGCGTTGGAAAGGGTACAGAGGAGATTTACCAGGATGCTGCCTGGTTTAGAGAGTATGGATTATGATCAGAGATTAAGGGAGCTAGGGCTTTACTCTTTGGAGAGAAGGAGGATGAGAGGAGACATGATAGAGGTGTACAAGATATTAAGAGGAATAGACAGAGTGGACAGCCAGTGCCTCTTCCCCAGGGCACCACTGCTCAGTACAAGAGGACATGGCTTTAAGGTAAGGGGAGGGAAGTTCAAGTGGGATATTAGAGGAAGGTTTTTCACTCAGAGAGTGGTTGGTGCATGGAATGCACTGCCTGAGTCAGTGGTGGAGGCAGATACACTAGTGAAGTTTAAGAGACTACTAGACAGGTATATGGAGGAATTTAAGGTGGGGGGTTATGTGGGAGGCAGGGTTTGAGGGTCGGCACAACATTGTGGGCCAAAGGGCCTGTAATGTGCTGTACTGTTCTATGTTCTATGAACGCAGCAGGTCAGGCAGCATCTGGTCTAGACCCTTTGTCAGGACTAATGGAAAAAATAGATAGTAAGAGATTTGAAAGTGGGAGGGGAAGGCAGAGACCCAAAATGATAGAAGACAGGAGGGGGAGGGATGAAGCCAAGAGCTGGAAAGTTGATTGGCAAAAGAGATACAAGGCTGGGAAAAGGTTTTCCCAATGACTCTCTCTGCTTAGGTACCCAGGGGCTCACTCTCCTTCTCATGTGATATCTGCTATCAACTCCATCAATGGGGCAGGGGCATAAGTCACACCTGCTGATAACAGCTGAGACATCTCAGTTCTCAACTCTGCCACAATCTCCTCTACCGCTCCCTGGGGTAGTCTATCCATGGTCACTTCACTGCAGGGGACTACTACCAAGGACTGTACCCTGCTGACAGAGCCCTCCCATGCCTCTGATGTGTCCTCCTCTTCCTGTACCTCTTTGATCAGCTCAACAAAAGATGGAGGGAGAGCACATCTTACGAGACTGTCGGAGACCCCAAGCGATCAGGTCCTGGGACTGAGCGTCCCTGGCTAACTGGTCCATTCTTAAGTGATCCACCTCAGTTGCCTGAATGATCCCTGTGCACTGCAAGCAATTTAGCTGACTCTCTAGCCAAAAAATGCAAGCAGAAACCTTTCCCCCTTCTCCTGACACATGTTCTGAAACCCCACCATGAGCTTCATGGAGCTTCCCATTGTGCCAAAAGCATTTTCCAGTGCTTGCATGTAATCGCTCATAGTTGCTAGGGGATACAGCAACCTGATGGCTCTCACAACATCAGCAGTCCGCCATTTCAAACTCTCAACCAATCTTTGTTGCTTTACGTCATCAGAGCACTGGCACTCATCTAACAACTGAGAAGTCCGCTCCGCCAAAGTCTCATACTCCTCCTCCCCTTTAGGGGTGGGTGTAATTCCTGAGAATAGGCGGAGCCTTCTATAGCTGGGACTTTGAACCAGGGCATTTTTCTATTTATTTGCCAGAGAGGTAAGGGCAGATACTAACTCAGAATTCTCACTCTCCCTGGGGGATGGGGACTAATTAGGCATCCAAATCCGGCCACTCCTTCTCCTCACTCCTTAGAAACGATAGAACCCTGTCTTTGAAATCTCCGCCCCAGCTACCGCTACATCAGCGCTGGTCTGCATTAAAACGAGAGTTGCATCTGCTAATTTATCAAACCTTTGCCCACGATCGCAACTTTAACAGTAATCCGGAGTACGAATATCTACTTCACAGGTTCACTGCTCAGGGTAATCACACAGCATCCAACAAAATCAATCCCAAATGAGCCCTCACAATTATAAGCCTCAGGTTCAGCTAACAGCTTAATCTAGGGGAAGACGACCTCTGGCCCGGCCAAACTTGAGAAATCTTGTTTGGGTGGATGCTGTGTGATGTGTTCCCCTATTACAAATCAGTACCACAAAATAACAAACAATACACAATATGCAATTGAGCTTTATAATTCTTAATTTGACTATAGGGTTAGTAAAGAAACAAAAAAGAAAAAGGGCCTATTCTCATGAAACAGTCTAATGTGCAACATTGAAGCTCACTGTTTTCCCGTTTGTTTGTTTTCCATTGATTTTCCCCCAGGTGTTGACTCCCAGCACCATTCCAAGTCCACTCCGTCCTGCAGTCTACCACTTCCCTGTTCTGGCATCTTCTCTCTCTATCTTCCACTGAAAAAAAGTTCATGAAACCTTAACTTGGGCACACAAGAAAGGAAAATATCTCCCCTCATTGGCCAGCACACATTCCAAAGCTCCCATTATCTCCAGTCACAACCCAAATATTGCACTACAGAGAAACCATTACATTAGCAGGGAAACCTTTCCCAGGTCATTACACATGTTTCATTCAACATGGAGGATTAAGTCAGTACCTTACACATTTTCACAAGCAGGACAGGAAGCATACAGTGCAATGTGTTGTTGGCATCAAATCATATCAGTGAGGATGGCAGCCCACAGGTGTCGTCACGCTTCTGCCATCAACATAGCACAGACACAACTCACTAACCCTAACCATATGTCCTTTGAATGTGGAAGGAAACCCATGTAGTCATGGGGAAAACTTACAAACTTCTTGTAGACAGGGTGAGAATTGAACCGCAATGAGTGATCAGTGGCTTGATAAAGCAATTTCACTACCCTGCCATCCTTATGCTGACTTGTTAGCAATATAACTGAGGACTGTCACCTTGTCATTGTTGTGGAGAGGCTTGTGAAAGTGATACCGTCTGGAACTTAGTTCTTGGTAGGGTCACTCATGGCAGGAAGGTCAAGGGAGGAGGTTCCAGATGAAGAGTGAGCCAACCAAGAACTCAGTGGTGGAGTTGGTGAAAGATGATGACATAAAACAACGAAGAGGAAGGCTGCAGTAGTAAAGAGTGTCCAGTTGTCTTCTATGCCATAGCACTAGACACTGACCCTGAACTGGATCTATGCATCAACCTCCCCATGTTAAACAAAATCATGAAAAGGGATTCTCCTTTAAGGGAATAACCCATTGGAGAAAATCAAACTTGACTCAAGTGTTTGTACTTCTACTGTTGGGAAGGTCAAACAGGCGATGCAATTATTTGGGTGAAATTATTTGGATGGTGGGTGAAGAATAAAATAAACAAGGGAAGAAAAATCTGGCATTGTTTATTAAAGAACATAAGGTAAAAACTACTCATTCGTAAAATAATTTCCTGGGCAAGAGCTTAATGTGGCTATCAAAGTTGGATGATATTATTTATTTATAGAGTCACTGGGGTCTCTTCATCGTGTAATTGACTTCTTCCTTTCACCTTGACTTTGTTGCTGCCACAATCCTGGGAGTACAGACATTAAGGCCTCCTGACTCTGATGGATTATAGCAAGAATGATTACTGCTGAGAGGCAAGGCTAGCATTTGCAGAGGCGGGTAATTAGTCGCCAGGGGCAGTTTTAATGCTAAGTTAGTTAAGCACACTATTTCCTCACTGTGAGTGTATATTAGAACGCAGCTGTCCTCAACTGTTCATTGATTCATAGAAGTTTCCATTTTGTAATGAGAAATTACATGAGAAACTGAAGAGTGAATCATGTTCATTTATGGAGTCTGGCTTCAAAAACCAAAGGACGTTTTTTCCTGTAAAACTGAGTGAATAAACTTGTTAGAGTCTAACAGACAGTAGCCAGAAAAGCAATGAACAATAATTTTCCTCTGGTCTGTTTTAGCAACCAGCAAAAAAAAATCTGTTCCAAATAATTGCAGTTTTTGCTCATGTCACCATTTAATTCTCAAAGATTTTGGATTCAAGTGATTAAAAATCTCTAAAGGGATGCTTTCTTTAACTATCTGCAAATATGATTGTGCTGGTTTTAAAATCTCCCTTGGAGCACACACCAATTCCAGAAATATCTATAACAGGACTAATAGCAGCAGTTGTAGGCACAGATGAAATATCCCTCCTGAATTCGAGGATGACAGAAATGCCGGTTAACAGCTAGAGTTAGATAGGATCACCGAGAACCATAATTCTAAGGGTAATGTAACTCATTGCTGCCTTCAGATTGAACATGCTGTAGAACATAAAACAGTATAGTACAGTACAAACCCTTCGGCCCATGACCTTATAACCTCCTCCACAATCAACCTAAACATTCCCTCCTACACAGCCCGTAACCCTCCATTTTCCTTTCATCCAATATACCTATCATAAAGGTCCCTGTTGTATCAGCCTCTACCATGACCTATGGGAATGCAAACTGGACCTAGCTCTGACTTTCCTCCACTCGCCTGAAACAGATCTCCTCTGGTATTGGCCATTGCCACCACAGGAAAATGGTGCTGGCTGCCCACTCTATTAATCACAAAATGTGAGGAATCTGCAATATTTGTTATCAACAAAATTACTTCCATTAGGGAGAGTATAGTTATAGATACTTCTACAGCCAACATCTTAAGAAGATGGTAACCATGTCAAAATTTACAATTATTTTGGTAATTGTAACAAAGAGTAGGCCATCTACTTGCTGTCTAACCCTGTTCCTACCACACTTTTTAAGGTCTCCTAATAGTATTTTCAATTCTGTAAGGAAAATTATTAACACATCCCTTGAAACTGGAGTTTTTCCAGCTGCTTTCAAAACTGCAGCTCTCAAACACCTACTTAAAAAGCCAAGTCTTTATAGTGAGGTACCATCTAACTACTGTATATCAGATCTTCCATTCCTGAGCAAGATTCTTAAGAAAGTAATTTTTGAGCAAGTCAACAACTTTCTGAATGAGAAAGGTATTCTAGAAAAGTTTTAATCAGGTTATAGACGTTAAGATATAGAAGCAGAATTAGGCCATTTGGTCTGCTCTGCCATTTCATCTTGACTGATCCAATTTCCCTCCCAGCTAATACATCACCTGAAGTGCCATCCCAGATTGTCTGGGATGCCATGAAAGCATATCTGAGGGGTCAAATAATCTCTTACACAGCAAATCTCAATAGAAGATCCCGTGCAGATCGAGCAGACCTCATTAACCAGATTAAAGATTTGGATAAAATATATGCCCAAACTAAGAACCCTGAATTATACAAGAAGCGCGTTGAACTCCAAACTAAATTTAACCTTCTGTCCACTCAACCTGTTGAACGCCAACTTCTCGAAAGCAAGAGCCGCTTTTACATTCATGGGGATAAGTCTGGTAAATTCCTAGCCAATCAGCTGAGGCGTTCCAAAGCCAAACAACATATTACAAAGATCCGGAAGGAGAATGGAGACCTTACATCGGATCATTTAGAAATTAATGACGCATTTAAAAAATTTTATTCTCTGCTTTATTCCTCTGAATCCCTGAATGACAATATCTCTGTGGATCAATTTTTACAGAATCTGAATATCCCCTCACTTTCATCTGATTTCAAAGCCAAACTCAATGCGCCTATATCACCAGAAGAAATATCTTCTGCAATTTCTGCACTGTCCTCAGGGAAATCTCCTGGACCGGATGGGTTCCCTGTGGAATTTTATAAATCATTCTCCTCACTTCTTTCTCCTCAGTTAATTTCAGTATTACCTGACTCGTTTAATTACGGCAAATTGCCACCCTCTTTCAATGAGGCATCTATTCTTCTTCTTTTAAAAAAGGGCAAAGACCCAACAGAGTGTTCCTCGTATAGGCCGATCTCTCTGCTCAATGTTGATGTAAAGATCTTAGCTAAAGTGTTGGCTCATAGATTAGAAACCGTTATTCCCTCCATGATCTCTGATGACCAAACAGGCTTTATTAAAAACCGTCTCCCTTTTTGTAACATTCGGCATCTATTTAATATTTTATACTCAGTTCCAACTGGGACTCCTGAATGTGTTATCTCCCTTGATGCGGAGAAAGCATTTGACCGTATAGAGTGGAACTACCTTTTTGCAGTCTTAGAAAAATTTGACCTCGGCCAAAGTTTCATCTCTTGGATCCAATTGCTGTACCTGTGTCCTACTGCTTCTGTTCTAACTAATTTTCAGAAATCCCAAGTATTTAATCTCAAACGTGGCACCCGTCAGGGATGCCCCTTAAGTCCCTTTCTCTTTGATTTGGCTATAGAACCTCTGGCGATAGCATTTCGAAAATGTCCTGAATTGACCGGGATTTGGAGAGGGGGTGTTGAGCATAAAGTTTCTCTCTATGCTGATGACTTATTACTCTTTCTCTCAAATCCGTCTACATCCTTACCTCTAATGTTTTCACTTCTTGACCAGTTTAGCCAGATCTCTGGCTATAAACTCAACTTACATAAGAGTGAACTTTTCCCAATTAATAAAGAAGCACAAGAACTAATATTTCGTGATCTCCCTTTTAAAGTAGTCCATAATCAATTTACTTATCTTGGAATTACAGTCACAAGGAAGTTTAAAGATCTCTTTCGTGAAAACTTTGTCAATCTTTCATATGCTATAAAACAGAGTCTGGTATAATGGTCACCTCTATCTATGTCCTTGGTAGGTCATATTAATGTTGCTAAAATGTATGTTCTCCCCAAATTTTTATACTTATTTCAATCTATCCCAATTTTTATTCCTAAATCTTTTTTTGATTCCTTAGACTCTATTATTTTGTCATATCTGTGGCAGAATAAGCGCTCTAGAATTAATAAAATCCACCTCCAAAAATCTAAAAAAGAGGGTGGCATGGCTTTACCTAACTTTCGTTTATATTATTGGGCAGCTAATATACGTTGTGCTACCTTCTGGTCTTTCTTCCACGGTCAACCCGAGTGCCCTAACTGGGTGGCAATGGAGTTGAGCTCCACTAAAGAATTATCTATATCTGCACTTCTTGGCTCTGCACTCCCTAGCAGTCTGCCCAGATCAATAGCTAATCCTCTGGTTAGACACACTTTGCGTATATGGGCTCAGTTCAGGAAATGCTATGGTTTCCAGGGGTTTTCCATTTCTAGCCCTGTCGCACATAATCACCTTTTTTTACCTACTACGTACGATTCAGCATTCCATGTTTAGTACAGGAAGGGCTTTAGACATTTTGAAGATCTCTTCATTGATAATCACTTCGCTTCTTTTCAGCAGCTCTCCGTTAAGTTCAACCTGCCTAACGCTCACTTTTTCGGATATCTCCAAATCCGACACTTTCCTGCTCCTTTAATTCCTAACTTTCCTGAAATGCCTGCGAAAAATGCTATGGACCTATTTCTTTCCATTAATCCACTAGGTAAAGGTTTAATTTCAATTATCCAAGATAAACTAGCAGCCTTAGGACGGGCCCCTGTGGATAAAATTAAAATGGCCTGGGAGCAGGATTTAAATATCTCCTTATCCGAGGAGAGCTGGGACTCAGTTCTCAAATCGGTTAACTCAACCTCCCTTTGTGCTTGCCATTGCCTCTTACAGTTTAAGATTGTTCATAGAGCCCATATGTCTAAATCTAAACTATCTCGATTCTACCCTGGCATTAGTCCGCTCTGTGATAAATGCAAGAGGGGCGTGGCCTCTCTCATCCATATGTACTGGTTCTGTCCTAGCTTGGAGAAATTCTGGAAAGATGTCTTCACTACATTATCGGGTATTCTGAATCAGCACCTAGAACCTAACCCCTTAATTGCTCTGTTCGGTTTCTGGGACGAGACAGATTTATGTCTGGGTCCGACCAAATGCCGAATACTATCCTTTGCCTCTCTCCTGGCGAGACGCTTGATCCTCCTTAGATGGAGAGATGTTGCCCCGCCCACTCATGCGCAATGGCTTAACGACATTATGGCCTGCTTGGACCTCGAAAAAATTCATTATTCAGTTCTTAATTTGGATCTAAAGTTCCATAAGGTCTGGGGACCTTTTATCGAGTACTTTCATAACCTTCCTCTTGACTAGGGTTTTTTTTTTCTTTTTTTTTTCTTCTTTTCGGTCCCTTGCTTTCAGCTCCTTTTTTTTCTGGTAGTAGGCATTATTATCCTCTGTTACTAAGTGTATTCACAGTCTGGGAGTTTGACTGTCTGGACTTATACTCTTTATACTGTGTGGTGGTTGGTCTGGAGTTGTTGTTTTTTTCTTGTGTTGTGGGGCTTGGGGAGGACACTAAGCTCACTTGTCTTTAATTTAGGTGCTTTTTTGTTAAATTCTCTTCCTTTGTAGCATATTGTTATTGTATGCTTAATCTTGCACTGTATTAATGCTCCTCATTGGGATTTGGGGTTTTTAATTTTGTAAAATGTTTTGAAAAACTAATAAAAAAAATTAAAAAAAAAATCCCTGTCAGCTTCTCCCTGTATGCTTTCATGCCCTGACCAATTATTAACCACTGCCTTAAATATACACACAGAATTAGCTTCCATAGCTGCCTGTGGCAAAGAATTCCTCAGATTCACCACTCTCTGGCTAAAAGAATTCCCCCTCATCTCCATTCTGAAAGGACATCCCTTTATTCTGAGGCTGTGTCCTATGATCTTAGAAACATTGAAACATAGAAAACCTACAGCACAATACAGGCCCTTCGGCCCACCGTACAACCTTGCACTAAACAACTTTAAAACGCTAAGTTAACAATACGAACTGAACTCGGGCTATTCAAAAATGACTACAATCAAGGACTGTGATATCCTCACCCAAAAATACGGCTCCAAAAAAATCAGAAATCACCACTTCATCGATGAAGCAAGACGAGGAAATTTCTAGCAACATGGTGGAGCTAACGGCAGTGCTAGATGAACTAAAGTTACTTCGCTCTGAGTTTGGAGGATTTGGATCCAAACTGGACAGTATAGATAACCGCCTGGGTAAGATGGGCAGCTCTGTCATTGCCTTGGAAAACAATATGTTGGAGGTGAAGCAAAATGTTGATTGTAATACTACGCGGAAGGTAGAGGCTGAAAACTGAATAATGGCAGCAGAGGAGCACATGGAAAAGAACAAGGCCAAACTAACCAACGCCATGAAACGAATCACCTACCTGGAATCCAAGACTGAAGACCTGGTGAATCGGAGTTGAAGGAAAAACTTCTGGTTTCATACAAAACATGCTACCGTGTTGGCTGGAGCTGGACACCAACAGATCCTTCATCCTAGAAAGAGTTCACCAAATTCTAGCACCATCGAAACCAAACCAGAACAGATTGGTTCTCATTCAGTTTCTGAAATTTCAAGATCGGGAGTTTGTTTTCCACTCCATTAAACAACGCAATATTACGTATGAGGGAAACAAGCTTTTCTTCATTCAAGACCTTTCAGCTGAGACCATACGATAGTGAAAAGAGTTTAACACGGTCAGAAGAGTGTTCATCAAATAAGGAACTTTCCACGGATTTCAACATTATCCATACAAGATGAGAGCCCTCCCCAATGGGAAAATACACGTTTTCATCACCAAAGGAGGTGGAAGATTTCCATCGAGGACTAGCCTGAGGGGTCTGATTAAGGCAGTAGTGAAATTTGTTTACCTCCATACCCATGAAAATTAGCTGATATTGACTGCTTAACAGGTATAAGCCTACACTGAGTCCCAGAAGACATCTTTTTTTCTCTCTTCCTTTGTTTTTCTTTTACTAGAACTTCCACTTTAGCCTCTTTTCTTCTATTCTTGAAAAGATACTGTATTTAAGAGATTGTTTATACTGCCAGAATAGCTTTATTATTTTGCCTATTTTTATTGTTTACAACAGTTTTGTTTGTTGAAACCTTAATTCTATTGAGATGGAATTCCATGGATCTGAATGAACATTTATAATAGGCAATACTGACATCCAGTTCAGTGGCTACTTTGACTTTATTTCAATGCTAAATGGGTTGAGTATATAATGTTCTAAGATATAATAAGGTGCGTAGTTGATGGACATCACTAGTTGCCTATAGAGTTAGGTTCACATAGACTCCTCCATAAAGTGAATCAGCACAAGCTCTACAGTTCTTTGTTTTGAGTAAGGGAGGGGGAATTCAAGAGTTCAAAAATCTATATGTGTAAATGTATATTTGTTTTTTGTTTTCTATATGTATGTCGTGCACCCAACACAGCAATAATATTTCTCACTCCTTTTCCTGATATAATTGATATGTATTATATATAGAACAGGTGAGCATTCAGAATATCTTTAATATAAAAGTCATGAGCTGGAATGTTAGGGGACTCAAGAAGTAAACCAAACTGAAACAGGTTATAAATAGGATCAAACAGCTTAAGTCCAAAATAATTTTTCTTCAAGAAACCCATCTGACAGTTTCAGATATTAAACTGGTATGGAATAGATGGCCTGGTCAAGTAATATATGCAACATACAACAACTATGCTAGAGGTGTACTTATTCTTATTCATAGAATCATACCATTTTGAATTATGAAAACAATCCAAGACACAGCCGGAAGGTATGTTATTGTGCAAGGTAATATCCTCTCTTTCACATTAAACCTAGTCAGTATATATGGCCCAAATGAGGACAATCCTAAAATTTTTGAATATTTCTTTCTTACTTTGTCCACTTTATGAGGCTTTTATATAATTGGAGGAGACTTTAATTGAACTTTAAACTCAGTAATGGATCGCTCTACAGGCTGTGATACCTATAAGGTACAATCTAGAAAATTACTAAAACAGTACATTGTGGATATAAATTTGGTTGAAGTATAGAGAGAACAAAATCCTGGCAAAATAAAATATTCTTGCCATTCAAGTATATGTAAATCTCGTTCTCGCATTGATTATTTTCTTGTCTCAAGAGAGCTCTTGTCAAACATTAAAAGTTGCTGGTATGATAGCATAGTAATAAGCGACCATGCTGCTATTTCATTAAGTATTCATATAGAGGAATTTATTCACAGTCCCCCTAACTGGCGATTTCAGGTGAGATGGCTACAAAGCCCAGACTTTGTTAAATTTGTGGGAACTAAGATAGATAGTTATTTTGAGTTAAATACAGATCAATCTAGTGCCAGCACAAGATGGGAGGTGTTCAAGGCATATATTAGAGGAGAAATCATCAGTTATACAAGCTCCAAGTCCAAACAACAAAAAATGGAGATAGAAACTTTGGAAAAACAAATTAAATCTTTAGAGATAGAACTAAATGAAAGGGATGATCCAACAAAACAAACAGATCTGCTACTTTTCAGAGCCAATTATAATAAATTATCTGCTGATAAAGCTGCAAAAAGTTTAATGTGGCTGAAGCCACAATCACGATGAAAGAGAAAAAGCTAGGAAACTTTTGGCACAGAGAATTTAAAAAATATAGTCTGATAGAGCAATTAACAGTATAATAACCTCTTCAGGAAGCCTAACAGTTTACCCACTGGAAATTAATAACAGTTTTAGAGAATTTTATGAACATTTATATAAATCAGAATGCTCCCAAGCCTCAGAAGAATGGCACATATTTCTTGATCAGTTTCAATTCCAGACACTGACAGAAGATGCAAAAAAGGATTTAGATAGAGGTTTAACAATTGAAGAGTTATCACAGGCTATCCAAAACATTAACAGTGGTAAAGCACCAGGGCCTGACGGCCTACCAATTGAATTCTACAAAGCATTTCAAGAAAAATTACTATAAAACTGTGGCGACCCAATTACTAGCACACTCGAACCGGCTGACAATTAGCCAGCGTGCAGGCACAAAGGCTAGGTCCGCAACAAAGGCAGAAAGCCTGAGGGGGTTTCAGTTACGTGCCTCTCAAGGCATCCGGCAGGGGAGCGAGAGTTTAAAGCAAGACTGTGAAGTTGGAATAAACTTTATCCTTGACTGCAGTTTACCGACTCCGTGTCGTTATTTTAGCGCTGCGTGTAGCACACCGCTACAAAACCATATAACCATATAACAATTACAGCACGGAAACAGGCCATCTCGGCCCTTCTAGTCCATGCCAAACGCTTACTCTCACCTAGTCCCACTGACCCACACTCAGCCCATAACCCTCCATTCCTATCCTGTCCATATACCTATCCAATTTTACTTTAAATGACAATACCGAACCTGTCTCTACCACTTCTACTGGAAGCTCGTTCCACACAGCTACCACTTTCTGAGTAAAGAAATTCTCCCTTGTGTTACTCTTAAAATTTTGCCCCCTAACTCTCAACTCATGTCCTCTTGTTTGAATCTCCCCTACTCTCAATGAAAAAAGCCTATCCACATCAACTCTATCTATCCCCCTCATAATTTTAAATATCTCTATCAAGTCCCCCCTCAACCTTCTATGCTCCAAAGAATAAAGACCTAACTTGTTCAATCTTTCCCTGTAACTTAGGTGTTGAAACCCAGGTAACATTCTAGTAGATCTTCACTGTACTCTCTCTATTTTGTTGACATCAAAGAGTGGGACTAGTCCCACTCTTAAATATGTATGACAAATCTTATCGAAATGGAACTCTCCCATCCTCTTTAAGACTGCCAACGATAACGCTGATCTTGCAGCCAGGCAAACCTCCTATAGAATGTTCCTCATTTAGGCCGATAAGTCTAATTGGATCGGACACAAAAATACTTTGTAAAGCCTTAGCAAGAAGATTGGATCCTTATATCCCACATCTAGTTCATAATGATCAGAACGGTTTATGCAAAAATGCCAAGGATTCCATTATATTAGAAGAATTCTTAACATAATTCATGAAAAATTTGATGCTAAAGATACAGCAGTATTATCACAGGATGCTTGGCAGGCCTTCAATAGAATAGAATGGCCATATTTATTTAATGTACTGTATTGCCTAGATTTGGATTTGGAAAGAACTTCCTTAAATGGATTCAGATTTTATATACAAACCCAATAGCCAGTGTCTTAACAAGTAGTATAGTTTCTAAACCAGTCATCTTGGAGTGATCTACTCGCCAGGGATGCCCTTTGTCACTGATGTTATTTATACTGGGCATAGAACCCCTGGCTATGGCAATAAGAACACAGACATCCAGATAGTTGGGCATCCAGATAGAAGAACAAGAATATCCTTATATGCTGACAACATGATTCTTTTGTTAACAAATTTATCCATCAGTATTCCAAACTTAATGCAACAGATTGAATTGTTTTGGCAGTTCTCTGGTTATAACATTAACAACTCAAAATCATCAATACTATTTCTGAACAAAGAAGAAAGACTGAAACCAGTCATAAAAACCCCATTTATAAATGCAAAGGAAGGATTTACCTATCTTGGTATCAAAATTACCCCCCGGAATTAAAACGATCGTCCCAACAAACTCTGACCCACTAGTGGACGAAGTGAAAGAGATGCTGTATCGATAGATAACAATGCCCGTATCAATGATTGGCCAATGATTTTCCACTGAGGCCAGGGGAGAAAAAACCCAGAGGTCATGGGTTAAGGGTGAAGAGGGAAAAGTTTAAAGGGAACATTAGGGTGGGCTTCTTCACGCAGAGAGTGGTGAGAGTGTGAAATGAGCTGCCAGATGAAGTAGTGAATGCGGGCTCACTTTTGACATTTAATAAATGTCAGGTATATGGATGACAGGGGTTTGGAGGGATATGGCCCAGGTGCAGGTCAGCGGGACTAGGCAGAAAAATGGTTCGGCACAGCCAAGAAGGGCCAAAAGGCCTGTTTCCGTGCTGTAATGTTCTATAGTTCTATAAACACGATCAAAATGAATATATTACCAAAATTTCTATACCTTTTTAAATCACTTCCTCTCCCACTACCAAAATCATTTTTTGATCAGCTTAATAGTATTTTTAGTAAATTCATTTGGAATAATAAAAAATCTAGACTGAGACTTGGGCTGTTATACCTGCCTTATGGAAGGGGAGGGCTACAGCTCCCGAACCTGAAATGGTATTATTGGTCTGCTCAGTTGCATTCTGCAATGTTTTATTTCTCAATAGAGGCCCTTCCAGCCTGGGCGAATATTGAACAGGCATCAGTACCAAACCTCCCATTAAAGCTCTATCTATACTCTGCAGACACAAGAAATCTGAAAAGAACAGCCGAGAACCCTTTCCTCAAAAATACTATTGACATCTGGTATAAAGCACATCAACATATTAAAGATACTCCTGCCATCTCTCGCTTCTCCCCAATATGGGGCAACGCATACTTCAGAGCAGGAAGAACAGATGGTGGTTTCAGAATCTAGGTAGGCCTTTATATGAATGGTAATCTTATTACATTTGATCAATTGTGTCAGACATACCATATTCTGAAAAAACACTTTTTTAAATATTTGCAACTGAGACATTTCATATTATCAAAATATAAGCGTTTAATATCTGAACCACCACTATCACATCTTGAAAATCTTACACTTCTAAATCTAAAGGGGAGGAGTCAGATTTCTTTATTCTATACAGCTTTGATGTCATATGATACGGAGTCCACCATTGACAGGCTGGAGGCATGGAGACTGGATGTTCAAGAGGACATACAAGAAACTGAGTGGGAAACGGCGTGCTTAAAAGCCCAAAAACAATCAATTAATATGAAAATGAAGCTATTACAATATAAATGGTTAATGAGAACTTACATTACAATGGTCAAACCGAACCATTGGACCCCTGACATCCCAGACACTTATGTTAAATGTTTAGAAGAAAAGGATACTCTGTTTCCCTGTGCATGTGTTTGCATGCGTCCTAAATGTAAAGGGTTTCTTACGTTACTGTGTATGTTAATCAAAATGGCTTCTTTGTTAAGTAAAAGTAGGGATGCTTCTTTGTTATGGTAACTGGTGAGAGAGTGCTTTCTCTTGCAGCTTGTTTGGGTTATAATTACTGATAATGAGAATTGTATTCATTTGTTAACCAACTAGGATAGATGTTATTCTTTTTTGTGGATCTGTGAGCTGTGGTTTCGCGGACTTTTGGGAGTTGGAGAGGAAGTCTCGAGGAAGGTGGACACTGGAGGCGCTCTGGTCGATCATTGAGGGTGGTCCCAGGTGCACGGGTCGTGGAGGTCAGAGAAGATCGAATAGTGGACCGAAGACTTTGATGGTTGAGTTCCAGCAATTGTGCACTAATTGACTGAACCCTGATAAGTTCTGGTGCCTTTTCTTTCTTTTCTTTTCTTTCATATACATTGTATCGCTATTAATCACTTAGTTCTAGTAAGATTTATAAAGTGTATTCTGTAAACGTACACGGTGTGCGGTTTGATATTGTGTGTGCGAGTTTGTATTAGTGTGCATTTCATAGCATCCACGTATACAGGAGGCGCGGTTTGGCGGGTGGACGATTTTTCCCCTAGACATACATCAGCCAATTGCGTGAGCATTACATAAATTTTTTAAAAATACTGGAAAACAGTATCTCAGACTATATCTGAGATTGTTGCAGTAAAGGTGCCTCACCAAGCACCTTTACATGTGTGTAGTAGGTATATATCCAAAGAACTTTACTGTTAGCCCAAAACAGTCAACTTTAATTGCACTTGGACTCCTACAGGCCAGGAGGATGATAGCTTTATCTTAGAGAAAAAAGGATATACCTTTGATAGATGTATGGGTGAAGGAGATGGCATCTTGTGTTATATTGGAGAGACTGACACATAACCAGGGAAAGGCAGGAGAATTTGAAAATGTGTGGAAACCTTTATTGGAGTTTCTTGGATGTCAAGGTGCACAGTCATTTTGAAATAGGTGTGTGTTGTTGAGTGTTTCTACGGTTTTTTTTCTGATGAGTTTTTACTTTATTTCTTTATTAAATATGTGAAGTATGTGAAATGGTATATCTCTTTTCCTTTGATGATTGTGAAAAACATGAGGACATGTTTCACGCTTCAGTTTAATTATTATTACTGTCTATTTGTACCTGTAAGATATACGTAAAATTCAATTGAAATATTGTTTAAAATAAAGGAGGCATTGAGCATGGGGTTCATCCATCCATCAACCTCGCAGGAGCGGGCTTTTTTGTGAGCAAGATCCCTGCATTGATTATCAGCCCCTGAACAACATCACTGTGAAGAACCACTACCTTCTTCCCTTGTTGGCATCTGCATTTGAACACCTTCAGGGAGCAACAATATTTTCCAAAATTGATCTGCACAATGCTTACAATCTGATTCACATAAGAGGAGGGGATGAGTGGAAAATGGCTTTCAGCACCCTCTAATGGCCACTATGAATATCTGGTGATGCCTTTTGGTCTGGCCAACTGTATTCCAGGCCTTGGTTAACGATGTGCTCAGGGACATGTTGAACCAGTTTGTTTGTGTATTTAGATGACATCCTTATTTATTCCTACTCTCATCAGGAGCACGTCTGGAGAGTACTCAGCCACCTTCTTGAAAATAACCTATGTGCCACGCCTGAGAAATGTGATTTCCATAAAGACCAGGAGTCATTTTTGGGCTATATACTTACCCCATCCAGTGTTCAAATGGACCCTACTAAGGTTCAGGCAACTGCAGAGTGGCCCAAACTGTCTGAAATCAAACAGGTACGGCGCTTCATGGGTTTTGCGAACTTTTATCGCCGCTTCATCCAGAATTTTGGCGTTATCGCGGCTCCAGTTAATGCACTCACCAAGACGACCTTGGCAGGATTCCATTGGACGGACGATGCCGACCAAGCATTTTCCAAGCTAAAGCGATGTTTCACCACTGCCCTGCTGCTGCAACACCCAGACCCATCTCATAGTCGAGGTGGCCTCCTGACTCCGGCCAAGAGGAATTACAATGTTGGGAACCTGGACTGTCAAGGAGGCCCTGGAGGAATGGCGACACTGGCTGGAGGAATCAGAGCATCCATTCTTGGTCTGGACAGATCACAAGAACTTCTCGTATATTCAGGATACTAAAAGACTCAACTCTCATCAAGCCCGGTGGGCTCTCTTCTTTACACAGTTCAATTTCATACTCGCTTACCGTCCCGGCAGAAAGAATAAAAGGCCGATGCTCTCTCCAGACAGCTCAATGGATCTGAGGACAATGCTGATCCAGAGCCCATTCTTCCTCGTTTGTCTATCACTGCTCCGGTGAGGCAGAGGTGAGGGCTGCCCAACAATCAGATCCAGGCCTGTATGGGAAATCTCTCAACTGGCTGTTTGTCCCTGCTGCAGTACGATCCAAAGTGTTGGAACGTGGTCACTCCTCCCTTCTGGCTAGACATCCGGGAATTCAACGGACTCAGGAGATTATAAAGAGACAACTTTGGTGGCCACCTATGTCCCAGGATGTCCACAACTTTGTATCTGCCTGTCCCACCTGCGCTCGGAACAAGACATCACGGCAGCATCCTGCGGGTCTGTTATGTCCACTGCCTGTTCCCCACCACCCCGGTCCTACCTCTCAGTAGATTTCATCAGTGGTCTGCCCCCGTCTAACGGAAACACCACCATTTTGGTCGTTGCGGATCGGTTTTCCAAGGCTACCCACTTAACTGCCCTCCCTAAGCTCTCATCGGCTCGTGAGACTGCCACACGCACAGTTCAATGTATGTTCAGGCTCCATGGCTTTCCTCAAGACATAGAGTCTGATCGTGGATCACAGTTCACTTCCCGCTTTTGGAAGGCTTTCTGCTCTCTTGTAGGAACCTCGGCCAGCCTCTCGTCTGGTTTCCACCCCCATTCCAATGGCTAAACTGAGAGAGGGAACCAGGAGTTGGAGACAACCCTGCACTGTCTTGCCTCTTCCAACCCCACATCCTGGAGCTCCCAATTGGTTTGGACAGAGATCACCCACAATAACCTCCAATCGTCCTCCTCCTCCCTTTGAATATCAGAAGGGATTCCAGCCCCCGCTCTTCCCTGATCAGGAGATCGACGTAGGAGTTCCTGCTGCTGAACAGCTGATCCAGCGCTACAAGCCAGGGCTTGTAGACGAGCCAGGGCTTCTCTGCATGCTCAGAAACAGCATTCCCGGCCCGCTAATTGACTCCGTTGACAGGTAAAGCCATTCAAGCCAGGAGAGGAGATTTGGTTGGCATCAAGGGATCTTCCCCTGAAGGTCAAGAACCGGAAATTGGCACTGTGCTATGTGGGACCATTTGTAGCGGAAAAGGCTGTCAGCAAGGTATCCTGTAGATTGCCTCTGCCAGCATCACTGAAGATCCACCCAATATTCCATGTTTCCCAGATCAAGCCAGTTACTACCTCTCCCCTGGTCCCAGTCACACCACCTCACCCTCCTCCCTGCCTGGTAGAAGGTTCCCTTGTCTATACTGTGCGGCACCTCCTGTCATCTCGTGGTAAGTGGTACGTGGTAAGGTCCAGTACCTTGTGGACTGGGAAAGGGTATGGCCCAGAAGAACATACTTGGATCCCAGCGAAGGACATTGTGGACAAGTTGCTGATATGGGACTTCCAGCCAACACAGGTCTGTGGCGCCTCAGGGGCTGCGTCAAGAGTGGAGGGCCCTGTCACAACCACGGATTCGGCAGTGCCGTAGATACGGCAATTAAGCTTGTGAATTTGCAAGTGTCAGGTAATTATTGCTTAATCGTGATAGTATCTAACTACCTTCTTGTCGTCCTAGTGCTTGTCGAGACTTGGACAGAGTATAGCAAAGCTTCGCTGCTGTTTTGTGTTTGGCCTTCCCTGTATTGGACTTTCAAAATCAACTGATGCTGAAGACTAGCTGTATTCATTTAATTTTTAGATATTCTTTTCGGCAGCAGTGCAGGCTTTGTTTCGCTTTTGGGAGTTTTAGTTAGCGGCCCTGTTTGCTTTAATGTTTATTGTTTTATTTTACCATTTTCGAATTGAAGTCTGTGAACTATCGACCTGCTTCAGTGTCTCTCACTCCGCATTTGGGCCATATCCAAACCGTGGTGACACTTTCTTAACCACAGAGTCAACCTGCACAGCTGTTTTGAGTGTTCTATGGATTCGGACCCCAAGATCCCTCTGATCCTCCACACTGCCAAGAGTCTTACCATTGATATTATTAATTATCCTAGGCACATAAGGCTGTTTTATCTGAAGATGTTGCCGTCCATTTTTTTCTACGTTGTTCAGCTGTATGAGGCAGCTAGTGTAACCACAAAATGAACACAAGGCAAAAAGTACAAACTCATCTCATTTGATGGCTTTTGACATTCTATGTTCTATGTTATCCATTGCATTGGAAAATTATTTTCAAGGTATCAGTGATTATCAGTACAAATAAATGCATAACAAATTAGCATAAAGACACAAGACTCACAGTCTAAGCTAAAGTAGAATTTATTATCAAAGTATGTTTATGTCACCATGTATTACCTTGAGCTGCATTTTATTCCAGCCATTTACAGGAAAATAAAGAAATACAATAGAATTTATGAAAAATTATATATAAATGGGCCAGCTGGTGGCGTATTGGCATCAGCGCTGAACTTCGGGGCAGGAGGTCCTGAGTTCAAATCCAGCCGAATCCCATTAAGAGCTGGTGATACCTTAAAAAAACTCATCCGGCAGAAGGCAATGGCCAGCCATTGCTGTAATTTGCCTAATACGCAATTTCCCAATACATCAGAGTGGCATGGAAGGAAATAGTCTGCTACTTGGAAGAATTCTGGATGCGACATGCCTATATATAAATAGACAAAGATGGGTAATCAACCAATGTGCAAAAGGCCTCAACTCACTGCCTTTTGTTATCCACAACCAAAGACAGTATAAAACCTTTGGCACATCATTTTCTTTTTCTCCAGAGACTTGTGAGATGACATAGTTGATATCAATGGTACACAGAGGACAATAGATGCTGCATTGAGCATGTAGACTTGACCATTCTTCAGAATGCTTGTGTCGATGAGGATGTAGGTGAGGACCTCTGTCGGTCAGGGTCAACCATGGATATTGTGTCCTAGCTGTCTAGATACACAAGCTTGGGCAGAATAATATAGAGAGCAAGCTGTTGCCCATGTAGCAAGCCACCCCCACCCCCGCCTCCACGCATCTGATGAACCCAAAGGAATGGCAGAGACCGATACAGTTTGGCACTAGCAGTGTCACAGAAGTCACAGGAATCCAACTCCAGATTTTTCCCTCGGAGTTTACTCCTGAAGCTTTCCCCATGAGTGGGTATAGCCGCAAAGCAGCGGAGATTTGAGATCAGAGTTTTTCTTCTCCTAGATGAGCTCCCAATCATGGCTGACGAGCACCATCTGCCTGAGGCGACTGGTTTTAAGGAGGCAGTAACCTGCCTTTGTCCCTTCTCCTGTCAGTAGAAATTGTTTGGCTGGGTTTAATAGCTAAGCCACATGTGCGGGGCAGGAGCTGGACTTGGTTGTCAGAGGCTATTTGAGGTGCACGCCATTGGGAGCATTTAATAGGTAGTGGGTGTGGTGTTCTTTATACATACCGTGGGTTTCTAAGAACAAACCAAATTCTGGAAGAATTAAAACTAGAACTTTTATTTACAACAGCAACAACTACACGAGTGTCTTACAGCGCCATGCTTCTCGATGTTTCTATCATTTCTGCGCATGTTCATAACTCTGTCCAATCACGTTCTGACACGTGATATCACATGAAGATGTGAAAAGGAAACAATTAGTAACATTAATCAAAACAAATGCATAATTTAACATGTCTCTATCAGTTTCTCTGGATGCTTACGAACACGAGCAGATCTTCTAAGTGGTTCACACAGTTCTTGTGTTTTGTTGTTATATTCATGTTTTGTCTGGTCTGTATCAGTTAATGAAAACTCTGAAGTTGGCTCTTTTTGAGGTCTTTGTGAAGAAATCGCAATTCATTCATTAACTGTGTAATCTCTTTTTTTATGTTGAGACTTCATCATTTCAATAAAACTTCTCAATTCCTTCACTTGTGCTTTCACTTCTTCAATTGATTCTTGATTCTTGTTATTCTTTGGCTTCAGATCCATATTGTACTGTACCGGCAAGTTTGGTTTTGGTGGCAATGCTTTGTCAGATGCTGGTAACAAAGGGATGGGTCTGGGATTTTTCTTTATGACTTCTTTTACTTTTGCTGCATTGGAATCAAATTCTGTTCTCTTTCATTCTTTCATCAAGTCCCTGTGTGCTGACACTGTGTCACTGTCCAGGACTAAGACTCTTCACCAAATTCAATCTCTCACAGGCAGATAAACCAAGTATTGACTGTACATTCAAGTCAAGTCACTTTTATTGTTATTTCGACCATAACTGCTGTTACAGTACATAGTAAAAATGAGACAACGTTTTTCAGGACCATGGTGTTACATGACACAGTACAAAAACTAGACTGAACTACGTAAAAAAAAACAATACTGACAAAGCTACACTAGACTATAGACCTACACTGGACTGCATAAAGTGCACAAAAACAGTGAAGGCATTACAATAAATAATAAACAGGACAATAGGGCAAGGTGTCAGTCCAGGCTCTGGGGAGTCTGATAGCTTAGGGGAAGAAACTGTTACATATTCTGTTCGTGAGAGCCTGAATGCTTCGGAGCCTTTTCCCAGATGGCAGGAGGCAGAAGAGATTGTATGAGGGGTGCATGGGGTCCTTCATAATGCTGTTTCCTTTGCGGATGCAGCGTGTAGTGTAAATGTCCATGATGGCGGGAAGAGAGACCCCGATGATCTTCTCAGCTGACCTCACTATCCGCTGCAGGGTCTTGCGATCCGAGATGGTGCAATTTCCGAACCAGACAGTGATGCAGCTGCTCAGGATGCTCTCAATACAACCCCTGTAGTATGTGATGAGGATGAGGGGTTGAAGATGGACTTTCCTCAGCCTTCGCAGAAAGTAGAGACACTGCTGGGCTTTCTTTGCTATGGAGCTGGTGTTGAGGGACCAGGTGAGATTCTCCGTCAGGTGAACACCAAGAAATTTGGTGCTTTTTACGATCTCTACCAAGGAGCCATTTTTATTCAACAGTGAGTGGTTGCTCCGTGCCCTGCTGAAGTCAACAAGCATCTCTTCTGTTTTGTTCACATTCAGAGACAGGTTGTTGGCTCTGCACCAGTCCGTTAGCCGCTGCACCTCCTCTCTGTAAGCTGACTTGTCGTTCTTGCTGATCAGACCCACCACGGTCGTGTGATCGGCGAACTTGATGATATGGTTCGAGCTGTGTGTTGCAGCACAGTCGTGGGTCAGCAGAGTGAACAGCAGTAGACTGAGCATACAGCCCTGGGGAGCCCCCGTGCTCAGTGTGATGGTGTTGGAGATGCTGCTCCCAATTCAGACTGACTGAGGTCTCTCAGTCAGGAAGTCTAGGATCCAGTTACAAAGGGAGATGTTCAGGCCCAGTAGGCTCAGCTTTCCAATCAGTTTCTGAGGGATGATTGTGTTGAATGTTGAACTGAAGTCTATGAACAGCATCCAAACGTATGTGTCTTTTTTGTCCAGGTGGGTTAGAGCCAGGTGGAGGGTGGTGGCAATGGCATCATCTGTTGAGCGGTTGGGATGGTACGCAAACTTCAAGGAGTCCAGTGAGGGGTCAGCAGGGTCTTGATATGCCTTATGACGAGCCTCTCGAAACACTTCATGATGATGGATGTAAGTGCAACAGGAGGGTAGTCATTTAGGCAGGACACTGAAGACTTCGGCAGGGGGACGATGGTGGCGGCCTTGAAGCACGTTGTTGGAACGGTGGCGCTGCTCAGGGAGATGTTGAAGATGTCAGTGAGAACATCTGCTAGCTGGTCTACACATCCTTTGAGCACTCTACCAGGGATGCTGTCTGGTCCAGCACCTTCCGTGGGTTGACCCTGCACAGGGTTCTTTTCACATTGGCCACGGTGAGACACAGCACCTGGTCATTTGTAGGAGGGGTGGGCTTCCTTGCCGCCACGTCATTTTCTGCCTCAAACTGGGCGTAGAAGTTATTCAGCGCATCTGGGAGGGAGGCATCACCTGCACAGTCAGGTGATGTTGTCCTGTAATTGGTGATGTCCTGGATGCCCTACCACACCGCATGTCACCGCTGTCCTGGAGGTGACTGTGGATTAGCTAGGCGGTATTAGAAATGATCTTTCAAAAATTATTGGTCTCTGGCATGGTGCCAGGGGACTCGAAAAATGAAAATAGTACTAAACTTTTTAAGAAAGGAGGAAGGCAGCAGAAAGGAAATTATAGACCAGTTGCCCTGACTTCTGTGTTGGAAAGATGTTAGAGTCAATTGTTAAGGATGGGGTGATGGAGTACTTGGTGATATAGGACAAGGTAGTACAAAGTCAGTATGGTTTCCTTAAGGGAAAATCCTGCCTGATGAACCTGTTGGAACTCTTTGAGGGGATTACAAGTAGGATAGATAAAGGGGATACAGTGGACTATTTGGACTTTCAGAAGGCCTTTGACAAGGTGCCACACATAAGGCTGTTTACCAAGTTAAGAGCCCATGGTATTACTGGAAAGTTACTAACATGGTTAGAGCATTGGTAGGAGCAGTGAGTGGGAATAAAAGGATCCTTTTCTGTTTCTAAAGAGCAAACACGAGGAAATCTGCAGATGCTGGAAATTCAAGCAATACACACAAAATGCTGGTGGAACACAGCAGTCCAGGCGGCATCTATAGGGAGAAGTGCTGTCGATGTTTCGGGTCGAGACCCTTCATCAGGACTAACTGAAAGGAAAGATACTAAGAGATTTGAAAGTAGGAGGGGGAGGGGGAAATGCAAAATGATAGGAGAAGACCGGAGGGGGTGAGATGAAGCTAAGAGCTGGAAAGGTGATTGGAAAAAGTGATACCGAGCTGGTGAAGGGAAAGGATCATGGGACGGGAGGCCTAGGGAGAAAGAAAGGGAGCACCAGAGGGAGATGGAGAACAGGCAGAGTGATGGGCAGAGAGAGAGAAAAAAAACAATTTAATATGTCAGGGATGGGGTAAGAAGGGGAGGAGGGGCATTAACGGAAGTTAGAGAAGTCAATGTTCATGCCATCAGGTTGGGGGCTACCCAGCCGGTGTATAAGGTGTTATTCCTCCAACCTGAGTGTGGCTTCATCTTGACAGTAGAGGAGGCCATGGATAGACATAACAGAATGGGAATGGGACGTGGAATTAAAATGTGTGGCCACTGGGAGATCCTGCTTTCTCTGGCAAACCGAGCGTATGTGTTCAGCGAAACGGTCTCCCAGTCTGTGTCGGGTCTCACCAATATATAAAAGGCCACACCGGGAGCACATGACGCATTATACCACACCAGCCGCCTCACAGTTGAAGTGTCGCCTCGCCTGGAAGGACAGTCTGGGCCCCTGAATGGTGGTGAGGGAGGAAGTGTAAGGGCAGGTGTAGCACTTGTTCCGTTTACAAGGATAAGTGCCAGGAGGGAGATCGGTGGGAAGGGATGGGGGGTCGAGTGGACAAGGAAGTCGCGTAGGGTGCAATCCCTGTGGAAAGCAGAAAGATGGGGGGAGGGAAAGATGTGCTTGATAGTGGGATCCCGTTGGAGGTGGCGGAAGTTACGGAGAATTATACGTTGGACCTGGAGGCTGGTGGAGTGGTAGGTGAGGACAAGGGGAACCCTATCCCGAGTGGGATGACGGGCGGATGGGGTGAGGGCAGATGTGCGGGAAATGGGAGAGATACGTTTAAGAGCAGAGTTGATGGTGGAAGAAGGGAAGCCTCTTTGTTTGAAAATGGAAGACATCTCCTTCGTCCTGGAATGAAAAGCCTCATCCTGAGAGCAGATGCGGCAGAGACAGAGGAATTGTGAGAAGGGGACAGCATTTTTGCAAGAGACAGGGTGGGAAGAGGAATAGTCCAGGTAGCTGTGAGAGTCTGTAGGATTGTAGTAGATATCAGTAGATAAGCCGTCTCCAGAGATGGAGACAGAAGGATCAAGAAAGGGGAGGGAGGTGTTGGAAATGTACCAGATAAATTTGAGGGCAGGGTGAAAGTTGGAGGCAAAGTCAATGAAGTCAACGAGCTCAGCGCCAATGCAGTCATCGATGTAGCGAAGGAAAAGAGGGGGACGGATACCCGTATAGACTTGGAACATGGACTGTTCCACAAAGCCAACAAAAAGGCAGACATAACTGGGACCCATGCGGGTGCCCATGGCTACACCTTTGGTTTGGAGGAAGTGGAAGGAGCCAAAGGAGAAATTATTGAGAGTAAGAACTATCTCCGCTAGACAGAGGAGAGTGGTGGTAGAGGGGAATTGGTTAGGTCTGGAATCCAAATGGACGGATGAGAGATGGGATCAGACGGGACCATGCATTGGCCCCGGCCGTCGATCTTGGCTTCCCCAGCAACCCAGGGCATAGTGAAAACTTGGACTCCAGCACCATCACCACATGTTCCAGCGACCATGAACAGCTTCAAAGCGATTGCGCAAGCACCGACTACGACTCCAGCCTTGAACTCCAGGCCAGGTCTTCACATGCTGCGATTGTGACTCCCGTCTCCCCTTCCTCCACCACCACTCTGCAATCCCCTCTCCCTCAGATTCCATTGTCAGCTCCTGGGCCCTCAGAGGCTCCATCTTCCTTTCACCCCAACCCTTCCCTCTCCACTGACACTACCAGCCTCCCTCCCCCCCTCTGATCCCATCTCTCATCCGTGCCGGGTCTTTATCATTCCCTCCGACCTTCAACTCTCTGAGGCAGAGCGCTCTGTCCTCAGTAAGAGCCTCACCTTTGTCCCCCTTCGCCCACACCTCGGCGAGTTCCGCGCACGCCATGACTCTTCCTCTGCCGGCTCCGTCTCTGAGCTTACTTCTTTGGCAAGGACTCTCCTACCCCCACCGATGACCCCTTCTCCCATCTTCAACCCTCCTCCTCTTCATGGACACCCCGCTCTGGTCTTCTGCCTGCTCTGGATCTCTTTATTGCTAATTGCCGATGGGACATCAACCATTTCGACTTCACCACACCCTCTTTCAATTCCAACCTCACTCCTTCCGAACGCTCTGCTCTCCACTCCCTCTGCACCAGTCCCAACCTCACTATAAAACCTGCTGATAAGGGGGGAGCTGTTGTTGTCTGGAGTACTGACCTCTACCTGGCCAAGGCACAGCGACAACTCTCTGATACCTCTTCTTATTTACCCCTTGATCATGACCCCACTAAGGAACACCAGGCCACTGTCTCCTATACCATCACCAACCTTATCAGCTCTGGGGATCTCCCATCCACTGCCACCAACCTCATAGTTCCCACGCCCCGCACTTCCTGTTTCTACCTCCTACCCAAGATCCACAAACCTGCCTGTCCAGGTAGACCCATTGTCTCAGCTTGCTCCTGCCCCATAAAACTCATTTTCTGCATACCTTGACACTGTTTTATCCCCCCTTGTTCAATCTCTTCCCACCTATGTTCGGGACACTTCTCACGCTTTGAATTTTTTCAATGATTTTAAGTTCCCTGGCCCCCACCGCCTTATTTTCACCATGGAAAATGGTGAAAATGGAAAATGGTCCCTATATACCTCCATCCCCCCACCTGGACGGTCTCAAAGCTCTTCGCTTCTTTTTGGATTCCAGACCTAACCAATTCCCCTCTACCACCACTCTCCTCCTTCTAACGGAATTAGTTCTTACTCTCAAAAATTTCTTCTTTGGCTCTTCCCACTTCCTCCAAACCAAAGGTGTAGCCATGGGCACCCGCATGGGTCCCAGTTATGCCTGCCTTTTTGTTGGCTTTGTGGAAAAGTCCCTGTTCCAAGTCTATACGGGTATCCATCCCCCTCTTTTCCTTCGCTACATTGATGACTGCATTGGCGCTGCCTCCTGCACACATGCTGAGCTTGTTGACTTCATTGACTTTGCCTCCAACTTTCACCCTGCCCTCAAATTTACCTGGTCCAGTTCCAACACCTCCCTCCCCTTTCTTGATCTTTCTGTCTCCATCTCTAGGGACGGCTTATTTACTGATATCTATTATAAGCCTACAGACTCTCACAGCTACCTGAATTATTCCTCTTCCCACCCTGTCCATGCAAAAATGCTATCCCCTTTTCACAATTCCTCCGTCTCCGCCGCATCTGCTGGATGAGGCTTTTCATTCCAGGATGAAGGAGATGTCTTCCTTTTTCAAACAAAGAGGTATCGATGTAGTGAAGGAAAAGAGGGGGATGGATACCCGTATAGACTTGGAACAGGGACTTTTCCACAAAGCCAACAAAAAGGCAGGCATAACTGGGACCCATGCGGGTGCCCATGGCTACACCTTTGATTTGGAGGAAGTGGGAGGAGCCAAAGGAGAAATTTTTGAGAGTAAGAACTTCTTCCACCATCAACTCTGCTCTCAAACGTATCTCTCCCATTTCCCGCACAACTGCCCTCACCCCATCCACCCGCCACCCCACTCGGGATAGGGTTCCCCTTGTCCTCACCTACCACCCCACCAGCCTCCAGGTCCAACATATAATTCTCCGTAACTTCCGCCATCTCCAATGGGATCCCACTACCAAGCACATCTTTCCCTCCCCCCATCTTTCTGCTTTACACAGGGATCACTCCCTACACGACTTCCTTGTTCACTCGTCCCCCCCCCCCATCCCTTCCCACCGATCTCCCTCCTGACACTTATCCTTGTAAACGGAACAAGTGCTACACCTGCCCTTACACTTCCTCCCTCACCACCATTCAGGGCCCCAGACTGTCCTTCCAGGTGAGGCGACACTTCACCTGTGAGTCGGCTGGTGTGGTATACTGTGTCCGGTGCTCCCGGTGTGGCCTTTTATATATTGGTGAGACCTGACGCAGACTGGGAGACCGTTTCACTGAACACCTACGTTCTGTCCGCCAGAGAAAGCAGGATCTCCCAGTGGCCACACATTTTAATTCCATGTCCCATTCCCATTCTGATATGTCTATCCATGGCCTGCTCTACTGTCAAGATGAAGCCACACTCAGGTTGGAGGAACAACACCTTATACACCGGCTGGGTAGCCTCCAACCTGATGGCATGAACATTGACTTCTCGATCTTCCGTTAATGCCCCTCCTCCCCTTCTTACCCCATCCCTGACGTATTTAATTGTTTTTTTTCTCTCTCTCTGCCCATTACTCTGCCTGTTCTCCATCTCCCTCTGGTGCTCCCTCCCCTCCCCCTTTCTTTCTCCCTAGGCCTCCTGTCCATGATCCTTTCCCTTCTCCAGCTCCGTATCACTTTTGCCAATCACCTTTCCAGCTCTTAGCTTCATCTCACCCCCTCCGGTCTTCTCCTATCATTTCGCATTTCCCCCTCCCCCTCCTACTTTCAAATCTCTTAGTATCTTTCCTTTCAGTTAATCCTGACGAAGGGTCTCAGCCCGAAACGTTGACCGCGCTTCTCCCTATAGATGCTGCCTGGACTGCCGTGTTCCACCAGCATTTTGTGTCTGTTGTTCCTTTTCTGTTTGGCTGCCAGTGACTAATGGTGTTCCACAGGGGTCGGTGTTGGGACCAATTCTTTTTATGCTGTATATAAATGATTTAGATGATGGAATAGATGGTTTTGTTGCCAAGTTTGCAGATGATACAAAGATTTGTGGAGGAGCAGCTAGTTTTGAGGAAACAGACAGGATACAAAAGGATTTAGACAGATTAGAAGAATGGGCAAAAAAGTGGCAAATGAAATACAATGTTGGAAAATGCATGGTCATGCACTTTGGTAGTAGAAATAAATGTGTGGACTATTTTTTAGACAGGGAGAAAATCCAGTAACCTGAGAAGCAGAGGGACTTGGGAGTCCTTGTGTAGAATACACTGAAGGTTAACTTGCAGGTTGAGTTGGTGGTGAGGAAGGCAAATACCATGTTCGTATTCATTTCAGGAGGTCTAGAATACAAGAGCATGGATGTGATGCTGAGGCATCAGATGCTAAGGCTAAGGCACTGTTGAGGCCTCACCTTGAATATTGTGAACAGTTTTGAGCCCCTCATCTTAGAAAAGATGTGTTGCTATTGGTGCGGGTCCAAAGGAGATTCATACGGATGATTCCAGGAATGAAAGGGTTATTATACAAGGAGCGTTTGATGGCTCTGGGTCTGTACTCACTGGAATTCAGAAGGATGGGGGGGGGGGGGGGATCTCATTGAAACCTTTTGAATGTTGAAAGGATGTTTCCCATGGCAGGAGAGTCTAGGTCAAGACAGCATGGCCTCAGGATAAAGGGGCACCCTTTCAAAACAGAGATGCGGAGAAATTTCTTCAGCCAAAGAGTGGTGAATTTGTGGAATTTGTTGCCACATGTAGCTGTGGAGGCCAGGTCATTAGGTATATTTAAGGCAGAGATTGATAGGTTCTTGATTGGACATGGTGTCGAAGGTTACGTGAAGAAGGCCAGGAACTGGGGTTAAGGCAGAGATAGGAAAAAAGGAACAGACAAGATTGGATTGTGGAACAGAATCAATGGGCCACATAGCCTATTGCTGTTCCTATGTATTAATGTCTTATGGTATTAAGGAGCTGAAGCTGCTTAAGAGTCTTTTAAGAGACTCCTAGATAAGTACATGGCGCTTAGAAAAATAAAGGGCTATGCAGTAGGGAAATTATAGGCAGATTCTGAAGTAGGTTACATGGTCGACCCAACATTGTGGGCTGAATGGCCTGAATGTATTGTAGATTTCTATGTTTCTCTATTCTCCTTGCTTCCACCCATAGCCATAGATGTCCTTATTAATCAATAACCTATAACCCTCCATTTTAAATATACCCAATGACTTGGTCTCCACAGCCATCTGTGGCAATGAATTCACCATCTGTGTGAATCACCACAGATTCACCACCCTCTGGCTAAATAAAAAATTCCTCATCTCTGTTATAAAGGAATGTCCCTCTATTCTGAGGCTCTGCCCTCTGGTCCTAGATTCCCCTACTATAGAAAACATCCTCTCCATGTCCACTCTATCTGGTCCCAGGCTACTCCACAATAGGAAACACCCTCTTCACATCCATTCTAGCTAGCCCTTTCTCAATCTAGGTTTCAATGAGATCCTACTCATTCTTCTAAACTTCAGTGAGTACAGGTCCAAAACCACTAAATGCTCCTTATATGTTAACCCGTTCATTCCCAGATCATTCTCATGAACCCTCTCACATCCTTTCATAAAGGGCACAAAACTGCTCACAATACTCCTAGTGTGTCTGTTAAACCCTCTGCATTAGATCCTTTTTTTATATTCTAGTTCTCTCAAAATGAATGCCAACATTGCATTTGCCTTCCTCACCACTGACTCAACCTGCAAGTTAACCTTCAGGGAATCCTGCATGAGGATTCCCATGTCCCTTTGCACCTCAGATTGCTCAATTTTCTCCATTTAGAAAAGTCTGTTTTATTCCTTCTACCAAAGTGCATGACCATACACTTCCCTATACTATATTCTATCTGCCTTTTCTTTGTCCATTGTCCATGTCCTTTTGAAAACTCTTTCTCTACAACACCACCTGCCCCTCCACCTTCCTTTGTCTGTAAATTTGGCCATAAGCTATCAATCCCATCATCCAGATCACTGGCATATAACATGAAAAAAATCTGTCCCAATGCAGATCCCTGTGGAACTGGGTCACTGGCAGCCGAGCACAAAAGGCTCCCTTTATTCCCATTCTTTGCCTTCTGCCAGTCAGCCAATCTTCAATTCATACTAGCATCTTTCCTGCCATGGACTCTTAACTTTTTAAACAGCATCATGAGCGGTACTTGTGTAAAAGACCTTCTGAAAATCCAAATAAATAACATCCACTGTGTTTATCCTGCTTGTTAGTTTCTCAAATAATGTCACAGGTTTGTCAGGCAAGATTTCCCCTTGAAGAAACTATGCTGATTTTGGACTATTTTATAATGTGCCTCCAAATATCACAGAATCTCACACCTTAATAATGGACTCGAAGATCTTTCCAACCTCGGAAGTCAAGCCAACTGTCCATAATTTCCTGTCTTTTGCCTCCTTCCCTTCTTTGAGAGAGGTGTGATATTTGCAATTTTCTACTCCTTCAGTACCAATCCAGAAGCTACTGATCTTTGAAAGGTCACTAATAATGCCTCCACAATCTCTTCAGCTACCTCTTTCAGAACACTGGATTGTAGCCCATCTGATCCAGATGACTTATCTACCTTCAGAACTTATAGCTTCCCAAGCACCTTCTCCCACATAATAGTAACTACACTCACTTCTCCATTTTCTTGTAAGATACTCATCTTGGTTATTTTCAGAATTACCAATCATGCCAAATTTGTTGTCTCACTGATCTATCCAGATATTGAATGCATCATGTAACATAGTGTTCAATTTTCCTCTTTGGTTTTCCATTTCCTGGGCTCCATCCTGTGGGCATAGTCATTCTTGGAAATTTGACACAGAGATTCTTCAGGTAAAACATATCTGAGAATTCACCTTCTTCATTTCCTTTCTTTCAGAAACTGAGGTAAAAATAAAATCATAAAAGAGAAAATCTACAGATGCTGCAAATCCAAGCAACATACACAAAATGCTGGAGGAACTCAGCAGGCCAAGCAGCATCTATGGAAAAAAGTGCAGTCAACATTTTGGGCCAAGACCAAAAATCTCAGTTTTTGCAAATAGATGAGGGTCCGCACAACAGTGTGGGCTAAAGGGACTGTATAGTGCCGTGATGTTCTATTTTCTACTCTTTGTATACTTATCTTATATTTAGAGATTTACAGGCCCTTCCAGCTCAATGAGTCTGTGCTACCCAATTACACATGTGACCAATTAGCCTACTAATCTGTACGTTTTTGGAATGTGGAAGGAAACAGGAGCACATGGAAGAAACCCACTTGGTCACAGGTAGAACGTAGAAACTCCTCACACAGAGAGATGGAAATAGAACTTGGCTCATCCGTGCTGTAAAGTGTTATGCTAACCACTATGCTCCCATGCCAAACCTGCTGTTTTGTAAGTCTGGTACCTATCAGCTTAATGTTGTTTTTTCCTGCAACATAAGAACCCTTCACACAGAATATCCCAGATTGGAACAGCCAGCAGCCGACATAGGCTTCAATTTGCATTGTTTGAATTGTGGTCTATTCCATATGCTTTGCAATGCAAGATCCTATTTACCACATTTACTGCTAATCAAGTAAGAATTTACAGATAAATGTTCTATTGAAGCCCTGTTAACCAATGACTATGAAGGGTGCAATTCTTTCAAAGAATTTATTAAGTGTGGCCCTAGCCAATAAAATTGTGTGAAGTAGCTCGAATGATCTTACAGTCTTCTGTAGCTGACATAGAAAATCTTCTAGCACATTTCACCAATGAGCAGAAATTCACCCAGAGTCTCAGTTAGGATTTGCAATGCTAAAAACAGATTAACTAGAGATTTGTGTTGTTACTGTTGTAGATTATGGAATCCTGCTGTTGACAAGCTGGATTCTATATTTAACATGCAATGTAACATTGAGCACATTTACAAAGTAAATTGTTTGAAGTAAAATGCTTTGGGATATCTTGAAGATTAGATTGGTATTGCAAATCATATTCTTCCCTTTCACTGTGTCCTGGGACTCTTGTTACAGAAATCGTTCACATATTATGAAATCCACTCAATGGCTACTTTATTAGGTACAACTATACATTAATGCAAATATCTCATCAGAAAACCACATGGCAGCAACTAAATACATAAAAGCATGCTTACATGATCGAGAGGTTCAGTTGTTGTTCAGACCAAACACGAGAATGGGGAAGAAATGTGATCTATGTGACTTTGATGATGGAATCATTGTTGCCAGACAGGGTGGTTTGGGTATCACAGAAACCTAGAATTTTCACGCACAACAGTGTCTAGTGTGTACAGAGAAAAGGGAAAAAAAACATTCATTGTGGGCAAAAATGACTTGCTAATGAGGGAAGTCAGTGGAGAATGGCCAGACTGCTTCAAGCTGATAGGAAGTTGACTTTAACTCAAATAATCACGTATTACAACAGTGGTGTGCAGAAGAGCATCTCTGAATGCGCAACATGTCAAACCTTGAAGTGGATGGGCCGCAGCAGAAGACACAAAAATACACTTTATTAGGCACAGGAGACCACTGAGGGTATACATTCACATGAACAACAAGCTGATATTTCTTGGAAAGTTAAAAATCCATAACTGTAGCTCACGAATGTGTAATAATTAGGTCTAGAATGCAATCAGAAATACCAACAGAGCTTCAAACACCTGCTGGTTTAATATTATAAAGGTGAGCATGACTTTCAATTCTCTAAGGAGTAGAGATGAGAAGCAAGTCCTTTCTCAATCTATAAAGATTGATATGATTCTGAGTGTGGGAAGGGTGTGACGGAAATAGCCTTTAACTTACGCATTACTCAGTCGACACATTTGCAGGGTTGGCTGTATTCTCATTTGTATGTCCTTTTAACTGATGTGTAAGTTAATTTTTTGAAAAGAATACATTACCTTTTATGTTCCTTTTACACAAACATCCACATTATTCATGACAGTAATAATCATTTCATTAATTTAAGTAGGAGGGTCATTATCAAATGTCTATTTGCTTAGGATGGGCATACAGCCTGGTTGACTGAACATAGGCACACAGTAATGTCCTGTGTTCTGTTACAGTAAAGGGATAGTATGTTGCCATGGCAAATGTGGCAGCTATATAACTTTAAATAAACAAGATTATGTGACAGATTGAAATATGTCACCATTGGCTGGTGTGGGAGTTCGGATATTACTTTGTGTAAATGTCTGCTTAATGTGGCATAAAGATAATAGCATTTACTGACAGAAACTGCCTCAATATTGATTGCAGGACAACATCTCACCATATTTCAATCACTCTGAATCATTTCTGTTGCAAGGGAACAAGTTAATAATGCAAACTTTGAAAACAAGCAGGAAAGCAATTTAGTATACATTCAGTGGCCATTTTATTAGGTACGCCTACACACCTGCTCATTAATGCAAATATCTAATCAGCCAATTATGCGGCAGCAACTCAATGCATAAAAGCATGCAGACATGGTCAAGAGCTTCAGTTGTTGCTCAGACCAAACACCAGAATGGAGAAGAAATGTGATCTAAGTTACTGACTGTAGAATGATGGATAGGATACAGGAACTGTGGTGTACAGAGGCTGTTGAAAATCTAGTCAAGAAAAGAAAAGTTTACGAAAGGTTCAAAAAACCAGGTAATGATAGAGATCTAGAAGATTATAAGGCTAACAGGAAGGAGTTTAAGAATGAAATTAGGAGAGCCAGAAGGGGCCATGAGAAGGCCTTGGCTAGTAGGATTAAAGAAAACCTAATGCATTCTACAAGTATGTGAAGAGCAAGAGGATAAGGCATAAGAGAATAAGACCAATCAAGTGTGACAATGGAAAGGTTTGTATGGAACCAGAGGAAATAGCTGAGGTACTTAATGAATACTTTGCTTCAGTATTCACTATGGAAAAGGATCTTGGCAATTGTAGGGATGACTTACAGCAGATTGAAAAGCTTGCGCATATAGACATTAAGAAAGAGGATGTGCTGGAACTTTTGGAAAGCATCAAGTTGGATAAGTCTCTGGGACCAGATGAGATGTACCCAGGCTACAATGGGAGGCAAGGGAGGAGATTTCTGAGCCTCTGCCAATGATCTTTGCAACATCAGTGGGGATGGGGAGTTTACAGAGGATTGGAGGGTTGCAGATGTTGTTCTCTTATTCAAGAAAGGGAGTAGAGATAGCCCGGGAAATTATAGACCAGTGAGTCTTACTTCAGTGGTTGATAAGTTGATAGAGAAGATCCTGAGAGGCAGGATTTATGAATATTTGAAGAGGCATAATATGATTAGGAATAGTCAGTATGGCTTTGCCAAAGACAGGTTGTGCTTTATGAACCTGATTTAAATTTATGAGGATGTGACCAAACACATTGATAAAGGTAGAGCAGTAGATATAGTGTATATGGATTTCAGCAAGGCATTTGATAAGATATCCCATGCAAGACTGATTGAGAAAGCAAGGAGGCTTGGGACCAAGGGAACCTCGCTTTGTGGATCCAGAATTGGTTTGTCCACAGAAGGCAAAGAGTGGTTGTAGATGGGTCACATTCTGCATGGTGGTTGGTGACCAGTGGTCTGCCTTAGGGATCTGTTCTGGGACCCTTTCTCTTTGTGATTTTTATAAATGACCTGGATGAGGAAGTGGAAGATGGGTCAGTAAATTTGCTGATGACACAAAGGTTGAGGGTGTTGTGGATAATGTGGATGGCTGTCAGAGGTTACAATGGGACATCAATAGCATGCAAAATTGGACTGAGAAGTGGCAGATGGAGTTCAACCCAGATAAGTGTGAGGTGGTTCATTTTGGTAGATCAAATATGATGACAGAATATAGTATTAATGGTAAGACTCTTGGCAGTGTGGAGGATCAGGGGGATCTTGCGCCTGAGTCCATATATCACTCAAAGCTGTTGCACAAGTTGACTCTGTGGTTAAGAAGGCATTAAGCTTTATCAACCGTGGGATTGAGTTTAAGAGCTGAGAGATAATGTTGCAGCTGTATAGGACCCTGGTCAGACCCCACTTGGAGTACTGCGCTCAGTTCTGGTTGCCTCACTACAGGAAGGATGTGGAAATCACAGAAAGGGTGAAGAGGAGATTTACAAGGATGTTGCCTAGAATGGGGAGCATGCCTTATGAGAATAGGTTGCGTGAGCTCAGCTTTTTCTCCTTGCAGTGACAGAGGATGATGAGAGGTGACCTGATAGAGGTGTATAAGATGATGAGGGGCATTGATTGTATGGATAATCAGAGGCTTTGTCCCAGGGCTGAAATAGCTATCACGAGTTTTAAGGTACTTGGAAATAGGTACAGAGGAGATGACAGGGGTAAGTTTTTCTCATGCAGAGAGTGGTGAGTGTGTGGAATGGGCTGCCAGTGATGGTGGTGGAGGTGGATACAATGGGTTATTTGACTCTTGGATAGGGACATGGAGCTTAGAAAAATAGAGGGCTATGGGTGATATAGGTGATTTCTGAAGAAAGTACGTGTTCAGCACAGCAATGTGGGCTGAAGGGCCTGTATTGTGCTGTAGATTTTCTATGTTTCTGTTTGGGTATCTCAGAATCTGCTGATCTCCTAGCATTCAGTCTTTCAAGTATATCCCTTCATGTCCTGACTAAGCAAGAATCTATGAAACTCTGCTTTAAATATACATAGACATGGCCTACACAGCTGCCTGTGGCAAGGAATTACACAGATTTACTACTTCTCTGGCTAAGGAAATTCCTCCTCATCTCCATTCTAAAAGGACGCCCTTCTATTCTGAGGCTGTGTCCTTTGGTCTTAGACTCTCCCACCATAGGAAACATCCTCTCCACATCTACTCTGTCGAGGCCTTTCACCATTCAATAGGTGTCAATTAGGTTCATTGTTCTTCTGAATTCTAGTGAATACAGGTTCAGATCCATCAGACGCTCTTCATATGGTAAGCCATTCAATCCTGGAAACATTTTCCTGAACCTCCTCTGAACCCTCTCCAATTTCAGCATATCCTTTGTAAAATAAGAGGCTCAAAGCTGCTCACAATACTCCAAGTGAGGCCTCACCAGTGCTTTATAAAATCTCTACATTACATCCTTGCTTTTATATTCTAGTCCTCTTGAAATGAATACTAACATTGCATTTGCCTTCCTCAGCACAGACTCAACCTGAAAATTAGCCTTTAGGAAATCTTGCACAAGGACTCCCAAATCCCTTTGCAACTCAAGTTTTTTTTTGTATTTTCTATCCATTTAGAAAATAGTCAACCTTTCATTTATTCTACCAAAGTGCATGACCTTACACTTCCCAATACTGTACTCCATCTGCCATTTCTTTGCCCATTCTCCTAATCTGTCTGAGTCCTTCTGTAGCCTCTCTACCTCCTCAAAATTACCTGCCTCTCCACCTATCTTTATATTGTCTGCAAACTTAGCAACAAAACCATCAAAAGGATTGGTCCCAACACAGATTCCTGTGGTACACCACTAGTCACCCGCAGCCAGTTGGAAAAGGCTTCCTTTTTTCCAACTCTTTGATCCTACTAATCAGTCACTGCTTTATCCATGCTAGATTTTCTGTAATACCATGGGCTTATAGCTTGTTCAGCAGCCTCATGTGTGGCAACTTGTCAAAGGCCTTTAGAAAATCCAAGTACACATCAACCAATTTTCATTTGTCTATCCTGCTTGTTACCATATAACCATATAACCATATAACAATCACAGCACGGAAACAGGCCATTCCGGCCCTCCTAGTCCGTGCCGAACTCTTAATCTCACCTAGTCCCACCTACCCGCACTCAGCCCATAACCCTCCACTCCTTTCCTATCCATATACCTATCCAATTTTACCTTAAATGACACAACTGAACTGGCCTCTACTACTTCTACAGGAAGCTCATTCCACACAGCTATCACTCTCTGAGTAAAGAAATACCCCCTCGTGTTTCCCTTAAACTTTTGCCCCCGAACTCTCAAATCATGTCCTCTCGTTTGAATCTCCCCTACTCTCAATGGAAACAGCCTATTCACGTCAACTCTATCTATCCCTCTCAACATTTTAAATACCTCGATCAAATCCCCCCTCAACCTTCTACGCTCCAATGAATAGAGACCTAACTTGTTCAACCTTTCTCTGTAACTTAAGTGCTGAAACCCAGGTAACATCCTAGTAAATCGTCTCTGCACTCTCTCTAATTTATTGATATCTTTCCTATAATTCGGTGACCAGAACTGTACACAATATTCCAAATTTGGCCTTACCAATGCCTTGTACAATTTTAACATTACATCCCAACTTCTGTACTCAATGCTCTGATTTATAAAGGCCAGCGTTCCAAAAGCCTTCTTCACCACCCTATCTACATGAGACTCCACCTTCAGGGAACTATGCACTGTTATTCCTAGATCTCTCTGTTCCACTGCATTCCTCAATGCCCTACCATTTACCCTGTATGTTCTATTTGGATTATTCCTGCCAAAATGTAGAACCTCACACTTCTCAGCATTAAACTCCATCTGCCAACGTTCAGCCCATTCTTCTAACCGGCATAAATCTCCCTGCAAGCTTTGAAAACCCACCTCATTATCCACAACACCTCCTACCTTAGTATCATCAGCATACTTACTAATCCAATTTACCACCCCATCATCCAGATCATTTATGTATATTACCTCTTCAAAGACTTCCAACAGATCTGTCAGGTAAGTTTTTCTCTTGAGAAAACCATGTTGACTATGACCTATTTTGTCATGTGCCTTCTGAGACCTCATCATTAATAATCAACTTCAACATCTTCCTAACCACTGAGGTCAGACCAACTGGCCTATAGTTTCCTTTCTTCTGCCTCTCTCCCTTCTTGAAGAGTGGAGTGACATATGCAATTTTCCGGTCTTCTATAACCATTCCACAATCTAGTGATGCTTGAAAGATCATTACTAATGCCTCCAGCCATCTCTTCAGCCACCTCCTTCGGAACAATGGGATGTACACCTGGTCCAGGAGATCTAGCTACCTACAAACCTTTCAGTTTCCTAAGAACCTTCTCTCTAGTTATGGTTACTTCACACACTTCATGACCCCTGACAACTGGCACTTCCACCATAATGTTGGTGTCCTTCACACTGAAGACTGATGCAAAGTACAAACTGTACTTATTCAGTTCATCTGCCATTTTGTTGTCTCCCATTACTACCTCTCCAGCATTGTCTTCTTGCATTTTCTGGATTGCTGCTCAGCCGTCATCCCCACCAGTGTTCTTTTCCAATCAATTCTGGCCAGCTCTTCTATCGTGCCTTTGTAATTCCCTTTATTTCACTGTACTTTGTGCTGAAACTAGAGAGGGTTCAAAGGAGATTCAGAAAGATTATTCCAGAATTGAATGGCTTGATAAATGAAGAGTGTTTGATAGTGTTTGAATTCACTGGAATTCAGAAGAACGACTGGTGACCTCATTGAAACCTATTGAATGGTGGAAAGCCTTGATGGAGTGGATGTGGAGAGGTTGTTTTGTAAGGTACGAGAGTCTAAGACCTGAAGACACAGCCTCAGAACAGAAGGGCATCCTTTCAGAACAGAGATGAAGAAGAATTTCTTCAGCCAGAGAGTAGTGAATCTGTGGAATTCATTGCCACAGGAGGCTGTGGAGGCCAAGTCTTTATGTATGTACTGTGGTGAATATTTGGTCCATAATGACAGACAAGGAATCTCCTTTAACTCAACAATAGCTTTATTGTGATAAGCACAAAAACAGCACAGAATTGCTCGTGGTCCATTGTGGGGAAGTTGACCCCAGCTGTCACCAGATGGGCCATCACCATCGCTGTCCCTGGTTCCAATGTGTTGCGTTGAGCCACTGCGGGGTGTGCTACACTGCAGTGTGCCATTCAGAGACTGGTAGTGATCATTACTGCGCCCTCCCAGTCTGCTTCCTGGAGCTGTCCTGCCGGAGAGCTATGACTTCAGTACCAAGGTAGAGTGTTGCTCACAACACATCTAAACGGCAACCACCTCCCCCCCCCACCCCCAGCAGGACAGCAAGTCCAGCCCAATGATGCAGGAAATCAGTGAGCCACACTTTATGCACCACTGTGTTTAATCCCCATTGCAATACGTAGCCTCTTCTTCGCTCTCCTCACCGGTGACCGTAGCCAGCTGGACAGCCATTATTGTCCACCCATTTGGCAATGGCTGGCTCAGCATTTCCCAATAGCTGTGCTGGGCTGGGGTGTGGAGCTGGTGTGGGGCAGTCCTGGGCTTCACCTCACCAATAGCACGGATGGTTTTATGTCCCGCGATGGTGTTGGGCCTGTCTTGCGGGCTTCTCCTCATCAGGTTCCTCCTCCAACTCGGTAACACAACAGTGGCGTGCAGGGTGACACTGGAATGCTGGAGCGGAGGGGAGGAGGTGGTAAAATTGCTTCTGCTGTCTCTGCCTTGGCCAGCGATGATGGTGATGTCAGAAAACTCTTCCTGGGCTGTGGGAGGGAACTGGGGGTAGCCATACCAAGCACAGTGGCAAAAGAAAAAATTGCACCCCCCCACCCGATTTCTCCCATATGGCGCTGTCTGCTGCACAGTTCTTCCCTCACTGCTTCTGCCAACAGCCTCTGCTCCAGCGCCACTATGAGGACCCTGTAGTCATGCTGCTCAGCCAGCGTTAGGTCGAGGAGAGCCCCCAGGGCATCTCACTCCAATGCCAGGGCAACGTATCCTGCCGTCTCGGTGGGGCTCCACCCGTTGTGCCATGCGACTAGTTTGACTTGGGCCAGGTAAGGCTCCAGGCAGCTGGTACCATTGAGTCAGGTAAGGCTCATGGCAGGTGGTACTGTTGTACCTGGGGAGCTTCAGCATGGACCTTGTTGAAGCACATTGGTCTTTCTGTTGCTCCTGCGGTTTCTGCCATGGTGCCCATCCTCCTGTGGCTACGGTGTCTTGGGTTCCCTGGTGCGGCTTGCAATGGTGGCTGGTGATGCGCTCCGTCAAGTCCCCCGGATTGGGGGGCCTGGGTACACGCGCTCTATTGGGGCTCCCTGGAAAGGCATGATGTTCAGTTCCCAGGTCCTCCCTCCAGATCCTGTCTTCATGAGCCCAGCCCGTGAGTGTAGGGAGGTATACTGCTCCATCCCTTGTCTTATTCCCCAGGTTTTGAGATACTCTATTTGACGTCATAGCTCATCAATCTCGCAACCCACCCCTAACACCAAAGTGGCGAGCATTTGGTCCATAATGACAGATGAGGAAGCTCATTAAACTCAACAATCATTTTATTGTGATAGACACAAAACAGTCTGGACACCATGACCTGGAGAGTGAACACCACCAGTCTCATACAGACGGGGGAAGTGACTATCACACACCCCGGTTATAGTCAGGGTGACCTGCAAATACACAAGTGAATATCTGTATAACCCAAGTTAAAATGTAACAAAAAATTAACTGGAACTTCCCAGCATAATCCCACAAAAGCATTTTAACACTTAACACAAAAACAATAAACGGTGCTGGTTATTAGAACTGCAGGGGCGGGCTGTCAACAACACGCATGCCACCCCACCCCCTCAACCAGTGTCACAATATATTTAAGGCAGAGGTTGACAGATATTTGATTGGTCAGGACATGAGGGGACACGGGGGCAAGGCAGGAGATTGGGGCTGAGATGAAAATTGTATCAGCCAAGATGAAACAGTGGAGCAGACTCGGTAAGGCAAATTCATAGTTATGCTCTTATGTTATGGTCTTAACTGGTGAAAATGTACACAATGCACAACCACTGACATTGCTTTGGGGTTTCACTTTAAGAGGTTTGTCTGACGTGTTGACATAATTACATAAAATGTTTACCACACTGTGTGCTCAGTGTTTGGAGAACAATAAATAAGTTGTTCTGTCTTTTCTTAAACATAAAACGTATTTTCCTTCTATACAAAGTAATGAATGGGACCGATAGGGTAGAGATTAAAAAATGTTTCTCCCAACAGAGGTGTCTAATCAAGTGAACATAAGCTTAAAGTAATGGACAGGATTTTTAGAAGGATCTGATAAAGATTTTTTTTATTCAAAGGGTGGTAAAACCCCAGTGTAAAGGATCATTCTTTCCAGTATTGTGCAGGTTTTGTGTCCTTTTCTTCATGCAGCAGATTACTGCATCTCCAGGATCAAGATGGCTTTGGAGGCTAAGTCATTGGGTATACTTAAAGTAGAGGCTGGTATGTTTTTGATTAATCAAGCCATCACAAGTTATGGTGAGAAGGCAGGAGAACAGGATTGAGAGGGATGCTATATCAGTCATGTGGAGCAGATCTAATGGCCTTAGGCTCTTTGGTCTAATTTTGCTCTTTGGTCTTATGTTTCACAGTGGTGAGATCAAATGTCCCAAGCAAGGGAAATAGGAGGAATTAGAAGATGTGACCAATAAAAGTCTTGGACTCTGGCAGGCAGGAAGTTTATCTTCTCATCTGTGGGTTTGTGATGATGGACCTCTTCATTCGCACACAAACTCTGGGATCTAGAGAGATGCCTGTGTGTGCATTAAATGAGAATTAGAATTAGGTTTATTATCATTGACATAAATCATGAAATTTGTTGTTTTGCAGCAGCAGTACAATCCAAATATATTAAAATTACAATAAGTTGCAAAAACTAAGAAAAGGGTAGAAGAAGGCAGTGTTCATGGACTCATGAATGGTTCAGAAATCTGATGGTGAAGGTAATGAAGCTGTTGCTGAGTCTTGAGTATGTGTCTTCAGGCTCCTGGACCTCCTCCCTGACAGCAGTAATAAGAAAAAGGCATATTTCAGATAGTGATGGCTTTTAGTGATGGATACCACCTTTTGAAGCACTCAATCCTTGATCATGGGGAAAGCTATGCCCATGATCAGCTGGCTGAGTCTACAACCCTCTGAGGCCTCTTGTGATCCTGTGTATAGGAGCCTTCATACAAAGCTATAAGGAAACCAGTTAGAATGCTCCCTTTACTTAGTTTTCTTGGTTACCTGGGATCCTGTCTCCATTCCCTGGACCTTGTGCTGCTCTACCCTTCCTCTACAGTTTAGCTCCTTTGCCCAGAATTTGTGGTCATTCCCAGGGTTTACATTTGTTCTCAGTTGTTTACATTGGTTATCTCAGGTAATCAAAGCCAAAGCAGAGTTAATTGCCATATGCACAATGAAAAAATTTACTTGCAACATCATCACATACGTATAGTGTCAGCTATACATCATTCACAAGTAAAACATTGACATAAGTGAGAGGTGAGTAACTGGAGGATTGGAGGAAAGATAATGTTTAGAGCCTGTTTGAAAACACACTAAAAAATAAACCAAGAAATTATAGGCCACCGAGACTGAAATCTGTAGTGGTAGGTTATTGGTATTCTAAGGAACTGGACATATGTGTGTTTAGATAGACATGGACTGATTAGGGATAGTCAGTATGGATTTGTTGCATGGTAGATCATGTATAAACAATCTTATGGAGCTCTTCAAGGAAATTACCTGGAAGGTTGATGAAGGCAAGGACTTTAGCAAAGTAATTGACAAAATCCCGCATGAGAGGTTAGTCAAGAAGGTTCAGTCACTCGGCATTCAAGATGAGGTAGTAAATTAAATTAGGCATTGGCTTTATTGGAGAAGATTGAGAGTGGTCGTAGATGGTTGCCTCTCTGAATGGAGGCCTGTAATTAGTGGAGTGCCGCAGGGTTTGGTGTGGGATCAATTATTATTTGTCATCTATATCAATGATCTGGATGATAATATGCTTAAATGGATCAGCGAAGTTGAAGATGACACCAAGATTGGGGGTGTAGTGAACAGCAAGGAGGCCATCAGAGCTTGCAGCGGGATCTGGACTAGCTGGAGAAATGGGCTGAAAATGGCAGATGAAATTTAATGTAGACAAATGTGTGGAATTGCACTTTAGTAGAATGAACTAGGATAGGTCTTAGTGAATGATAGGGCACTGAAGGGTGTGGTAGAACAAAGGGATCTGGAAACACAGGTCCATAATTCATTGAAATAGGTATTAATTGAAAGGGTCTTAAGATGTTGGTGAGACCTAATATGGAGTATTGTGAGCAGTTTTGGTCACCTACCTACAGGTTGAAGGGACTTGGCTGTTCTGGAGCCTGGTGGAGTGAGATCTCAGGATTCTGTACCTCCTACCCAATGGTATCTGTGAGAAGATGGCATGATGGATATAGCCTTCTTGAGGTACTGCTTCTTGTAGATATTACAGATGTGATATATCTGGCAGAGTCCATTACTCTCTGCAGCTTCTCATATTCCTGCTCATTCTGATACAGTAGTTACCAGTCCTTGAGGCAACCGGACAGGAGACATTCAGTACTGCATCTGTCGCATAGAAAACCTACAGCACACTACAGGCCCATTGGCCCACAAAGTTGTGTAAGTTGTACCTTAGTAATTACTAGAGTTGCCCATAGCCCACTATTTTTCTAAGCTTCATGTACCTATCCAAAAGTCTCTTAAAAGACCCTGCCGTATCCACATCCACCACCGTTGCCGGCAGCCCATTCCACGCACTCACTACTCTCTGTGTAAAAAAAAACTTGCCCTTGACATCTCCTCTGTACCTACTCCCAAGCACCTTAAACCTGTGCTCTCATGTAGCAGCCATTTGAGCCCTGGGAAAAAGTCTCTGACTATCCACATGATCAATGCTTCTCATCATCTTATACATCATCAGGTCTCATCATCATCATCATCAGGTCACCTCTCATCTTCCGTCGCTCCAAGGAGAAAAGGCTGAGTTCAATCAACCTGTTTTCATAAGACATGCTCCCCAATCCAGGCAAAATCCTTGTAAATCTCCCCTGCACCCTTTCTTGGTTTCCACATCCTTCCTGTAGTGAAGTGACCAGAACTGAGCACAGTACTCCAAGTGGGGTCTGACCAGGGTCCTATGTAGCTGCAACGTTACCTCTCGGCTCTTAAACTCAATCCCATGATTGGTGAAGGCCAATACACCATAAGCCTTCTTAACCACAGCGACAACCTGCGCAGCTGCTTTGAGCACCCTATGGACTCAGACCTCAACATCCCTCTGATCCTCCACACTGTCAAGAGTCTCACCATTAATACTATATTCTGCCATCATATTTGACCTACAAAAATGAACAACTTCACGCTTAGCCGGGTTGAACTCCATCTGCCACTTCTCAGCCCAGTTTTGCATCCTATCAATGTCCCGCTGCAACCTCTGACGGCCCTCCACACTATCTACAACACCCCCAACCTTTGTGTCATCAGCAAACTTATTAACCCATCCCTCCACTTCCCCATCCTGATCATTTATAAAAATCATGAAGAGTATGGGTCTCAGAACAGATCCCTGAGGCACACCACTGCTGACTGACCTCCATGCAGAACCTGTCTACAACCACTCTTTGCCTTCTGTAGGCAAGCCAGTTCTGAATCCACAAAGCAATGTTCCCTTGGATTCCATGCTTCCTTACTTTCTCAATAAGCTCTGCATGGGGTACCTTATCAAATGCCTTGCTGAAATCCATACATCTACATCTCTTCCTTCATCAATGTGTTTAGTTGCATCTTCAAAAATGTCAATCAGGCTCATAAAGCACAACCTGCCATTGACAAAGCCATGTTGACTATTCCAAATCATATTATACCTCTCCAAGTGTTCATAAATCCTGCCTCTCAGGTTCTTCTTCATCAAGTTACCAACCACTGAAGTAAAACTCACTGATCTGTAATTTCCTGGGCTATCTCTACTGCCTTTCTTGAATAAGGGAAAAACATCTGCAACCTTCCAATCCTCCAGTACCTCTCCCATCCCCATTGATGATGATCATGACCAGAGGCTCAGCAATCTCCTTCCTTGCCTCCCACAATAGCCTGGGGTATATCTCATGCAGTCCAGTCAACTTATCCAACTTGATGCTTTCCTAAAGCTACAGGACATCCTCTTTCTTAATTTCTACATGCTCAAGGTTTTTAGTCCTCTGCATGTCATCACTACAATCAACAACATCCTTTTCCATGGTGAATACTGAAGTAAAGTATTCATTAAGTTCCTCTGCTATTTCCTCCGGTTCCATACACTCTTTCCCACTGTCACAGTTGATAGGTCCTATCCTTTCACATCTTATCCTCTTGCTTTTCACCTACTTGTGGAATGCCTTAGGGGTTTTCCTTAATCCTGCCCACCAAGGCTTCTCTTAGCCCCTTCTGGCTCTCTTAATTTCCTTTTTAAGCTCCTTCCTGTTAGCTTTATAATCTTCTAGATCTCTGACATTACCTACCTCTCTGAACCTTTCATAAGCTTTTCTTTTCTTCTTAACTAGATTTACTACAGACTTTGTACACCACGGTTCCTGTACCCAACCATAACTTCCCTGTCTCATTGGAACGTACCTATGCAGAACTCCACACAAATAACTCTGAACATTTGCCACATTTCTTCCATACCTTTCCCTGAAAATATCTGTTCCCAATTTAAGCTTCCAAGTTCCTGCCTGATAGCCTCATAATTCTCCTTACTCCAATTAAATGCTTTTCTAACTTGGTTCCTTAAGGTTTGCATCCATTAATCATGCTTTGTTCTCATTCTGCGGTGTTTATTTTTTCTCTCTGGGCTTTATGGCCATTCTTTACTCTGTGCACAACTTCCCAGGTTTATGCTGGCCTTTGGCATTTATTCTTTTCCTATGGTTTGTAGGCCCATCATTCATCAATTAAAATGTCTCTAACAGTACAACGTGCCACACCAATTATCCTTATCTCAATAATGTTCAAAGTTAATTTGTTATCCAAGTACATATATGCCACCATATACAGTATAAGCCTGAGATTCATCTTAGAACATAGAGAACCCACAGCACAATCCAGGCCCTTCGGCCCACAAAGTTGGGCCGAACATGTTCCTACATTAGGCTAATGGAATGCTGGCCTTTATTACAAAGGGGATTGAGTACAAGAGCAAGGAAATCCTCTTGCATTTGTACAGAGCCCTGGTGAGACCACACCTGGAGTATTGTGTACAGTTTTGGTCTCCAGGGTTAAGGAAGGACATCCTGGCTGTAGAGGGAGTGCAGCATAGATTCACGAGGTTAATTCCTGGGATGTCTGGACTGTCTTACGCAGAGAGGTTAGAGAGACTGGGCTTGTATACACTGGAATTAAGGAGATTGAGAGGGGATCTGATTGAAACATATAAGATTATTAAGGGATTGGACAAGATAGAGGTCAGGAAATATGTTCCAGATGCTGGGAGAGTCCAGTACCAGAGGGCATGGTTTGAGAATAAGGGGTTGGTCATTTAGGACAGAGTTAAGGAAAAACTTCTTCTCCCAGAGAGTTGTGGGGGGTCTGGAATGCACTGCCTCGGAAGGTAGTGGAGGCCAATTCTCTGGATGTTTTCAAGAAGGAGCTAGATAGGTATCTTATGGATAGGGGAATCAAGGGATATGGGGACAAGGCAAGAACCAGGTATTGATAGTAGATGATCAGCCATGATCTCAAAATGGCGGTGCAGGCTCGAAGGGCCGAATGGTCTACTTCTGCACCTATTGTCTATTGTCTAAATTACTAGGCTTACCTATAGCCCTCTATTTTTCTAAGCTACATGTACCTAACTAAAAGTCTCTTAAAAGACCCTATCGTATCCGCCTCCACCATCATTACTTGCAGCTCATTCCATGCACCAACCACTCTCTGAGTAAAAATCTTACCCCTGACATCTTCTCTGTACCTACTCCCCAGCACCTTAAACCAGTCTCCTCTTGTGGCAACCATTTCAGCCCTGGGAAAAAGCCTCGGTCTAAACACACCATCAATGCCTCTCATCATCTTATAGACCTCTATTAGGTCACCTCTCATCCTCCATCACTTCAAGGAGAAAAGTTTACTCAATATATTCTCATCAGGCATGCTCCCCAATCCAGGCAACATCCTTGTAAATCTCCTCTGCACCCTTTCTATGGCTTCCACATCCTTCCTGTAGTTAGGCAACCAGAACTGAGCACAGTACTCCAAGTGGGGTCTGACCAGGGTCCTATATAGCTGCAACATTACCTCTCAGCTCCTAAATTCTATTCCCCGATTCATGAAGGTCAGTGTACCTTCTTAACCACAGAGTCAACCTGCACAGCTGCTTTGAGTGCCATATGGACTTGGATCCCAAGATCCCTCTGATCCTCCACACTGCCAAGAGTCTTACCATTAATACTGTATTCTGCCATGATATTTGACCTACTAAAGTGAACCACTTCACACTTATCTGGGTTGAACTCCATCTGTCACTTCTCAGCCCAGTTTTGCTTCCTATCAATGTCCCACTGTAACCTCTGACAGCCCTCCACACTATCCACAACACCTCCAACATTTGTGTGATCAGCAAACTTACTGACCCATCCCTCCACTTCCTCATCAGGTCATTTATAAAAATCACAAAGAGTAGGGGTCCTAGAACAGATCCCTGAGGCACTCCACTGATAACTGACCTCTATGCAGAATATGATCCATCTGCAACCACTCTTTGTCTTCTGTGGGCAAGCCAATTCTAGATCCACAAAGTAACGTCTGCTTGGATCCTATGCCTTCTTACTTTCTCAATAAGCCTTGCATGGGGTACCTTATCAAACGCAATCCATATACTGAAATCCATATACACTACATCTACTGCTTTTCCTTCATCAATGTGTTCAGTCATATCCTCAAAAAATTCAATCAGGCTCATAAGGCACGACCTTGATGAAGCCATGCTGACTACTCCTAATCATATTATACCTCTCCAAATGTACATAAATCCTGCCTCTCAGGATCTTCTCCATCAACTTACCTAACACTGAGGTAAGACTCGCTGGTCTATAATTTCCTGGGCTATCTCTACTCCCTTTCTTGAATAAAGGAACAACATCCGCAATCCTCCAATCCTCCGGAACATCTCCCATCCCCATTGATAATGCAAAGATCACCGCCAGAGGTTCAGCTCCCACAGTAGCCTGGGGTACATTTCGTCCGGTCCCGGCGACTTATCTAACTTGATGCTTTCCAAAAGCTCCAACACATCCTCTTTCTTAATATCTACATGCTCAAGCTTTTCAGTCTGCTGCAAGTCATACTCAATAAATTTTCCTGCAGTCATACTCAATAAATCCATTAGCCATAATGGAATCAATGAAAGACTGGACCAACAGGGCAGACAACCAGTGTGCAATAGACAACAAACTGCAAGTACAGAAAGAAAGGAGGAAAACAAAATAATAATAATAAATAAGCAATAAGCAACTAATATCAAGAACATGGGATGAAGAGTCCTTGAAAGTGATTCCAAAGGTTATGGGAAAAGTTCAGTGATGAGTCAAGTACAGTTGAGTGAAGTTAGCCTCTCTGGTTCAGAAGAATGATGTTTCTGGACCTGGTGGTGAGAGTCCCGAGGCTCCTGTACCTTCTTCCTGATGATAGCTGGAAGAGGAAAGCTTGTCCTCGGTGCTGGGGTTCCCTGATGGTGGTTGCTACTTTTCTGCAACAGTGCTGCAAGTGGATGTGCTCAGTGGTGGGGAGAGCTTTACCTATGATGGACTGGGTCATCTCCAATACATTTGCAGGATTTTCCTTTCCAAGGCATAGGTGGTTCCATTATCTGGCTGCTTTGCAGCCAGTCAATATACTCTCCACAACACATCTATAGAAGTTAGTCAAAGTTATAGATGTTATACCGAATCTGCACAATCTCCAAATGAAGTAGAGTTGCTGCCATGCTTTCTTCACAGTTGCACTTACATGCTGGGCCCAGGGCATGTCCTCCAAAATAATAGCTCAGAGGAATTTAAAGTTGTTGAAGCTCTCTACCCCTGATCCCCCAGTGAGGACTAGTACATGGAACTCTGGTTTCCTCCTCCTGAAATTAATAATCAGCTCCTTGGTCTTGCTGACATTGAGAGATTGTTGTTGTGGCACCACTCAGCCAGATTTCCAATTTCCCTCCTATATGCTGATTCATCACCACCTTTGATTTGGCCAATAACAGCGGTGTTATCAGCCAATTTAAGTATGGCGTTAGAGCTGTGCTTAGCCACCCAGTCATTATGTAAACCAAGTTCAAGTCGTCACTTTTTATTGTCATTTCGACCATAACTGCTGGTACAGTACTTAGTAAAAATGAGACAACGTTTTTCAGGACCATGGTGTTACATGACACAGTACAAAAACTACACTGAACTACATAAAAAACTACACTAGACTACAGACCTACCCAGGACCGCGTAAAGTGCACAAAACAGTGCAGGCATTACAATAAATAATAAACAAGACAATAGGGCAGTAAGGTGTCAGTCCAGGCTCTGGGTATTGAGAAGTCTGATAGCTTGGGGGAAGAAACTGTTACATAGTCTGTTACATAGTTGTGCAGGGGCTAAGCACACAGCCTCGTGTTGTTGCCAATCCGAGCTGACTGGAGTCTGTAAGAGAGGAAATTAAGGATCCAATTGCACAATGAGGTACTGAGGCCAAAGTCTAAAAGCTCTTTCCACACGTTTCACAGAGAACCAGGGAGGAAGAGGTGTTACTGCTAGTATTTAAATCATAATGAAGGGTTTTATTTGAAATCGGGAGTTCTTCTTTCTTTATGGATTGGCAAATGTCAAAACAACCAGTCCTGTGAGGCCTTCAGTCTGTATTGAAAGTAAATGCTGCTCCTGAGGCATAATGACTGCAGGTGCTGGCTGAAAACACCTGCAAATTAAGCCTGGAAAATGTCTTAGGAAATTTTATTTTTATTTTCTTTAGACTTGATGCATGGAACAGGTCCTCCTGCCCAGCAAACCACATCACCCAGCAACCCCTCCTATTTAGCATCAGTCCAATCACAGGACAATTTACAATGACGATTTAACCTACCAACTGTTCATGTCTTTGGAGTGTGGGAGAAAACCCAAGAATCTGGAGGAAACTCACATGGTTCACAGGGAGAACGTACATACTCCTTACCGACAGCACCAGAATCGAGCTCCCAACTCTTACATGCTCCAAAACTGTAATATACTTTGTTTGACAGGATATTTTTGATCCTCAACCTCAACATTGCCCATTCTTTCCTTATAGCTAATGTTGAATGGCCACAAGAAAATAAGTATCTGAATTGAAAATGAGTATAATGAATTTACATTGATTTTGATGTTTTCCTCTTTTGTTCTAAGCAGGATGAAATATTAGAATTAAATTATAATTTACTAGCTATAAAGAGCACAAATACTTTTGACAAGTTAAAGACACTACACTTTTGACTAAGCATTATTCATGTGTTTGTAAAAGATAAGCTTAGAATTGGAGAACACATTCAGTTTATGTTAAACACAAGAGATTCTGCAGAGGCTGTCAATCTTGAGCAACACACACAAAAAGCTGAAGGAACTCAGCAGGTCATGCAGCATTTATGGGCCAAGAGTCTTTATAAGAGCTGGAAAGAAAGGGGGCAGAAACTAGAACAAGAAGGTGGGGGAGCAGAAGGAGTACAAGCCAGTCGGTAATAGATGAGACCAGGTGAGGGGGTGAAGTTAGGTGGGATTAGGAGAAGGGGAGTGAAGTAAAAAGCTGGGAGGTGATAAATGGAAAAGGTACAGGGCTGAAGAAGAGCAAAGAATCTCATAGGAGTGGAGAATGGGCCACAGGAGAAAAGGGAAGGAGTGGCACCAGAGAGAGTTGATGGTGAGGAGAAGAGAAGGGGTAAGAGGGGAGCCAGAATGGGGAATGGAAAAAGAAAAGGAAGGAGAGAGAATAATTAGCAGAAGTTAGAGAAATGATCTTGTTGGAGGCAACCCAGATAGAATATGAGGTATTGCTCCTTCAACCTGAGTTTGGCCTCATCATTGCAATGTCAGAAAGGGAATTAGAAATAAAATTGAAATGGGTAGCTGCTGGGAGATCCTGCCTTTTTTAGCGAACAAACCAAGCGGCCCACCAACTTAGGTCAGGTCTTACCGATGTAGAAGAGACTGAACTGGATCTATGATCTTCAGGGTCTTATAGTTCCTCCCTGATGGCAAAAGTGAGAAGAGATTATATCCTGGATGGTTAGGGTCATTAATAATAGATGCCACCTTCTTGAGCCACTATCCGTTGAAAATGTCCTCAATGGTGGCAATCTTGTGCCCATGATTTTCCTGGCTGAGTCTACAATCCTTTGCAGCCTCTTGTGATCCTGTGCATTAAGAGGCTGCAGTCTAGTTTGTGATGCAACCAATTAGGATGTTCTCCACTGTACATCTGTAGATATTTGCTAGAGTGTTTGGTGACAAACCAAACTTCCTCAAACTCCTAATGAAGTAGAGCCACTGGCATGCCTCCTTCATTTCCTGTGCTTAGTTTATCTCTGACATGCATCCAAGTCATAGGCAGAAACAATAAATTTATCAGCTTCAGAGACAGACTTACATGTTTGAGAGCCTGTTGGAAGTAAACAGCTATTAAATTTTAATTCAACTGTTTTTAAGAAATTGGTGGAGAGAGGGAACAGAAGCATTCCCACACAGTTTCAATGAAGAACTTTAAAAATCAAGAAGTTTTTCCACGGGAGTCTGTACTGCTCAGACATAACAGAAGCATTCATTGCAGATCAGATGACGAGCTTTAAGAGTCTCTACAAAAGAGGATACCGTCTAGTGGAGTGGTCATCATGGGAGTGGTTGTTGTATTCTGAGTCAGAGTAGTAAGGCTTTGCCTCAACAAGGCTTCGGTGAGAACAGGTAGAGGAAAGGTAAATAGGTAAGTTCATTCCTTATTTCTTTTCTCAGAATTAACTTTGGAGAGAATAGGGGGATCTGTCTGGAGAGCCAGTGTTCTGTTCTGGTGTCAGATGTGGGACTTCTGGGAGGCACCCAGCCTCCTCAATGGCCACACCTACACCAGGTGCATGGAAATGCAGCTCCTTAGTGACTGAGTTGGGGAACTAGAACTGCAGCTCGATGACCTTTGGCTTGTTAGGAAAAGTGGAGCAGGGATAGAGAGAAGCTAAAGGGAAGTAGTCACACCAAGACTACAGGAGACAGGGTGACTGTCAGGAGAGGGAAGGGAAAATGTCAGATAGTGGAAAGCACCCCACTAATAAGGGTAATGACACAATTGTAATGGGGGACTTCAACATGCAAGGGGTTTGGGAAAATCAGGTTGGTGTCTGGTCGCAAGAGAGGGAGCTTGTTAAATGCCTATAAGATGGCTTTTTAGAGCAGCTTGTGCTTGAGATTTGGTAACACACATAAGATTGGGTGTTGTGTAATAACCCAGCTCTTATTAGGGAGCTTAATGTAAATGAACCCTTAGATGGCAGTGATCATAATATGATTGAATTCATACTGTAATTTGAGAGGGAGAAACATAACTCACATGTGTCAGTATAAAGGGATTTACAGAGGCATGAGAGAGGAGCTTGCCCTGGTGGATTGGAGGAGGTTACTGGCAGGGATGATGGCAGAACAGAGGTGGCTGAACTTTCTGGGATTATTTCACAAGGGACAGGATATATATGTCCTACAGATTTTGAAGTTCTCAAATGGCAGTGGGAGGCAACCGTGGTTGACAAGGGAAGCTAAGGACTGCATAAAAGCCAGAGAAAGGGCATGTAAGGTCGCCAAAGTGAGTGGAAAGTTGGATGATTGGGAAGCTTTTAAAATCCAACAAAAAGCAATTGAAAAAGCTATAAGAAGGGAAAAGACAAAATATGAGGGCAAACTAGCCAATAATATAAAACAGGATTCTAGAAGTTTTTTTTCAGTTATACAAAGAGAGGTGAGAGTCAATATTGGACCACTGTAAAAAGATGTGGTGAAGCAGTATAGGGGCAAAGAAATGGCACTCTTTCTAGCTGTGACAATTGGTGGGGAAGTCTTTTCCTCAATGGAAAATGGCATTTTTTGTAGCTGTGCTGAATGGTGGGGAAGGCTTTTCCTGTCATGAACTAGGCTGAATCCATCAGTTTTTGCAGGTTTTTCCATTACTGTGCATGGAGTTTACATACAGGGTGACCACACAACCAGTCAGCGTACTTTCCACTGTTCATCTAATCTGTGCACACTTCTAAGTAGAGGTACTGCTCAGCTTTCTTTGAAATAGCACTTACATACTGGTCAAATGCCCAGGAATTTGAAGTTACTGACTCACTCCTCTGATCGCCTAATGAGCACTGGCTCATAGAGACCAGGTTTCTTTCTCCTGTAGTCAATAAACAGAGCTTTGGCTTTGCTGAAATTTAGTGAGAGGTTGTTGTGGCACTATTCAAACAGATTTTCAATCTCCACCTTTGATTTGGCCAACAACATTGGTTTTGTCAGCAAACCTAAATATGACATTGGAGCTGTACTTAACTTCATAGCCATAAGTGTAAAGCAAGGAGAGAAGGGGCTAAACACATAGCCTTTTGGTGCTGACGGCTATTGTGGAGGAGATGTCGATGCCAATCTGTACTGACTGGGATCTGCAAGTTAGTAATTGAGGATCCATTTATGCAAGGAGGTATTGAGGCCAAAGTCTTGGAACATATTGATGAGCTTTGAGTGGATGATCATGGGCACAAGCCTCAATGATATCTTCAAAGGGCAATATCTGAAAAATGTGGCATCTGACATGAAGGATGTGCCATTGTGTCCCCACCCGGGAAGTGTTCTCTTCTTGTTACTATCATTAAAGAGGAGATACAGGGGGCTGGAGCTACTACACACTGTTTTAGGTACTGCTTCTTCCTGTCCACCATCAGACTTCTGAATGGACAATGAACCCATGAACACAACCACAACATTTTTGCTCTCTTTTTGCACTACTTACCTTATTTAATTTTTCACATAATTTCTATTGTAATTTATAGTGTATTTTGTGTATTGCACTGTACTACTGCTGGGGGAAAAACAAATTTTACAAAACATGTCATTGATAATAAACCTGATTCTCAAAAATCTTTCTGATTGTATGTTCATAAAGTCTTTTTATATAAGTTGATACCAAAAAAGTAGAAAATATCTAAGTTCTTTTTAGCAAGTTAAGACATGAAAATATAGATTATTGGAACTGAGCTGAAGTTTTAATGGGCTGTGAATAGTGAGAAGGATAGTGCTGGGTTACAGGAAGATGTGGGTCAATTGGGAAAATAATTGATGGAATTTATTCCTGATAAATATGAGGTGATGTACTTTGGGAGAATATTTGGGTAGAATATACACAATGAATTGAAGTACAGGGGACCAGAGAGACCTTGGTTTACTAGTCCAGTAGATGTAAAAATTCTGTGGCAATATTTAATGGAATAGTGGAGATTTCTCATACACTCAGTGACCACTCTATTGAATACACTTGTATACCTGCTTGTGTTGCCTTTAAGGCATTTGTTTAGTTTATTATATTTTTGCTTTAGTAATTTGTTTGTTATAGTTTTCTAGTTAAAGTTAAGATTGTTTAAAGTAAATTTGTTGTCTGTGATATATCACGGCATGCAATGACGTCACACCTGGTTTCGCCGTGTCTTGTGGGAAAATACCGGTTTGGAGAAACGGGAAGGAGGGGGCTTGTGTGTGCAGGATCAGCGCGAGAAAAGTTTTCTTTCTACACACTAGAAACATTAGAGAAGCAACGCCGTAAGTTCATGAGATAACCGATATGTTGAATTAAAAATGTTAACGCTGATTCTGTTAAAAGTAATGACGGTTGATAAAGTTTATGTTTTTTGTTATTTAAAGAGTTGTGGATAGTTTGTGTTGAAGTGTATTTAAAGCCAGTCGATGGCGTAGGTAGATTCTGACTGTATGTTGCACTTTAATGTAATATAGTTGTTGTAGTTTTACTTTTGCAAGTATTTATGATGTAAATGTGATGTCAAGAAGAAAACAAATACTGTATATATTTTGTATTGTTTTATCAACAGTTTTCACCATACGTTAATGTGGAAGAGTGAATAGTAAATGGTTAATCTTACTGAGACCGCCTCATTGATTGGTTTATGCTTGGTGTTTAGTTCAGAGTTCTTTTACACCTGTGCGAGAACACTACAGTGAAAAGGCGACATTACCAGGTGTTTCAAGTGCTGCAATGACAACACGATCCAGCATCAAGTCGTTGCCATCGAGCGACAGGGGCAGTAGGGCATCAACAAGTAAGGCTGCCTGTGTAAGAGCTAAGGCAGAAGCCGCCAAGGTGCGAGCATTGTACGCCAAACAAGAAGCAAAATTGAAAAAGGAAGCGGCTGCCAGAGAAGCCAAAAACCAAATGGAAGCGGCTGCCAGAGAAGCCGAAAACCAAATGGAAAAGGTAAGGATAGCGTCAGAGTTAGAAGTGCTGACGCTACACCGAGAAGCAGAAGCTGCCAGGGTGGAAGCAGAGTTAATAGAAAATGCTGAAGAAATGCATGATCTGGTTGACGTAAAATCTACTTCAGTAAAGACCAGATTGGAACACACAAGCGACTATGTCCGATCTCAAATGGACTTGAAGATTCGTTCTTCCTCTCCATACTTGTATGCTAACATCCCACCTCTCGAGGAGTCTCAGAGAGGCCCAATTGCATCACATTCACCTGAGGAAGGCAATTTACCCTTGCAACTCCGCGATGAATTCAAGAATGAAAGGGCTGATGACAAATACTTCTCGACACCAAACTTACCAGATTTGGCGAGAAGAGAGGCAAAGGCTGAATTCAGAACAGCAAATTCCATAACAAATGTATACCCTCAGTCATATACCTGCCAACATATTCCCCCAGCCAGCAAGCCACTTGCAGTTGAACCCATGGCACAGTATTTAGCACGACGAGATCTCGTCACTTCAGGACTATACCAGTTTGACGATAAACCTGAAAATTACCATGCATGGTACTCCTCATTCACCAACGCTATCCACGGAGTCCAGCTCGGAGCAACCCAAGAGTTGGATCTTATGACAAAATGACTGGGAAAAGAATCATTCAAACAGGTGAGACGCATACGTTCAGTGTACATTAACAACCCCAAGCTAGCCTTACGCAAAGCATGGGAGAGACTTTGGGAGTGCTATGCGGCCCCTGAAATTATTGAAACGGCACTATTCTGACGTCTGGAAAATTTTCCTAAGGAGTCAGCCAAGGACCACACTAAGTTAAGAGAGCTCGGAGATTTACTCATGGAGATTCAAGGTGCCAAAGAAGATGGCTATTTAACTGGTCTATTATACCTAGATACTTCATACGGGATTTGACAAATCGTGGACAAACTTCCATTTGGGCTGCAGGAAAGGTGGGTGTCTGTTGGCTCAGAGTACAAGGAAGAGAACGATGGTTGATTTCCTCCTTTTGAGTATTTCACTAGGTTTGTGTGCAATGAGGCAAAGAAGTGAAACGACCCTAGCTTCATGAGTCCAGGTAGCAGTACAATTTACACCAAGCCAGTTAAATCCACTTCAAATAATTTCAACATTAATAAACCTGTCTCAGTGCGTAAAACTGAAGTCTTTACAACTAACAATGACCCTAGCAAGAATTGTCCATTGCACGACAAACCCCACCCCCTCAAAAAATGCAGAACGTTTAGGAAAAAACCCCTTGAAGAGAAAATGGCCCTTCTCAAGGAGAAAAAAATGTTTTAAATGCTGTTCCTCTACCTCTCACCTTGCTAGAGAGTGTACGATCTCCGTGAAGTGCCCGGAATGTAATAGCACTAATCACGATGGGGCCATGCATCCCGGCCCATTACCGCAAACCGACAAAGCTCCTTCACCCTCACAACAAGACGGCGGGGAGGGAGAGGCTCACTCCAGGACAACCGTTGTCAGCTCGAGCTGCACAGAAGTTTGCGGTCAAGCTCAGTCAAGCCATTCTTGTTCAAAGATCTGCCTCACTAAGGTGTACCCTAAGGGAGCCAAAGACAAGGCCATCAAAGCCTATGTAATTCTGGACGATCAGAGCAATCGCTCACTAGTCAGACCAGAGTTCTTTGACTTGTTCAACATTGAGAGTAATCAGTTCCCATACTACCTTAGAACTTGCTCAGGCAGCGTGGAAACATATGGAAGGAAGGCAGAAGGCTTCCAGCTCGAGTCCCTGGATGGTAAAGTTATTATCTGTCTCCCTCCACTCTTAGAGTGCAATGAAATTTGGAATAACTGCACTGAGATCCCGACGCCAAGTGCAGTGCTACACCAGCCACATCTCCACCACATTGCCAAGCACATCCCAGAACTGGATCCAAAAGCAGAAATACTCCTGCTATTAGGAAGAGATGTTCTCCAGGTGCACAAGGTTAGGCAGCAGGTCAATGGACCACACGACACTCCCTTTGCCCTAAGCCTGGATCTGGGCTGGGTGGTGATAGGAGAGGTGTGCCTTGGCAACGTACACAAACCGACAGTTAACACACTCAAGACCAATGTGCTAGAGAGTGGCCACCATTCAATTTTTCAACCCTGCACAAGTTTCATGTGTATCAAGGAAGCACGACAAGGCTTTAACAAATGTAAAGTAACCGACAAGACGCTGGGTCAGTCAGTCTTCGCTCAAACTGAGCATGATAATAAACTTGCTCCATCAGCTCAAGACACCATTTTCTTAAAAATAATGGACACCAAGGTCTTCAGAGATGAAGCAAATAATTGGGTTGCCCCACTACCTTTCAGAGAACCACGCCAGCGCTTGCCAAATAACAAAGAGCAGGCAGTCAAGCGGTTCACGTCCTTGCAAAAAACCCTGAAAAGGAAACCTGAGATGCAGCAACAATACGTAGCATTTATGGAGAAGATCTTTGCTAATGGACATGCTGAAGTAGCACCGCCACTGAGGGAAGGCGAGGAGTGCTGGTACCTCCCAACGTTTGGGGTTTACCACCCACAAAAGCCCAATCAGATCAGGGTGGTCTTTGACTCCAGTGCTCAGTGCACTGGTATCTCCCTTAATAACTTGCTCCTTGCAGGCCCCGACCTTAACAATACCCTTCTCAGGGTCCTGCTGAGCTTCCGGAAGGAGAAGGTCGCAATCTTAGCGGACATCCAGCAGATGTTCCATTGCTTCTTAGTACAGGAAGACCATTGCAATTTCCTCCGTTTCTTATGGCACAAGGACAATGACATTAACAAGGAAGTCATTGAGTACCGGATGAAAGTCCATGTTTTCGGCAATAGTCCATCACCTGCCGTGGCCATCTATGGGCTGCAAAGAGCCATCAGAGAGGGTGCACAGGAGCATGGCGATGACACCGTTAAGTTTGTAGAAAGGCACTTCTATGTCGATGACGGCTTGATATCACTGCAGAAAGAAGACGAAGCAATCGATCTGCTCCAACGTACACAAGCCTCACTCGCTGAGTCAAACCTCCACTTGCATAAGTTCGCATCAAACTGTCAGGGCAGTAATGGAGGCCTTTCCACACGATGACTGTGCTCCGGCAATCAAAGACCTAGATTTAGATGGAGAAACCATACCCACACAAAGGAGTTTGGGCCTCCTTTGGGAGATTATGACTGACACATTCACGTTCTCCGTGCCGACCGTGATCAAGCCATTTACCCGCCGTGGAGTTCTCTCCTATGTCAACAGTGTTTTTGATCCCTTGGGTCTGCTGGCGCCAGTTACGATCCAGGGAAGAGTCCTTCTCAGAGAACTTACCTCTGAGCTCTCTGACTGGGATACTCCCCTACCAGAAGACAAGCTAAGCAAGTCGGAGGCTTGGAGAGATTCACTTCAAGATCTAAAACAGCTTCATATCCGACGTAGGTACACTGCGACCTCACCCACTGAGTTGTGTGTTTTTTCGGATGCGTCTACCAAGGCCATCGGTGCTGTGGCTTACTTGAAAGTGGTCGGGAAGGATGGTCAAGTTGAAGGAGGATTTGTAACTGGTAAGGCGAAGCTCACTCCTCAGTCCGAGCCGACAATTCCAAGGCTTGAACTGTGCGCAGCTGTCCTGGCTGTGGAAATGGCAGATCTTATCCAGGACGAGCTAGACCTAGAGCTGGACGATATCAAGTTCTACACAGATAGCAAAGTAGTGCTTGGTTATATTTATAACGAATCAAAATGCTTCTACGTGTATGTTCATAATAGAGTTCAACGTATCCGCCTGTCATCAAAGCCCGAACAATGGCATTATATACGTACCGAGGATAACCCTGCAGACCACGCATCGAGATCCTTACCTGCATCCCGCCTGGCTCAGACATCCTGGTTCACCAGACCCCATTTTCTGTATCAGCCACCAACAGAAAAAACTCAAATGAGCGAGACATTTGAGCTGATCGAACCCGAAAGAGACTCGGAAATTCAGCTGCAAATACAAACAGGAGTCACCTACCTCAAAGAATCGATACGTACTAACGAACACTTTCAGAGGTTCTCCACTTTGCATTCTTTAGTGAGAGGACTTGCGTTCCTCATTCACATGGCCAGATCACATTCATCCCAAAATAGTAAATGTAAGGGATGGCACAAATGTAACTTACCTCGCACTGTGGACAAATTGGCCCAGGCAAAGGGCGTTATCTTTAAAGCAACTCAAAGAGCAGCTTTTGCAAGGGAGTTTTTGGCTCTCCAAGCTAATAAACCAATACCAAAGGACAGCCCTTTGAGGAGATTCAACCCGATCCTGAAGAACGATATCATTTGCATTGGAGGCTGGTTAATACACTCCCAACTTCCAGCTGCAGAAAAGAGTCCAGTAATCCTGCCCAAAGACAGCCATGTGTCCTTACTGCTCACTCGCCATCACCATGAACAGGTAACGCATCAGGGCCGTCACCTGACGGAAGGAGCAATAAGGGCAGCGGGACTGTGGATCTTGGGAGGTAAAACACTGATCAATTCAGTACTTCAAAAATGTGTAACCTGCAGGAAACTGCGAGGGAAGCTGGAAGCTCAACGTATGGCGGACCTCCCACCAGAACGCCTCGAAGCCTGCCCTCCTTTTACATATGTGGGGCTCGATGTATTTGGTCCCTGGACTATCACTACGAGACGCACCAGAGGAGGACAAGCAGAGAGCAAGCGGTGGGCCATCATGTTTAGCTGCATGAGTTCAAGAGCGGTACACATTGAGGTAATCAAATCTTTAGATACATCCAGCTGCATTAACGCTCTCAGGTGCTTCTTTGCGCTAAGAGGCCCTGCAAAACGGTTAAGGTCTGATTGTGGCACGAACTTTGTTGGAGCGTCCAAGGAGCTGGGGATGGACAAAACAGTGCAAAAGTACCTCAGTCAGCAGGGATGCAACTGGAAGTTTAACATACCACACGCCTCTCACATGGGAGCGGATGATTGGTATCGCCAGAAGAATTCTTGATTCAATGTTTCTGCAGCAACGCACCCGATTGACCCACGAGGTACTGTGCACACTAATGGCAGAGGTCACAGCCATTATAAATGCACGACCACTCCTACCTGTGTCTTCTGACCCGGAAAACCCCTTCATACTCTCGCCATCAATGCTCCTTACGCAGAAGGCAGGAGCTCCCCCTCCACCAGGGGACTTCTCTGATAAGGATTTGTACACAAAGCAATGGAGACAGGTCCAGGCTCTGGCAAATCGGTTCTGGTCTTGTTGGAGACATGAATATCTACCTTTGTTGCAACACAGACAAAAGTGGACAGAACCCTGCAGGAATCTTCAAGTTGGAGATTTAGTCCTGCTCAGGGACAAGCAAATCGCCCGCAACAGCTGGCCAATGGCCAGAATCACTGCCACATTCCCTAGTAGGGATAGACATGTCAGGAAGGTTGAGTTGAAAACTTCTGACCAAGGTGATGTGAAAATTTACCAAAGGCCAGTTGCAGAAGTCATTCTACTTCTACCTAAGGACTGATTTAGAGACTGAAGTTTTGTATTATGTTCATTGTGACCTTACGAAGGTCAGGCATTGTGTTGCCGTTAAGGCATTTGTTTAGTTTATTATATTTTCGCTTTAGTAATTCATTTGTTATCGTTTTCTAGTTAAAGTTAAGATTGTTTAAAGTAAATTCGTTGTCTGTGTGTTGTCTGTTGACATCACACCTGGTTACGCCGCGTCTTGTGGGAAAATACCGGTTTGGAGAAACGGGAAGGAGGGGGCTTGTGTGTGCAGGATCAGCGCGAGAAAAGTTTTCTTTCTACGCACTAGAAACATTAGAGAAGCAACGCCGTTAAGTTCAGGAGATAATCGATATGTTGAATTAAAAATGTTAACGCTGATTCTGTTAAAAGTAATGACGGTTGATAAAGTTTATGTTTTTTTGCTATTTAAAGAGTTGCGGATAGTTTGTGTTGAAGTGTATTTAAAGCCAGTCGATAGCATAGGTAGATTCTGACTGTATGTTGCACTTTAATGTAATATAGTTGTTGTAGTTTTACTTTTGCAAGTATTTATGATGTAAATGTGATGTCAAGAAGGAAACAAATACTGTATATATTTTGTATTGTTTTATCAACAGTTTTCACCATATGTTAATGTGGAAGAGTGAATAGTAAATGGTTAATCTTACTGGGACCACCTCATTGATTAGTTTATGCTTGGTGTTTAGTTCAGAGTTCTTTTACACCTGTGCGAGAACACTACACTGCTTATTAATGCAAATATCTAATCAGCTAATCATATGGCAGAAACTCAAAGCAGAAAAGAATGCAGACATGTCAAAATGTTCAGATATTGTTCAGATCAAACATCAGAATGCAGAAGAAATGTGATCTAAGAGTATTTGACCATAGAATAATTGTTACCGCAAGGCTCAGAAACTACCAATTTCCTGAGATTTTCACACACGACTGTCTCTAAATTTTACAGAGAATGATGTCAAAAGCAAAAAATACACCCAGTGAGCAGCAGTTCAGTGGGTGAAAATGCCTTGTTAATGAGAGAAATCAGCGGAGAATGGACACAGTATTTCATATAATCACACATTACAATAGTGTGTACAGGAGTGCATCTCAATGTACAAATTAGTAAATCTTGATAGGCTACAACAGCAGAAGACCACAAACATACAGTACACTCACTGACCACTTTACTAGGTGAAGGAGCAACCTACTAAAGTGGCCACTGAGTGGATATCTCTCAATCAGCATGGCTAGAACTGCTTAGTCTGCACAACCATCCTGTTAGTGCTTGTAAGAAATGTTTTGTGCTGCTTATGTCAATTCATTGGCTTGTGGTTTTGTCAGATATCTGGAAGGCATGACACAAGGTTTGTGTGTTCTTACATATCACTTTTGGCTATTTATATTCATGGACAAACTCTACAAAAATTCTGGAGTTCTGGTCCCAAAACATTGTTGCAATCATGGGGAAGGCAGGCCAGTAGCACTGTATATATAGATGTAAAAAAAATTCTCACCCCATATGGGTGAATCTAGTGCTTCTTGAAAGATCATTATTAATGCCTCCACAATCTCTTCAACCACCTCTTTCAGAAGACTAGGGTGTACACCATCTGGTCCAGGTAACTTATCTACCTTCAGACCTTTCAGTTTCCCAAGAATTTTCTCCATAGTAGTGGTAACTTCACACACACTTCATGACCCATAACTCATGGAACTTCCACTATACTGCTAGTGTCTTCATAGTGAAAAGTGATGCAAAAATCACCATTTCCTTTCCCCCATTACTATTTTTCCAGCATCATTTTCCAGTAGTCTGATATCCACTCTTGCCTCTCTTACACTTCAGTTATCTGAAAACTTTCAGCATCCTCTTTAATATTATTGACTAACTTACTTTCATATTCCACCTTTACCTTCTTAATGACTTTTGCCTTCAGCTGGTTTTTAAAGGCTGAAAAGTCCTCTAACTTTGCACTAATTTTTGCTCTGTTATATGCTCTTTATTTGGCTTTAACTTCTTTTATTAGCCATAGTTGTGTCATCTTGCCTGACAAATAATTCTTCCTCTTTGGGATGTACATATTCTGTTACTTGCGAATTGCTTCAAGAAATTCAACCATTTTTGCTCTGCCGTCATCCCTGCCAGTGTTATTTTCCAATCAATTCTGGTCAACTCCTCTTACAACTCTGTAATTTTTAATTACACATTATACAAAATAGGGAAACATCCAACTGGGTTGTGTGAATACTATAATCAACCAGAAAAAGTTGAACATGTATTGATAAAATGTAAGCAGTATGAAAGAGAAAGAGTGAAGATGATAGGAGTGCTTAAGATAAACAAAAAAAACTGCTGTGGGTATAGAAGACATTTTAAGTGGGAGTTCAAGAAAAATATGGACCTATATCATGAAGTATCTGAAAGACTCTGGTTTATTATATAGAATTTAGGGAATGCAATTCTTTTCATTCCTCCTGTTTACCAAACAATCCACACTCCAGTCTAGTAGGTGGTGATAATGCACCTTAAAGCTGGTTTGCCAACCACCATAAAACAACACAAGAAGAACAACTCTGTAATTTCCTTTATTCCACTGTAATACTGATACATCCAACTTTAGCTTCTCCTTCTCAAATTTCAAATTTCAAGAGAATTCAATTATATTATGATCACTTGCCACTGAGGGTATTTCTACTATATAACAATAAGATATAGGAGCAGAATTGCCATTTTGCTCATCAAAGTCTGCTCTGTCATTTTATTTTGGCTGATCCAATTTTCCTCTCAGTCCCAGTCTCCTATCTTCTCCCTGTAGCCCTTCATGTCCTGACCAATCAAGAATCTATCAAACTTGGCCTTAAATATACATAAAGACTTGGCCTCCACTGCTGCCTGTGGCAAAGAATTCCACAAATTCAGCACTCTCTGGCTGAAGAAATTTCTCCTCATCTCTGTTCTAAAAGGACGCCTCTCTATTCTGCAGCTATGTTCTCTGGTCTTAGACTCTCCCACCAAATGAAATAATCTCTCTATATCCACTCTTTCACCTTTCAACAGTTTTCAAAGAACAAAGACAAAGAACAAAGAACAAAGAACAATACAGCACAGTACAGGCCATTCGGCCCACAATGTTGTGCCAACCCTTAAATGCTGCCCCCCCCCCATATAACCCTCCACCTTAAATTCCTCCATATACCTGTCTAGTAGTCTCTTAAATTTCACTAGTGTATCTGCCTCCACTACTGACTCAGGCAGTACATTCCATGCACCAACCACTCTCTGAGTGAAAAACCTTCCTCTAATATCCCCCTTGAACTTCCCACCCCTTACCTTAAAGCCATGTCCTTTTGTATTGAGCAGTAGTGCCCTGGGGAAGAGACGTTGGCTGTCCACTCTATCTATTCCTCTTAATATCTTGTATACCTCTATCATGTCTCCTCTCATCCTCGTTCTCTCCAGACAGTAAAGCCCTAGCTCCATTAATCTCTGATCATAATGCATACTCTCTAAACCAGGCAGCATCCTGGTAAATCTCCTCTGTACCCTTTCAAATGCTTCCACATCCTTCCTATAGTGAGGTGACCAGAACTAGACACAGTACTCCAAGTGTGGCCCAACCAGAGTTTTATAGAGCTGCATCATTACCCCGCGACTCTTAAACTCTATCCCTCGACTTATGAAAGCTAACACTCCATAAGCTTTCTTAACTACCTTATCTACCTGTGATGCAACTTTCAGGGATCTTTGGACATGTACCCCCAGATCCCTCTGCTCCTCCACACTCCCAAGTATCCTGCCATTTACTTTGTACTCTGCCTTGGAGTTTGTCTTTCCAAAGTATACCACCTCACACTTCTCCGGGTTGAACTCCATCTGCCACTTCTCAGCCCACTTCTGCATCCTATCAATGTCTCTCTGCAATCTTCGACAATCCTCAACACTATCCACAACACCACCAACCTTTGTGTCATCTGTAAACTTGCCAACTCACCCTTCTGCCCCCACATCCAGATCGTTAATAAAAATCATGAAAAGTAGAGGTCCCAGAACTGATCCTTGTGGGACACCACTAGTCACAACCCTCCAATCCGAATGTACTCCCTCAACCATGACACTCTGCTTTCTGCAGATAAGCCAATTCTGAATCTACCTGGCCAAACTTTCCTAGATCCTATGCCTTCTGACTTTCTGAATAAGCCATGTGGTACCTTGTCAAATGCCTTACTAAAATCCTTGTTTTCAATGCAATCACTCCTCACTCTCCTGAATTCCGGTGAATGCCTTTAGGAAATCCTGCACAAGAACTCCCAAGTCCCTTTGAATCTCAGTTTTTTTGTATTTTCTATCCATTTAGACAACTTTTACATTTCTTCTACCAATGTGGATGACATACACTTCTTGACATTGTATTTCATCTGCCATCTTTACTCATTCTCCTGATCTAAGTCCACTGTAGCCTTTCCACTTCCTCAAAACTACCTGCCCCCTCCACCTATCTTTGTTACACAGGGGTGATGGAGAAGAACCCAAACGCAGGACACCGGCACGTCATCTCAGTTGGGGAGGCTGGCGGGCTGGCGTAGAGCAGGAAACCAGAGGGATCTTGACAAGGAGACAGGATTCACAGGGACTCTCTAGAAACTAGAGCGGAACTTACAGCAGTTCTAATCGGAACAGGGAACGAAGTATCACACAAGAATTGACCAATGAACTGGCAACCTGTGATAGAGTCATCCTCGTATTTATTTCCCAGTCTCTGATGAAAGCCAAGTGTACGATAATTGGGTAACTAGCAGCAATTGACTGAAATTGGGGCACGATCAGGGAGAAAGAAGTGTTAAAGGGGAATGGCTAACCGGAACCATGACAACCTTCATATCCATCTGAAAACGTTATAACAATGCCATAAATTCCATCATCCAAATCTTTGACATATAATGTAAAAATAATTGTTATTTGTGGAACAGCACTAATCACTGGCAGCCAGTCAGAAAAGGCTCCAGTTATTCACACTCTTTGCCTCCTGCCAATCAGCCACTGCTTTATCCATACTAGAATCTTTCCTGTAATATCATGGGCTTGTAGCTTGTTAAGCTGCCTCATGTGTGGCACCTTGTCAAAGGCCTTCAGAAAATCCAAGTGCACAGCATCAACTGATTCTTCTTTGTCTATCCAGCTTGTTATTTCTTCAAAAACTTCCAGCAGATTTGTCAGGCAAGGTTTTCCCTTGAGGCCATCACACTCTGAAATCAATTCTGGCTCCTTGCACAACACCCAATCCAGAATAGTTGATCCCTCAGTAGGCTCAAAAACTGTACAGCTGTCACAAAATTCATGCAATATATACATCAGTGATAAGAAAATTAATTCTGATTCTGAGTGGGATCCTTATTTATTGCAGATTTCTCTATTGTACTCATGACACTCAATGTTGAAGTCTATTGTCATTCAACTATACACAGGTATATAGCTGAATGAAACATCCTTCCTCTGGAGGCAAGGTGCAAACACAGTACATATAGTTATGATCAGCATGTACTATCACAAAATAATGATACCACAAGCCCCTTTGTGGCATGGCCTGATATTGACAGGCTGACATAAAGTGGGAATGGCATGTTTATGTAAAGCAGTACTAAACTAAATAAATGTTCTAAATACATTTAAGCAGAGGGTCATGGTGGAGGGAGTACATTTGGATTGGAGGGTTGTGAATAGTGGTGTCCCACAAGGATCGGTTCTGGGACCCCTACTTTTTGTGATTTTTATTAACGACCTGGATGTGGGGGTAGAAGGGTGGGTTGGCAAGTTTGCAGATGACACAAAGGTTGGTGATGTTGTGGATAGTGTAGAGGATTGTCGAAGATTGCAGAGAGACATTGGTAGGATGCAAAAGTAGGCTGAGAAGTGGCAGATGGAGTTCAACCCGGAGAAGTGTGAGGTGGTACACTTTGGAAGGACAAACTCGAAGGCAGAGTACAAAGTAAATGGCAGGATACTTGGTAGTATGGAGGAGCAGAGAGATCTGGGGGTACATGTCCACAGATTCCTGAAAGTTGTCTCACAGGTAGATAAGGTAGTTAAGAAAGCTTATGGAGTGTTAGCTTTCATAAGTCGAGGGATAGAGTTTAAGAGACACGATGTAATGATGCAGCTCTATAAACTCTGGTTAGGCCACACATGGAGTACTGTGTCCAGTTGTGGTCGACTCACTATAGGAAGGATGTGGAAGCATTGGAAAGGGTACAGAGGAAATTTACTAGGATGCTGCCTGGTTTAGAGAGTATGGATTATGATCAGAGATTAAGGGAGCTAGGGCTTTACTCTTTGGAGAGAAGGAGGATGAGAGGAGACATGATAGAGATATACAAGATATTAAGAGGAATAGATAGAGTGGACAGCCAACACCTTTTCCCCAGGGCACTACTGCTCAATACAAGAGGACATGGCTTTAAAGTAAGGAGTGGGAAGTTCAAGGGGGATATTAGAGGAAGGTTTTTTACTCAGAGAGTGGTTGGTGTGTGGAATGCACTGCTTGAGTCAGTGGTGGAGGCTGATACACTAGTGAAATTTAAGAGACTACTAGACAGGTATATGGAGGAATTTAAGGTGGGGGGTTATATGGGAGGCAGGGTTTCAGGGTCGGCACAACATTGTGGGTTGAAGGGCCTGTACTGTGCTGTACTATTCTGTTCTATGTTCTATATTTCTAAATAAATGTTCTAAATAAATAACTAAATCAATGTACTAAATGCATTCTTGCAGTATTTGGATTTTTATTCCATATTGACTACTCTTCATTTCTGTCAAGTTTTAATACTGATAATGAGCCTGCTTTGAGATATACTGCAGCAAAACATATAGAAAATGCAGAACATACAGTATCTCTGCACATAATGGTAATAAAAAAGATCAAAGAATCAAATGCAGAAATGTTTTCCTCGCCAGCCATTCCCTTTGATTTACTTGTTTCCCTGTGGCCTGTATTGGTATTTGTAGTTGTGTTACGTGCATTGCAACAGGCCTGAACATCTCTCTGTAAATGGGGTTTTTATTACTCTTATAAATCATAGAAGAAATTTCAGAGCTGCAAGGCTTGACAGTGCTTTGTGGGTAATGAATGAGTGTGAAAGAAGGAGCAAATGGAGCATAGATGGTTGTCCCATAGGGATGTCGGAACCTTTGCAATACAATATAATGTCCTGACAAAAGAAAGTCATTGCAAAAGGCAGCTACTTAGCAGAAGCTTGAAATGTGAATCAGGCCAAATGGTATTCAATAAGCTGATTTGACTGGAGTGTCAATGTCAAAATCAAGGTTGAGTTTATTGTCATGCATAAGTACCAGTGTAATCATTCAAATGCACTGTAATGTTGCCTTAAGCAGTTCTTAGTGGGTTCCCTTCATGGAGAATGCCTCCACATGACTTTCTTTAATGTGGGGAAGCTGATGCATGGGCGGCCACTGACAGGTCCTTTACAAATCAGAGTCATAAGGAGACTATTTCGACTGAGAACCCTTCACTGCTGCAGTGCCATTGTAATGTGTTATCATCTTCCACCAAGTCGACCCTGTATTTTAGAACCATAGAACACTACAGCACAGTACAGGCCCTTCAGTCCTCCATGTTGTGCTGACCCATATAATCCTTAAAAAAAAGTACTAAACCCACACTACCCCATAACCCTCCATTTTTCTTTTATCCATATGCCTGTCCAAGAGGCTCTTAAATACCCCTAATGTTTTAGCCTCTACCACCATCCCTGGCAAGTCATTCCAGGCACTCACAACCCTTTGTGTAAAAAAACTTACCCCTGATGTCTCCCCTAAACATTCCTCCCTTAATTTTGTACATATGCCCTCTAGTGTTTGCTATTGGTGCCCTGGGAAACAGGTACTGACTATCCACCCTGTCTATGCCTCTCATAATCTTGTAGACCTCTATCAAGTCCCCTCTCATTCGTCTACGCTCCAAAGAGAAAAGTTCCAGCTCTGCTAACCTTGCTTCATGTGACTTATTCTCCAAACCAGGCAACATCCTGGTAAATCTCCTCTGCACCCTCTCCATAGCTTCCACATCCTTCCTATAATGAGGTGACCAGAACTGAACACAATACTCTAAGTGTGGTCTCACCAGAGATTTGTAGAGTTGCAACATGACCTCTCTACTCTTGAACTCAATCCCCATGTTAATGAAGCCTAGCATCCCATAGGCCTTCTTAACTACCCTATCAACCTGTGCAGCGACCTTGAGGAATGTATGGATTTGAACCCCAAGGTCCCTTTGTTCATCCACAGTCTTAAGTAACTGACCATTAATCCTGTACTCAGTCTTCTGGTTTGTTCTTCCAAAGTGCATCACCGTACACTTGTCCGGATTGAACTCCATCTGTCATTTTTCTGCCCAACTCTGCAGCCTGTCTGTATCCTCTTGTAACCTTCGACCATCTACACCTCCATCCACAACTCCTCCAATCTTCATGTCATCTGCAAACTTACTCACCCATCTTTCCACCTCTACATCCAGGTCATTTATAAAAAATCACAAATAGCAGGGGTCCCAGGACAGATCCCTACGGCACTCCACTAGTCACCGACCACCAGGTAGAATACTTTCCTTCAACAACTACCCTCTGCTTTCTTCCTTTAAGCCAATTTTTCATCCAAACAGCCAAGGTTCTTATCCCACGCCTCAAGACTTGCTGGATGAGTCTTTCATGAGGGACCTTGTCAACTGCTTTGCTAAAGTCCATGTAGATCACATCCACTGCCCTACCCTCATCAATTTCTTCAAAAAACTCAATCAGGCTCGTGAGGCTTCCCTTCACAAAGCCATGTTGACTATCCATGGGTAGACTGTACTTCTCCAAATGCTCATAGATCCTATCCTTAAGAATCCTTTCCAGTAGTCTGCATACCACTGATGCAAGACTCACCTGTCTATAGCTCCCAGGTTTCTCCCTATTACCTTTTTTAAACAAGAGAACTACATTTGCCATTCTCCAGTACTTCCCCTGCAGCCAAAGAGGATTCAAAGATCATGGCTAAAGCTCTTGCGATCTCTTCTCTCAATTCCCACAACAACCTGGGGTGTATCATATCCAGCCCTGGGGATTTATCAATCTTAATGTTTTTAAGAAGATCCAGCACTTCTTCCCTAATCTCCACATTGTCCAGCACACAGGCCCACTCTACTTCGACCTTATCCTGATCAAGATCCTTTTAACTTGAGAAGACTGAAGCAAAGTATTCATTTAAGATCTCCCCAACCTCCTCTGCTTCCAGGCACATGTTGCCCTCTTTATCCTTCATTCTCGTCATCTTCCTATTCTTTACATACGCATAGAACGCCTTGGGGTTCTCCTTAATCCTACATGCCAAGGCCTTCTCATGCCCCCTTTGAGCTCTCCTAAGTCCTTTCTTTAGCTCCTTCCTGGCTACCCTATATTTCTCATAAGCCCTTCCTACTTCCTGCTTCTTATATCTAACATATGCTTCCTTTTTCCTCTTGACGAGTTGCCTCACATGTTTCATCAGCCACGGTTCCCTTTTCCTACCATTTTTTTCCTTGCCTCAGTGGGACAAACCTATCCTGAACCCAGCTCAAGTGGTCCCTAAACTTCTCCCACATTACTTCTGTGCTTTCCCCTTTGAACATCTGTTTCCAATTTACTCTCGCTAGTTCCTGCCTCATCCCTTCAAAGTTAACCCTTCCCCAGTTATGCACTTTACCATTTTGTCTGATTTTATCCCTTTCCATAGCTATGCTGAAGCTAAGGGAGTTGTGGTCACTCTCACCAAAATGCTCCCCCACCAAGAGGTTTGTCACCTGACCAGGTTCATTACCCAGAACTAGATCCAGTATAGCCTCTCCTCTCGTCGGCTGTGTTAGGAATCCTTCTTGAACACACCTGACAAATTCAGCCCCATCTATCCCCCTTGCACTCAGGAGGTGCCAGTCAATATGAGGGAAGTTGAAATCACTCATAACTACTATCCTGTATTTCCTGCTCCATTCTAAAATCTGCCTGCTTATCTGCTCCTCAGTGTCCCGAGGGCTATTTGGGGGCCTATAGGCTACTCCCAGCACAGTGATTGATCCCTTGCTATTTCTGACTTCCACCCAGACTGATTCCGTGGACACTCCTTCTGCAGCGTCCTCTCTTTCTCTAGCCGTGATACTATCTCTGACCAGCAATGCCACTCCCCCCCGCCTTTTCTACCTCCCATCCTATTCCTTTTAAAACACCTGAACTCCGGGACCCGCATCATCCAATCCTGCCTTTCCTCCAACCAAGTTTCAGTAACGGCCACAACATCGTAGTTTCACGTACTAATCCATGCTCTAAGTTCATCCTCCCTGTCCCTAATACTCCTAGCATTGAAATAGACACATTTCAACTCCTTTAACTGGCTACAATTATGTTCTGTCCCCTGCCTGTCCTTCCTCATCAACTCAGAACTCTGCCCTTGTCCTTCTACCTTAATCCCTGCACTCACATTCTGATTCCCACCCCCCTGCCAAACTAGCTTAAACCCTCCACAACAGCTCTATCAAACCTGCCTGCCAGAATATTGGTTCCCCTGGGATTCAAGTGCAACCCGTCCTTTTTGTACAGGTCACATCTACCCCCAAAGAGGTCCCAATGATCCAGAAATCTGAATTCCTGCGCCCTGCTCCAATCCCTCAGCCACGCGTTTATCCTCCACCTCATTCTATTCCTATTCTCACTGCCGTGTGGCACAGGCAGTAATCCCAAGATTACTACCTTTGAGGTCCTGCTTTTCAACTCCTTCCTAACTCCCTGTAGTCTTCTTTCAGGACCTCTTCCCTTTTCCTACCTATGTAATTGGGACCAATATGTACCATGACCTCTGGCTATTCTCCCTCCCACCGCAGGATATCTTGGATGCAATCAGTAACATCCCGGACCTTGGCACCTGGGAGGCAAACTACCATCCAAGTTTCTTTCCTGCGTCCACAGAATCGTCTGTCTGAACCCTTGACTATAGAGTCCCCTATCACTACCTCCTTCCTCTTCCTTTTCCTACCCTTCTGAGCCACAGGGCCAGACTCTGTGCAAGAGGCATGGCCACTGTCGCTTGCCCCAGGTAGGCTGTTCCCCTCTCAACAGTACTCAAACAGGAGTACTTATTGTCAAGGAGTACAGCCACAGGGGTACTCTCTAGTACCTGACTCTTCCCCTTCTCTGTCCTCCGTGGCCCTGGAGTGACCACCTGTCTGTAACTCCTCTCTATCACCTCCTCACTCTCCCTGACCAGACAAAGGTCATCGAGCTGTAGCTCCAGTTCCCTAACACAGTCCCTTAGGAGTTGCATCTCGATGCACCGGAAGCAGATGTGGCAGTCTGGGATGCCAGGAGACTCCAGGACCTCCCACATCTGACACCTACCTCAGAAAACTGGCCTCGTACACATACTACCTCCTATTGCAATCAACAACTGCCTCACCTCTTCCTGTTACCGCCAAAGCCCGTGCAGCCAAAGTCCTTTCACTCTGCTGCTTCTCACTCTGCTGCTCACTCCCAATGCTGGTTGCTGGATATGGCTGCCTTCTTTTTAAACTGTTTGCGCTCAACTGGCTGACGTCACATGCCTGCGCAGTCTGGCCTCTTGCTTCCCCCGAGAATTCAAAATGTCTTCCCGCTGGAAATCCTTAGGTGCTCTCCCGCTACCTTCTTGCTCCGAATCAGTCTTCACAGTGGAAAACAGCTGCAGTATACCAGACTTTCAAGAGCGTCAGGGAAGAAGTATGTGCAGTGAAAGTTACGACTGAGAAGGTGCTCAGGAAGCTTAATGGTCTGAGGGTGGATAAATCTCCTGGACCTGATGGAATGCACCCTTGGGTTCTGAAGGAAGTAGCTAAAGAGATTGTTGAGGCATTAATGATGATCTTTCAACAATCGATAGATTCTGGTATTGTACTGGATGACTGGAAAATTGCAAATGTTACTCTGATATTTTAGAAGGGTGGGAGGCAGCAGAAAGGAAACTATAGACCTGTTAGCCTGACATCAGTGGTTGGGATGTTGTTGGAATCGATTGTTAGGGATGAGATTACAGAGTACCAGGAGGCACATGACAAGATAGGCCAAAGTCAGCATGGTTCCCTGAAAGGAAAATCCTGCCTGACTAACCTACTGCAATTTTTTTGAGGAAATTACAAGCAGGATAGACAAAGGAGATGTAGTAGATGTGGTGTACTTAGATTTTCAGAAGGCCTTTGACAAGGTGCCGCACCTTGGCAAGATAAGTGCCCATGGAATTACAGGGGAGTTACTAGCATGGGCGGACCACTGTCTGGTCTGCAGAAAACAGAGAGTGGGAATAAAGGGATCCTATTCTGGCTGGCTGCCAGTTACCAGTGGAGTTCCACAAGGGGTTGGTGTTGGAACTGCTGCTTTTAATGATTTGTCAATGATGTCAATGATTTGGTCTATGGGTTAATGGATTTGTGGCTAAATCTACCAATGACACAAAGAGAGGTGGAGGAGTGGATAGTGTTGAGGAAACAGAGAGCCTGCAGAGAGGCTTAGATAGGTTAGGTGAATGGGCAAAGAAGTAGCAAATGAAATACAATGTTGGAAAATGTATGGTCATGCACTTTGGTGGAAGAAATAAACAGGCAGACTATTATTTAGATGGGGAGACAATTCAAAATGCAGAGATGCAAAGGGACTTGGGAGTCCTTGTGCAGGATACCCTAAAGGTTAACCTCCAGGTTGAGTCGGTGGTGAAGAAGGCAAATGCAATATTAGCATTCATTTCTAGAGGTATAGAATATAAGAGCTGGGATATGATGTTGAGGCTCTATGAGGCACTTGTGAGACCACACTTAGAATATTGTGTGCAGTTTTGGGTTCCTTATTTTATAAAGGATATACTGGTGTTCTAGTGACGTCATTGTCCAGAATGGCAGCTTAAGTCAATAGCTACTCTGGAAAAACGCATATTTTGCCCCGTTAATCCATCAAATTGCTACACAGGGATGACGAAGGAGAACCCAAATGCAGGACACTGGCATGTCGACTCAGTTGGGGAGGCTGTCATAGACCTGAACGTAGAGCAGGAAACAAGAGGGATCTTGACAAGGAGACTGGATTCACAGGGACTTTCTAGAAACTAGAGCGGGAATTGACCAACGAACTGGCAACCTGTGATAGACTCACCATCGTATTTATTTCCCAGTCTCTGATGAGAGCCAGATGTACAGTAATTGGGTAACTAGCAGCAATTGACTGAAATTGGGGCGTAATCGGGGAGAAAGAAGTGTTAAAGGGGAACGGCCAACCGGAACCATGACAGTACCCCGCCCCCTCAATGGGAGCCTCCCGGCGTTCCTCCGGGTCTGTCTGGATGGTCCCGATGGAAGTCCTAGATGAGGAAAGGGTCTAGGACAAACGAGCGGGGGACCCAGGAACGCTCTTCAGGACCGTACCCCTCACAGTCTACCAGATATTGGAGGCCCCTGCCCCGACGGCGCACATCTAGTAGTCGTCTGACGGTGTATGCCGGATGGTTGTCGATGAGCCAGGCAGGGGAAGGAGTCTCAGCTGGGGGATACAAAGGGCTGACGAAGACTGGTTTCAATTGAGACACATGGGAGGTTGGGTGAATACGCATGGACGTTGGCAGCGTGAGGCAGACCGCTGTGGGATTGATAATCCTATCGACATTGAATGGTCCCAGGAAGTGGGGGACGAGTTTCCTGTGTTCGCATTTGAGCGGGATGTCCCTGGAGGAAAGCCACACCATCTGCTCCGGTTGGTACTCCGGCGCTGGAGTCCGGTGTTGGTCGGACATTTTCTTTTTTTTTAATATATTTTTTTATTGTTTTCAAATAGTTACAGAATAAATGTGTATAAAAAAAAGTGTTACCCAGCCCCCCTCCCCTTAACCCCTCCCCCCTAACATCCCTATTAAAGAAATAAGAAAGAAAATAAAAGGGAATGCCTGGATGTTGGAAGATCCCCACATGCCCCACGGAGTTCTCATTTTTTTAATATTTGTTAAAATCCTTTTCTTTTTACTGGCCCATTAAGTCCATTAACATTAAAACTTAAAAAATTTAGTAGATTAGTCATTATTTTTTATTATTATATTACTCCAATCTATAATAATACCTAATCTTTCCACTTTCGTGGTATCCTGGGAAATCTTTATAAAAATCTCCATGTTGCTATGTGTGTCTTCACCGATCATCCAGGCAAAAAGATAGAAAAAAATTAAAATATAAAGAAAAAAAAAACCAAAATACCCCCCCTACTAATGTTGTGGAGAAAAATCACAACATTACCCCCCTCTGCTGTACGGGTCATGGCAACCGCCATGATTACACACGTGAATCCCACAGTAACCGATCCACAGCCTCCCAGCCCCCCCGCAACATAGAAAAGTATATGTATAAGAGAAAAAAAATACTATTCTCATTTAGTATTTCTAAAATTTTGCTTTTCTCTTCTATAATATCCATAAATGTCCATTCCTTCTGTTCCTTGGGTCAATCTTCATCTTTAATCCATTACGTTTGGAAGCCTCTATGTGTAATTAGCGAATAGATGGAAGTTCTTGTACAAACTCCTCCGCTTTTCGATAATCGGAAAAAAAAAATTTCCCTCCTCCAAAAAAATTATCAGTGTTGCTGGATGACGCATTGTAAATTTATAACCCTTTTCCCATAAGGCTTTTTTCACTGGGTTAAATTCCTTCTTTCTCTTCAACAGGTTGTAACTTATATCAGGATAAAATAGAACTGGTTTCCCTGCTATCATCAGTGGCCCGTTTCTATTTTTGGCACTTTGGGCAGCAGCCTTCAGGATCTTTTCTTTGTCTTGGTATCGTAAGCATTTTATCAAAATTGATCGTGGGTTTTGATCAGCTCGAGGTCTTGACCTTAAAGATCTATGCGCCCTTTCAATCTCAATTGGAGTTTCTCTTTCCATTTTCAATTTTTTAGGGATCCAGTTTTGAAAAAAATTTATTGGATCTTCTCCTTCTATATCTTCTTTAAGTCCAACAATTTTAATATTATTTCGTCTACTGAGATTTTCAAGCTTATCAATTTTTTCCATAAATTGTTTTCTTTCTGATGTCCAAGCAGTATTTTCCTTTTCTATTTTGTCCATTCTTTCAACCATGTCTTCCGTTGTAGTTTCCAAGTCCTTAATTCTTTTTCCCATTTTTTTCTGTCTCTTTGTCGTTTTATCAAGCATAATCTCCATTTTGGTCATTTTTTTTTCGAGTCTTTTTTGATTATTTTTAATTACTTTTAATGTGTCTAATTTACGCATTATTTGCCTCAAAGTCTTTTCTATATTTCTAGAAGGACTTTTACCTCCTTCAGCTGATCCTTCCGAGAGATTTAACTCTCCCTCCGATTCGCTATCACTTTCAGTTGCAGTGGTAGCTGGGCTTTGTAGTTCTTGTTGCTCCCGTTTGCGCATGCTCCATCCTTCGCGTTTGCGGAGCTCACGGTGGTCTTTTCCTGTGGCCAATGTTGCCACAGTCTCCTGTTCCGTATCGCCGGTGATATAATGTACCTGAGACCGCGGTTCCTCGGTAGACGTGGGCCTTGTTCTTGTTCCAACTTGCGTAGTCTTCCCGGTATTAGTTTTCTTCATCTTCCTTCCTTGAGGCATAGCTTGACACAGTCCGGAGTCGTTTATAAGTAACTTTTAGAAAGTATTGCCTAACTTTTCTTCATTTAAACATTAATTTATTAACTTTTTACGGGAGGGCTGGGTCTCTGCGTCTCGATCCTACGTCATCACGTGATGTCCCCGGTCGGACATTTTCTTATTTCGATTTGTTGATTTGAGTAGGGCTGTGTGAGTCTCCTCCCAAATCTTCCGGCACCGATCAACATGGTCCCGAACCGACGGTGTTTCCATGTGAAGAGGGTAGACCGGTAATGAAATCTAAAGCGATGTAGGACTAGGGATGCCCAGGTACAGACAGGGGACGGAGTAATCCCGCAGGTGGCCGATGGGAGGCTTTTCCACGGGCGCAGACGGAACATGCGGAAACATGTTCATGGTGTCAGTGTCCATGGAGGGCCACCAGAAATGCCTCTTCAGGAGGGTTAGGCAGGCGAAGTGAAAAGTGTGCCCCCACTGTAGGATTTGTGATCGAACAGCATCGAGTACAAGGAGGCGGTTGGGAGGTCCTGTGCCTGGGTCAGGTTGCGTCCTTTGGGCCTCTTTGACTTTGGACTCGATCTCCCAGGTGAGGGCAGCCATTACACAGGATGGTGGAAGAATGGTCTCGGGGTTGGGAAGATCCTCCTCGGAAACGTATTGGCGCAGGAGAGGGCATCGGACTTCCCGTTCTTGGACCCTGGACAATAGGTGAGGGAGAACCTGAACTGGCCAAAAAATAATGCCCAACGGGCCTGGTGGGAATTCAGGCGTTTGGCGGTCTATTCAAGGTCTTTGTGGTCTGTCCAGACAATGAACGGGTGTTCCACCCTTTCTAACCAATGCCTCCACTCTTCCAACGCCAGTTTGACCACTAGTAGCTCCTGATTCCCCATGTCGTAGTTTTGTTCAGCGGGAGACAGTCAGCGAGAGAAGGCAGCACAGGGATGTAGTTTCTGATCCGGGCCCAAACGTTGGGACAGTACCGCTCTCACCCCGGAGTCAGAGGCGTCAACCTCCACAATGAACTGACAGGAGGGGTCCGGTTGAATCAGAATGGGGGCAGATGTGAAACGCCTCTTCAGTTCGGCGAATGCTGAGTCCGCCTCGGATTTCCAAAGGAAAGGTGCGGCAAGTGAGGTAAGTCGGGTAAGGGGAGCCGCCACCTGACTGTAGTTTCTGATGAACCGGTGATAGAAGTTCGCAAACGCCAGGAACCATTGGAGTTGCTTGCGGTCCGTGGGTTTGGGCCACTCCACCACAGCCCGGATCTTCTCGGGATCAGCTCTCACCTGTCCTCTCGATGATATAACTTAGGAAGCTGACCGACTGGACGTGGAATTCGCATTTCTCTGCATTTACGAATAATTTATTCTCCCCCAGCCTCTGCAGAACTTGACGGACATGGTGCACGTGTTGCTGGGGACTGCTGGAAAAGATCAGGATGTCATCCAGATAGACAAACACAAAGCAGTTAATGAAGTCTCTTAGTACATCACTAATCAAGTCTTGAAAAACTGCGGGGGCATTGGTGAGGCCGAAAGGCATCATTATGTACTCGAAGTGGCCTAAAGGGGTATTGAAAGCCGTCTCCCACTCGTCCCCCTCCTTTATCCGGATATAATGGTAGGCATTTCGGAGGTCCAACTTCGAGAAGATGGTGGCTCCATGAAGTAGCTCGAATGCCGAACTTATAAGAGGCAGTGGGTACTTGTTCTTTCTTTGTTCTTTTTAAATCTTTTTATAAATTTTAAACAAACATAAATGAAACATGAATACAAAGAGTTTGAAAGTACATCATTAATAGGTTAAGTATACATTCATATAGATGATAATCCATATATAATAATCTCCCAAACTCATAGTAATTATGAAAAAAGGGAGTAAAAAAGAAAAAAAAATACCCAAAAAGGAAAAAAAAACCTAACCAACATGGGCCATTGCATTATGTCAAATATACACAGTAGCGTCAATAACTCCGCACCTCCATCCAAATAATTAAGGATAATAGAAGCAGGGTTTAGGAAAAGTCAGTTTAACTAATACAAAAATGTTGGATAAATGGTCTCCAAGTTTCTTCAAATTTAACTGAAGAATCAAAGACAACACTTCTAATTTTTTCTAAGCTCAAACAAGAAATAGTTTGAGAAAACCACTGAAATATAGTTGGAGGATTAATTTCTTTCCAGTTCAATAGGATAGATCTTCTAGCCATTAATGTAACAAATGCAATCATCCATCGAGCTGAGGGGGATAAACAAATATTATCCACCATTGGTAAATCGAAAATTGCAGTAATAGGATGCGGTTGCAATTTGATAGTCAGAACTGTTGAAATAATACTGAAAATATCTTTCCAATAATTTTGCAAACACGGGCAAGACCAAAACATGTGGGTCAATGAAGCTACTCCAGAATGACATCTGTCACAGGTTGGATTAACATGAGCGTAAAATCAAGCAAGTTTATCCTTGGACATGTGAGCCCTATGTACAACCTTAAATTGTATTAGGGCATGTTTAGCACAAATAGAAGAGGAATTGACTAATTGTAAAATTTTCTCCCACTGCTTAGTGGGTATAAGACAATGAAGTTCTTTTTCCCATTCCTTCTTAATTTTTTCTGATACTTCTGGCAGTATTTTCATGATCATATTACAAATGGTGGCTACTAAACCCTTCTGGCAAGGATTCAGAGCTAAAAAAAATTCTGTAATGTCCACTGGACATAATTTCAGAAAAGACTAACATATTATTCAAGAAATTTCTAATTTGCAAATATCTAAAAAAAATGAGTTTTAGGTAAATTATATTTATTAGATAGCTGTTCAAAGGACATAAAACTATTATCTAAAAATAGATCACGAAAACATGTTATACCTTTTGTTTTCCATAATACAAAGGCTTGATCCATAAGAGGGTTGAAAAAAAAAGTTAGATATAATAGGGCTTGATAAGATAAACTTATTCAAGCCAAAGAATTTATGAAATTGAAACCATATTCACAATGTATGTTTAACTATGGGATTAGTTATTTGTTTATTCAATTTAGATAAAGAAAAAGGAAGTGAAGATCCTGAAATTGAAAACAGTGAAAAGTCTTGTACAGATTTACATTCCAAATTTACCCATTGTGGGCAAGATGCTATAATTGATTCTTGTGTCCATAATATTAAATATCGAGTATTGACCACCCAATAGTAAAATCTCAGGTCTGGCAAAGCCAAACCACCCTCCTTCTTAGGCTTCTGTAAATATTTTTTGCTTAGTCTAGGATTTTTATTCTGCCACAGATATGAAGATATTTTAGAAACAATAATATCAAAAAAAGATTCAGGAATAAAAATTGGTAGTGCTTGGAATAAATATAAAATTTTGGGTAACACTATCATCTTAATAGCATTAATTCGACCAACCAATGACAAAGATAATGGGGACCACCCGGTAACAAGTTGCTTAATTTGGTCAATTAAAAGTAAAAAATTAACTTTAAATAAATCCTTATGTTTCTTGGTAATTTTAATACCCAAATAAGTAAAATGATCTGTGACAACTTTAAATGGTAAGTGTTTATAAATTGGAACTTGCATATTTAATGGAAATAATTCACTCTTATTAAAATTCAGTTTGTAACCAGAAAAGCTACTAAACTGAGCTAGCAAGGACGAAATAGCAGGAATAGATCTCTCAGGGTCAAATATGTATAGTAACAAATCATCAGCATATAATGATAACTTCTAAGTCCCTTCCCCACGGGTAATACCCAAAATATTAGGTGATTCACATGTAACCCCCTGGGTCGCCTCAGGCACGCTCAGCTCGTTCTCGTCTAGGGGGAGCAGCCTTCGGCCCCGCCAAACTGGGTAATCAGCTGGTGTGGATGCTGTGTGATGTCCCCGCCTCGCCCAAAAACAGACAGTACACCATATGCGATTAAATGAGTACAATTTATAAAGGTTACTATAACTAAGTGATTAATAACGATACAGTATATATGAAGAAAAAAAAATAAAGAAAAGGCGCCAAATTTATCGAAGTCCAAACCATTTTGTGCACAACCGTTGGAGCTCAATTACTGAAGTCTTCTGGCCACCATTCGATCCCCTCTGAACTCCTCGACTCGCAGCTTAGGACCATCCGAAGTGGTCAACCAAGCACATCTAGCTTCATCTCCTCTCCTTGGGGTACCTCCTGGCCTTGAAACCCTGCTTGGGGTCCGTTCCTCGCCCAGTTTACAGCATCACGTCCTCTCTCTCTCACCCCCTCGCGCCGACTCCCCAAAAGCCCGCCAACAATAGCTTACAGACTCAGAAGAAAGAACAACATTAATCCCAATTGGTTTACAAAGGAATACAATTCTCGTTATCAGTAAATTTTAACCCAAACAAGCTTCCAGCACTCTCTCGCAACAAAGAAGCATTCCTACTTTTAACAAAACAAAGAAGCCATTTTGATTACATACACAGTAACAAAGAAAAAGAAGAAATCCCCTTTACACACGAATGGTGATAGTTAAAGGTTCCGAAACAATGTCAAATAGTAAAAGACTTAAAGGACAGCCTTGCCTCGTACCACGGAATAACTGAAAAAAAGATCTTTGATTATTGGTGAAAACTGAAGCCAAAGGTTTATAATATATTAACTTAATCCGTGAGTTGGAAGAGCAAATGTGTAAGGAGATAGCAGATATTTGTAGTAAACACAAGGTGGTGATTGTGGGAGATTTTAATTTTCCACACATAGATTGGGAAGCTCATTCTGTAAAAGGGCTGGATGGTTTAGAGTTTGTGAAATGTGTGCAGGATAGTTTTTTGCAACAATACATAGAAGTACCGACTAGAGATGGGGCAGTGTTGGATCTCCTGTTAGGGAATGCGATAGGTCAGCTGACAGATGTATGTGTTGGGGAGCACTTCGGGTCCAGTGATCACAATAGCATTAGCTTCAATATAATTATGGAGAAGGACAGGACTGGACTTAGAGTTGAGATTTTTGATTGGAGAAAGGCTAACTTTGAGGAGATGTGAAGGGATTTAGAGAGAGTGGATTGGGTCAAGTTGTTTTATGGGAAGGATGTAATAGAGAAATGGAGGTCATTTAAGGGTGAAATTATGAGGGTACAGAATCTTTATGTTCCTGTTAGGTTGAAAGGAAAGGTTAAAGGTTTGAAAGTGCCATGGTTTTCAAGGGATATTAGAAACTTGGTTCGGAAAAAGAGGGATGTCTACAATAGATATAGGTAGCATGGAGTAAAGGAATTGCTCGAGGAATATAAAGAATGTAAAAGGAATCTTAAGAAAGAGATTAGAAAAGCTAAAAGAAGATACGAGTTTGGTTTCGCAAATAAGGTGGAAGTAAATCCGAAAGGTTTCTACAGTTATATTAAAAGCAAGAGGATAGTGAGGGATAAAATTGGTCCCTTAGAGAATCAGGGTGGTCAGCTATGTGTGGAGCCGAGGGAGATGGGAGAGATTTTGAACGATTTCTTCTCTTCGGTATTCACTGAGGAGAAGGATATTGAATTGTGTAAGGTGTGGGGAACAAGTAAGGAAGTTATGGAACCTATGACAATTAAAGAGGTGGAAGTACTGGCGCTTTTAAGAAATTTAAAAGTGGATAAATCTCCGGGTCCTGACAGAATATTCCCCAGGACCTTAAGGGAAGTTTGTGTAGTGATAGCAGGAGCTCTGACGGAGATCTTTCAGATGTCATTAGAAACGGGGATTGTGCCGGAGGATTGGTGTATTGTTCATGTGGTTCCATTGTTTAAAAAGGGTTCTAGAAGTAAGCCTAACAATTATAGACCTGTCATTTTGAAATCAGTGGTGGGTAAATTAATGGAAAGTAATCTTAGAGATAGTATTTATAATTATCTGGATAGACAGGATCTGATTAGGAGCAGCCAGCATGGATTTGTGCGTGGAAGGTCATGTTTGACAAACCTTATTGAATTTTTTGAAGAAGTTACGAGTAATGTTGATGAGGGTAAAGCAGTGGATGTAGTCTATATGGACTTCAGCAAGGCCTTTGACAAAGTTCCACATGGAAGGTTAGTTAAGAAGGTTCAGTCGTTAGGTATTAATGCTGGAGTAATAAAATGGATTCAACAGTGGCTAGATGGGAGATGCCAGAGAGTAGTGGTGGATAATTGTTTATCGGGATGGAGGCCGGTGACTAGCGGGGTGCCTCAGGGATCTGTTTTGGGCCCAATGTTGTTTGTAATATACATAAATGATCTGGATGATGGGGTGGTAAATTGGATTAGTAAGTATGCCGATGATACTAAGGTAGGAGGTGTTGTGGATAATGAGGTGGGTTTTCAAAGCTTGCAGGGAGATTTATGCCGGTTAGAAGAATGGGCTGAACGTTGGCAGATGGAGTTTAATGCTGAGAAGTGTGAGGTTCTACATTTTGGCAGGAATAATCCAAATAGAACATACAGGGTAAATGGTAGGGCATTGAGGAATGCAGAGAGATCAGGAATAACAGAGAGATCTAGGAATAACAGTGCATAGTTCCCTGAAGGTGGAGTCTCATGCAGACAGGGTGGTGAAGAAGGCTTTTGGAACGCTGGCCTTTATAAATCAGAGCATTGAGTACAGAAGTTGGGATGTAATGTTAAAATTGTACAAGGCATTGGTAAGGCCAAATTTGGAATATTGTGTACAGTTCTGGTCACCGAATTATAGGAAAGATATCAATAAATTAGAGAGAGTGCAGAGACGATTTACTAGGATGTTACCTGGGTTTCAGCACTTAAGTTACAGAGAAAGGTTGAACAAGTTAGGTCTCTATTCATTGGAGCGTAGAAGGTTGAGGGGGGATTTGATCGAGGTATTTAAAATTTTGAGAGGGATAGATAGAGTTGACGTGAATAGGCTGTTTCCATTGAGAGTAGGGGAGATTCAAACGAGAGGACATGATTTGAGAGTTAGGGGGCAAAAGTTTAAGGGAAACATGAGGGGGTATTTCTTTACTCAGAGAGTGATAGCTGTGTGGAATGAGCTTCCTGTAGAAGTAGTAGAGGCCAGTTCAGTTGTGTCATTTAAGGTAAAATTGGATAGGTATATGGACAGGAAAGGAGTGGAGGGTTATGGGCTGAGTGCGGGTAGGTGGGACTAGGTGAGATTAAGAGTTCGGCACGGACTAGGAGGGTCGAGATGGCCTGTTTCCGTGCTGTGATTGTTATATGTTATATATATATGTTAATCCATCATATAAATTTCGAACTAAAATTAGAATGCTGAAACGTACTAAATATGGCCATTCAACTCTATCAAATGCTTTTTCAGCATCTAAAGAAATGACACATTCTGGTATTTTGGATGAAGGAGTATAAATAATATTAATCAGCTTTCTGATGTTAAAAGATGAATAACGATTTCTAATAAATCCAGTCTGATATTCAGAGATAATTCGAGGTAATATATTTTCTAATCTAGTGGCCAAAATTTTACTAAAAATCTTAAAGTCCGTATTCAGCAAAGATATAGGCCGATAGGATGCACGTTCAGTGGGGTCTTTATCTTTTTTAAGAATTAGAGAAATAGAGGTATCATAAAAAGATTGTGTTAATTTACCTACAGTTAACACATCTTTAAAAATTTTACAAAGCCAAGGAGAGAGTATAGAGGAAAAGGATTTAAAAAATTCCGCAGTATAACCATCCGGACCAGGGGCTTTACCTGAATTCATTGAAAAAATTGTCTCTTTTATTTCGGTTTCCATAATAGGTGTGTCTAGAAGTACACTATCTTCTGTAGTTAATTTTGGGATATTCAATTTTCTTAAGAATTCATCCATTATAGAAGAATCCTCAACAAATTCTGATTGATATAAAGAATTATAAAAATCTTGAAAGGTGTTATTTATCTCTTTACGATCAATCATCAAAGCGCCATCTCGTTTACGAATCTTAGTAATTTGTCGTTTAACCGAAGCTGTTTTCAATTGATTAGCCAATAATTTGCCAGATTTATCTCCATGTATATAAAACTGGGTAGAGATTTAATTAACTGATTTTCAATCGAAGAGGATAATAACAGATTATGCTCCATTTGAAGTTCAACTCTTTCTTTATAACGTTCTTTGCTAGGGGTCACTGAATAAATCTTATCAATTGCTTTAATTTTATCAACCAATGTTAATATTTCCGAATCAGTTCGTTTCCTAACTCCAGCAGAGTATGAAATAATCTGTCCACAAATAAATGCTTTAAAAGTGTCCCATAATGTTCCACTAGAGATCTCTTCTGTAAAATTTGTTGAGAAAAACAAATCAATTTGTTGTTTACTGAAATTAACAAAGTCTGGGTCCTGCAATAAAATAGAGTTGAACCTCCAAGATTTAGCATCAGAAGATGAATCCATTGCCTTAATAGATAGCTTCAAAGGTGCATGATCAGAAATGGTAATAGTATCATATTTACAATCAATAACATCTGTAAGTAAACAATGAAGTAGTCAATTCTTGAATAATTATGATAAACATAGGAAAAGTATGAAAATTCTTTGTCATTGGGATGTAAAAAACGCCAAATTTCAGAGATTCCAGAATCAACCTGATGCACCATCAATAACTCTTGGAGACGTGAGGCGAGATATAGGCTTTTATTGGCTGGAAGAAAGAACAAGCAGCAATTGACCACCACACTGCATCCTGGAGACTGAGGCTGGAGTCCCCAATCGCCTTTATACTGGGGTCCTTGGGAGGAGCCACGGTCAGTGGGAGGAGTCACAGGAGCAGTCAGCGGGGGGGGGGGGGGCATGTCCAGACAGGTATATGTAGTTCACCACATTCACCCCCCCCCCTTTATTTTAAAAGAGAGTCCCCATGGGGCGAAGTTTCTTACAAGTATATTTACAGGTTAAGTCTATCAGGTGGTCGAATCTGTTGCTGCGATCTACGTAGCACCGGCTGTGATTGCACAGGTGCCGGTGGTGATTGCACCGGAGACGGTGGTTGTGCTGGTTCCGGCCTAACTGGAGGTGTCAGCCCACTAGGCGTCAGTGATCCCTCATGCGTGTGCCTAGTATATGCGCATGCGAGACGCCCGGTATAGGAGTGTCGTGAGGAGTCTGTGTAGGGCTCAGTGTGCGCGGTGTCACCTCGAGTACAGGATTCATAGTTACCGTGGAGTGTTCGGGGTAGTGGTCTGCTGCTCCTGCGGGCGCCAGGTCGCGGATGGAGACTGTGTCCTCCTGCCCATCAGGTAAGACCACGTAGGCATACTGGGGGTTCGCATGTAGAAGGTGAACCCTCTCGACCAGCAGGGAGTATTTATTGCTCCTCACATGTTTCCGGAGCAGCACTGGCCCTGGGGATGTCAGCCAAGCCAGTAGGGTGGTCCCAGTGGCAGACTTCCTGGGAAAAGAGAATAGGCGCTCGTGAGGGGTGGCATTGGTGGATGTACATAACAGGGAGCAGATAGAGTGGAGTGCCTCGGGGAGGACCTCCTGCCATCGAGAGACCGGCAACCCTTTTGACTTAAGGGCTAAAAGTGTGGCCTTCCACACTGTGGCATTCTCCCTCTCCACCTGTCCATTTCCCCGGGGATTATAGCTCGTGGTCCTACTAGTAGCAATGCCCCTAGCCAGCAGGTACTGGCGCAGCTCGTCACTCATAAAGGAGGACCCTCTATCACTGTGGATATAGCAGGGATAACCGAACAGAGTGAACAGCTGGCGCAGAGCTTTTATGACGGACGTGGCAGTGGTGTCGGGGCAGGGGATGGCAAAGGGGAACCGCGAGTACTCATCAATAATGTGGAGAAAGTAGACATTGCGGTCGGTGGAGGGAAGGGGGCCCTTAAAGTCAACACTCAGTCGCTCAAAGGGGCGGGTGGCCTTGATAAGTTGCAAGCAGGCAATCTAAAACTAATTTTACCCCCATGTCTCAAGACGGTAACTCAAACAAAAAAGTAAAAAAAACAGATACAAACCACCCATATTTTGAGAAAGGGTTAATATAACAAAGATTAAACTATAACATTAGTGTTATATGGTGGTGGCATCCGTCGGTCTCGAGAGACCATGGTTCTGTGCCTGGAGTTTCCAGGGCGCAGGCCTGGGCAGGGTTGTATGGGAGACTGGCAGTTGCCCAAGCTGCAGGCCTTCCCCTCTCCACGCCACCAATGTTGTCCAAGGGAAGGGCACTAGGACCCATGCAGCTTGGCACCGGTGACGTCGCAGAGCAATGTGTTGTTAAGTGCCTTGCTCAAGGACACAAACACACTGCCTCAGCTGAGGCTCGAACCAGTGACTTTCAGGTTACTAGTCTGATGCCTTGCCCACTAGGCCACGCGCCAACACATATATTTATAACAAAAAGATTAAAAGAAAAAAAAGAAAAAAACTAAAACATTAAAACCCATAAATGGATAATATTGTATTAGTATTTTAAAAGAAAGTCCTTAAACTTATTCAGACACATCCAAACGGATGTGACGTATCCAAGCACTAAGGTCTTTTGGGGAAAAGAAATGACATCTTAGAAAAGTTTTATATTTTAAAAAACCTTAATATTTAAGCATTAAAATATAAAAAAATGTATATGAACTTAAAAGAACCTAATGAGTTACTTTCAAAACTAACAAAATAATAATATTAAAAAAAACGAACTCAGGATAAACCAAAAAAAACGGACCTTTACCGTGTGTAAGAAATACACTGTTAGCCATCACACAAAAATCAAATTATAAAAGATCCAAATCTATAGGCTAATTATTAGCATAAAGAAAAGAAAAAATTTAATACAAATAGTAAAATTACAATACATTAGTCAACTCGTAGTAAAAAAAAGTACTATTCTTCAAGGAATCTTTGAGTATCCGCTGGAGATTTGAACAGCCGATGAGTCCCATCTTGGAGAGTAACTCTCAATTGTGCTGGAAATAACAGCGCTTGTTTGTAGCCTTTCTGATGAATTTCTGACATAACCGATTTAAAAGCCATTCTTGCCCTTAAAACTTTGGGAGTATAGTCTTCCAGAATATGAAATTTAACATTTTTAAAGCTGATCATATCCTTTTTCCGGGCAGCCCGAATCAAACGTTCTTTGGTATAAGAATAATGAATCCGGAGGATCACTGGTCGTGGTTTCGTACCTGAAGCTGGTTGAAAACGAGAAATGTGATGTGCACGGTCGATTATTGGAGGGGTATCCAGTACTTCTGAGCCGAAGACGTCCATTAAAAATTTAGAGAAAAATACAGTCAGATCACCGTTCTCAAAATTTTCCGGAAGCCCAATTATCCAGAGATTTTGTCTTAGAGACCGATTTTCAAGATCAGTGATTTTAGATTTATAACAATCCAGCAGTTGAGAAGTCGAAGATTGCTGTTGTTCCAGAGTTTCAATTTTGTGATCTCTCTGGTGAGCAGCATCTTCAAGAACTAAAATTCTTGCTTCTCGTTGTTGAGAATCCAGTGTAAGTGATTGAAGTTTTGCATCGACTGTCTTTAAAATTTCATCAAGCGCAGAAAGCTTTGGGGTTAATTTATTCTCCAGTTTTTCAAGTCTCTCGTCGATAAGTTTTGCCATTGCTTCCAAAGTTAACGGTTCTTTCATCTGTTTCGATTCCTTAGGTTCTCGTGGTTTAAACATTTTAACGAGTTGAAAATGATTCAAACAGTTAAAAAAGATTTCATAAGTATGAACCCCTTTAGAATAGGTATAAACAGGTCAATTAGGGGGTGTTTGTAGGTAGAAAAAAAGTAAAAGGATTAGAGCGAAGCCTAAAACAGTCTCACTCCATAAGCGCCATCTTGAGACTTGGGTATTTGTTCTTAATGGTGATATGATTTAGGCCTCGGTGATCGATGCAGGGACGGAGAGAGCCATCCTTCTTCCCAACAAAGAAGAATCCAGCGCCCACCGGGGAGGATGAGGATCGAATATTGCCCGCCGTGAGAGACTCACTAATATATTTCTCCATGGCTTCTTTCTCAGGCTGGGACAAGTTATACAGGCAACTGGTAAGTAACGAGGCCCCGGGGAGAAGGTCGATAGCTCAGTCATACGGGCAGTGTGAAGGCAGGGAAAGGGCACGTTGCTTGTTGAATACCTGTCCCAGGTCGTGGTATTCTGTGGGAACTCTGGACAAGTCGAGGGTTTCAAAGACAGGCGAGGTCGCTGTATCCTCCCTAGGGGATAGGGCCGACTGTAGACAGGTGGCGTGGCGAAATGGGCTCCAGCTGGCTATCCTCCTGGTAGACCAATCAATACAAGGATTATGATGGTGTAACCAGGGGTATCCAAGTACTATCGGGGCTTGAGGAGAGAAGATTAGGTTAAATTGTACCTGCTCCCGATGATTCCCAGAGAGGATCAAAGACAGTGGTGGAGTATGGTGAGTGACTCGAGCCAGAAGTCGTCCGTCCAGTGCCCGGGCTTCCAGAGGGGTAGACAACGGCTCCCAAGGAATTCTGGCCTGGGCAGCTATGTCTTCATCCAACAGATTCCCCTCAGCACCAGAGTCTATCAAGGTAGACAAGGACAGGGACTGTTAGTTGTAGGTTACAGTAGCTTGGATCTGCATCCGGGCTTGGGGAACTGAAGGAAGTGCCGTCTGATTCACCAGAACAGTTGGAGTGGGGGCTATACTAGGAGTGGATGGGGAAGAGAGGCTGGCCGAAGATGGTAAGGTGGGCCGTAGGATGACCCGAGGAGCGGGGTGACCAATCTCTTCTCTTAGACGTTCTCGAAGTTGATTATCTACCCTGGTGGCTAGAGAGACCAAAGAGTCCAGGCTGTTCACGTCATCCCTGGCCGCTAATTCAACTTTTATCTTGTCAGAGAGACCCTGTCGAAACACTTCCTGTAGTGCTTCATCATTCCATCCAGACTCGGCCGCTGATGTTCGGAACTCTACGGAGTATTTCGCTACGTTTAGCAAGCCCTGACAGAGTCAGAAGGTGCCTAGCGGCATCCTTCCCGCAAATGGGCTGTTCAAAAACTTCCCTCATTTCGGAGATGAAGGTGGAGAAGGAGGAACAGACCTCTGGCCGGTTGTCCCAGATCGTGGTGGCTCATGATAAGGCATCCCCTCGTAACAGCCCTATGATGTACGCAATCTTTGATCTGTCTGAGCTGTATGTACGTGGCTGTTGCTCAAAAACCAGACAGCGCTGCAGTAAGAAAGCACAGCACTTCCTTAGGTCCCCGGCGTAGGGTTCTGGTTTGAGTACGTAAGGCTCTCGAGGCGATTGTGTTGCCGAGCCAAGGGGCGTAGCCATCCCAGGTTGTGCGGTTTGGTCAGACTGGGTTCTTGGAAGGGATGGAGTAAGGGGAGCGGATACCCAGTCAACCTGCTCACTGACCTTCTTTACATCCTCGGATAGGGTACGAAGATCTTTCATGACTTCTGAGTAGTTGCTCATGTATGCCCAGTAGGGAGCCCTGGCTAACGAGGGCCTGTTGCACCGGGTCCGTGTCCACTGGGTTCATTCTGGCCAATTCATTCTGTTACATGGGGGCGACGGAGGAGAACCCAAATGCAGGACACCAGCACGTCGACTCATTTGGGGAGGCTGTCATAGAACTGAACGTAGAGCAGGAAACCAGAGGAATCTTGACAAGGAGACGGGATTCACAGGGACTTTCTAGAAACTAGAGCGAGAATTGACCAATGAGCTGGCAACTTGTGATAGAGTCGCCATCGTATTTATTTCCCAGTCTCTGATGAGTGCCAGATGTATGGTAATTGGGTAACTAGCAGCAATTGACTGAAATTGGGGCATAATCAGGGAGAAAGAAGTGTTAAAGGGGAATGGCCAACTGGAATGCCAACATTTTGGCAGGAATAATCCAAATAGAACATACAGGGTAAATGGTAGGGCATTGAGGAATGCAGTGGAACAGAGAGATCTAGGAATAACAGTGCATAGTTCCCTGAAGGTGGAGTACAGAAGTTGGGATGTAATGTTAAAATTGTACAAGGCATTGGTAAGGCCAAATTTGGAATATTGTGTACAGTTCTGGTCACCGAATTATAGGAAAGATATCAATAAATTAGAGAGAGTGCAGAGACGATTTACTAGGATGTTACCTGGGTTTCAGCACTTAAGTTACAGAGAAAGGTTGAACAAGTTAGGTCTCTATTCATTGGAGTGTAGAAGGTTGAGGGGGGATTTGATCGAGGTATTTAAAATTTTGAGAGGGATAGATAGAGTTGACGTGAATAGGCTGTTTCCATTGAGAGTAGGGGAGATTCAAACGAGAGGACATGATTTGAGAGTTAGGGGGCAAAAGGTTAAGGGAAACACGAGGGGGTATTTCTTTACTCAGAGAGTGATAGCTGTGTGGAATGAGCTTCCTGTAGAAGTAGTAGAGGCCAGTTCAGTTGTGTCATTTAAGGTAAAATTGGATAGGTATATGGACAGGAAAGGAGTGGAGGGTTATGGGCTGAGTGCGGGTAGGTGGGACTAGGTGAGATTAAGAGTTCGGCATGGACTAGGAGGGCCGAGATGGCCTGTTTCCGTGCTGTGATTGTTATATGGTTATATGGAACCATATCACAAATATAAGATCTTTCAAAAATATCTGAATTGATAAGGGGGGAAAGAATGGGGAAAAAGAATGGAGATAAAAAAAAGCATCACTGCGAAGCCTATGAACGAGAGTGGTGCAATGAGCGGCTCTCCTACCCGAACACATGGTAGGCGAAGCAACAAATATGATAAAAATTCTGGAAGCGATACAAGGATTCCAAAAAGATATGAAACAACAACTAAATGATAACAAGTCGGAACTCGCCAATGTCAATCAAAAAATAGCGGTGGCAGAGACACGAATTGAGAAGGTAGAAGATCGCATGCAAAACGTGGAACGGATACTAAGTAAGACGAGAAAAATATTAAATCAACAAAAAAGTAAACTGCTTGACCAGGAGGGAAGATCATGGCGGAAAAATATCAGGATATACAATGTTCCCGAAGGAGTGGAGGGTTTGTCTATGATGGCGTTTGTATGAAAGTTGCTTTGGGACGTGCTAGAGATTCTTCAACTATGGAGCTTGAAATTGAGAGGGCGCATCATGCGCTCACCCCGAGGCTTACTGGAGACAGAGAAGATAAGCCACGCTCAATAGTAATTAGATTCCTTCGATACAATAACAAGGTGGAGATTCTACGAAGAACCTAGGGAAAGAAGAGGGTGTTTTTGGACAGGAAATTAATATATTTCGATCAAGATCCCCCCCCCACCCCCGGCAATCCTGCAGAAATGTAAAGAATACTCTGAAGTAAAGCGAATATTAAAGCAAGGAAAGATTAGATTCCAAACTCCATACCTTGCTAAAGATGGGCTCCAACTGTATCAGACAGTGGAAGAGGCGACTACAGACATGAAGGCCAGAGGGTTGCCCGTCGGTGCGATCAAACCGAGGGAAAGCCTGGCTGAGCAGTTATCATGCTCAGCTTGGGAAATAGTGAGAGAATTGAGAAAGCAGGGAACGGGAGGAGGGCAAGAGAAGTATATCAGGAAGAGACTGTAAGTTTTCCGAAGACAGCCCTCGACCCTCCAGAAGAACGATAAGGTTTGGCTAACTTTAAATATGTTGATAAGCTAAACCGAAGTAAAAATAGACAGTGCTACACCTATCTGATGAAATACTTATTATAATGTGGATTTTATATTACTCAATTATTTTTTATTCATTCATTCATTCACACACACACACACACACACACACACACACACACACACACACACACACACACACACACACACACACACACACACACACACACACACACACACACACACACACACACACACACACACCTAGATATATATATATATAGGAGGAACACACAGGGAAATCTTTTCTGTGTAATGGACATAGATTTGTTTACTTACTTTTATGGGTACTGAAATGGGGGCCCTTAACTCACAGGTAGGAGGGGCTATCCCCCACAGCTAGATGTTTCTTCTAGCTCAACCTAGGATCATCTACTAGAGACCTCAGCCTTGGAATCACACCTTAGTTGCCTTTTCTTTTATTATTGGCATTTCTTGGTTCTTATTTGTTTAGGGAGTAGATTGACTAAGTTTTATTCTGCTAATTTCAATGATATATTGACATGGCTAAGGACAAGGTAAAATTCATTTCTTTTAATGTCAATGGGCTGTTAAATCCAATCAAATGCAATACCATTCTATACAAAACTGCAAAAGAGAACAAGCCCAAGTAGTATATTTACAGGAAACTCATTTAATTGATAATGAACATGGAAAACTAAAGAGAATGAGCTTCACTAATTTGTTTTTCTCCTCATATAAATCAGGACATAGGAGAGGATTCAGATTCTTATCTCAAGCAAGCTATATTTTGAAAAAGTATTCAAAATGGGAGATAAGGAGGGCAGATATATTCTGGTAAGGGGGAATATAGATGGAAATTCAGATACTCTATTGAATATATATGCACTAATATTATGGTAACAGAAACAGAAGGTCTCCTGATATGTGGGGGAGACTTAAATTTACAATTACAACCAAACTTAGACTCTTCCAATAGAAAAACCTATGAAACAAAATCCTTACATAAGAAAGTTAATACACTTTTTGAGGATTTCGGTCTAATTGATATATGGAGGGATCTTCTCCCCAACAGAAGGGATTACACTCATTATTCTGCCCCCCATTCTGTATATACAAGAATAGACTATTTCATAACATTTGGAAAAGACGAAGACAAAATAAACACCTGTGGAATTGGGACAATAGATGTAAGTGACCATGCACCTATATATTTATTTGTTGACTGCTTCTTTCAACGGATGCTGCCCGACCTGCTGAGTTCATCCAGCTTTTTTGTACGTCTTTATTTATCTGTTGATTTTGACCTACAACTAAAGAATACTATATGGAAACTAAATTCAAGTCTACTCAATGACCCATACTTTAAGGAACAAATTAAAAAAGAAATTGGTCTTTACTTAGAATTTAATGACAATATCCCATTCTGTGGGATACTCTGAAGGCTGTTTTAAGAGGGAAAATTATAGTGATATCTTCATATAAGAAAAAATAAGGAATAAAACATTAGAGGACTTACAAAATAGGCTGAAGGAACTAGAAAAAGCATGTATTGAATTTGGCACAGGATACATTAGAGGAAATTTTAAAAATTAGGAATGAAATTAATAGTTTGGCTATGCAAGAAATCAGGAAAAATTTAATGTTTCTGAAACAGAGACATTATGGAAGTGGATCTAAGTCTATGAAAATACTGGCATGGAAACTGAAAAAAAATAGCAGAAAATACAATTCATAGAATTAGGGATCCAAGAACAAAAATGATTAAAAAAAAATAAGCTAAGTGAAATTCAAGAAGCTTTTGAAGTGGTTTACAAAACTCTATATTCCAAAGTTCCAGGGAGGAAGCATAACCCAAATTGACACCTTCCTGTATTCTCTAGAGTTACCCACTTTAAGCAAAGAACAAAATAGAACGATGACTGCTGACATAACTGAAGTTGAACTAAAATTTGCAATTAGTAGCCTTAAATTAAGCAAGTCACCAGAATCAGATGGGTATATGGCAGAGTGATACAAAGAATATAAAAATGAGTTAATTCCTGTCTTACTCCCCAAACTGAGCTGGGCTCTAAAAAAGGCAAAAATGCCACCCAGCTGGAAGGAAGCAATAATCTGAGCTATACTGAAAGAAGGCAAGGATAAAATTGAATGCGGGTCATTTAGAGCAATATCCGGTCTTAATGTAGATTATATCCGTGCTGTGATTGTTATACGGTTATAGATTATTTACCTCCATCATGGCCAAAAGATTAGAAGACTTTCTACCCATACTGATACATAACCATCAGTCAGGTTTTATACAATGCCAAACACAAGATAATATATGAAGGACACTTCACATTATGGATCATACACAAAAAAATAAAATCGAAGCAATAGTGATAAGCGTGGATGCTGAAAAGGCATTTGTTTCGGTTAATTGGAATTTTCTTTACAGAGTTTTATATAGATTTGATTTCCATGACACAATTATTAAAACTATATACAGGCACTATATGACAACCCTACTGCTAGGATTAAAATCAATGGATATTTATCAAATAGTCTTACCCTAGAAAGGGGCACAAGACAGGGTTGTGCAAGGTCACCGCTACTCTTTGTATTATATCTGCAACCATTAGCTCAATAAACCAGACAAAGTGAAGATATCAGGAGAATTACTATTAAAGGGTCAGAGCATAAATTGGCTTGTTACGCGGGTGACATTTTGATCTATCTAGGGCAACCAACATACTCTTTACCTAAATTCATGCAATCCTTTGAACAATACGGTCAATTATCAGGATACAAGATCAACATAGATAAAACACAATTACTTTCCATATAACTATAGCCCACCAAGAGAAATTGAAAGTAGATATCCCTGGGCATGGCAAATAGAGTCTTTTAAAGTCCTGACGAAGGGTCTCAGCCGGAAACGTTGAGAGTGCTTCTCCTTATAGATGCTGCCTGGCCTGCTGTGTTCCACCAGCATTTCGTGTGTGTTGTTTGAATTTCCAGCATCTGTAGATTTCCTCGTGTTTGCTTATAAATGTTTGGGCATAATTATGCCAAAAGATTTGGCAAAATTATGAGAATGCATTTATCAGCCTATATATAAAAAATTAAGGAAGATATAACAAGATGGAACCTAATTCCTTTTTTTTTGTCTCAGTTCAAGGATTGAATCTATTAAGATGAATATACTGCCCAAACTGTTATATCTCTTTCAGTAATTAATCAATATCAATTCAATGAATGGAACAAAATGTTATCAAGATATATTTGGCAAGGTAAAAGGCCTAGAGTTTGTCTCAAAACTTTGCAATTAGCCAAGCAAAAGAGGGGATGGGGCCTACCTTCTCTTAGAGATTATTATTTTGCAGTACAGTTGAGAGCTGTGATATGTTGGTGCAACCCATCATATGACGCTCAATGGAAAAACTTTGAGGGGATACTTTTCAACCCTATACAGGCAAGTTTAGCTGATAACAACCTACAAAGGTACATAAATACTATTGATAACCCATGGGTGAAATGGAATCTCAAAATATGGAAAACTATTATAAAAGAATATAAACTAGAGAGAGATATTGCAATTCTTAAATGGTGTACTTCTTAATGGACTCAGTTTTACAGTGAATACACTGGATGCTAGATTTAAGGACTGGACTGCTAAAGGAATAACAGTTCTTTGCAATATAATGAAAGAAGGAATACTGTTCAGTTTTGAAATGCTTAAAGAGAAACGCTTATTGGAAAAACAAGACTTTTCAGTATTTACAGATTCAACAATATGTTAATAGAACATGTTTGATAAAGCTATTTAGAAAAGCATGTAATTCTTAAAATGGTAGTAGAATCATTTCAAGTGTGTATAAGGGTTTGTCAAATCTTAAAACATATTCAATTTCATACATTAAAACAAAATGAGAGAAGGAAGGAGGGATAATTATATCTGAAGAATAATGAACAATAATATGGAGATATCAATGGAAGTGTACCAGTTCACAGAAATGGAGGGAGTTCAGATGGAAAAAACATAAGATATTTTATTACACCCTCTCAGAAATTCCATTATGATACTAACTTCCCTGTTTGCTGGAGAAATTGTGGGAATCAAAATGCAAACCATTATCATATTTTCTGGGAATGCCTCATTATCAAAGACTATTGGAGTGGGATACACAATGCCCTATTAGATGTCTTTAAATGCGAAATATCCTTAGAAAGTAAGACCATATATTTTGGGTATCTACCTCAAGAACGGTTGAAAAGAGATAAATATTTAATGAATATACTGTTGGTGGCTGGTAAAAAGACTCTTTCTAGGAAATGGTTATCACAGGAGAGCCCAACCTTAAATGCATGGATGGAAATTACAATGGACATTTACGAATTGAGATGATAACAGCATCTGTTAATCGTAAGCTGGAACAATTTGATTCATACTGGGAAAAATGGTTTAACTACATAATACCTCATAGGCCTGATTTTGTCCTCACAAGTCAATGAATATGTTGTAAAAAAAAAATCACTGCCTACTTGTATATAGTTTTCTCTTTTTGCTTGTTCTTTCTCTCCTCTCTTTTCTATAAGTGTATATCTCAGTAAATATTATGTGGAGATTTGTGTCATATATGACTATATGATATATACAGTATGTCCAATATCTGAAATACATCTTATGGAAATGTTTGTTTGATGATGAACTTCAATAAAAAAATAAACTACAAGAAAAAGAAGAAAGGATATACTGACATTGGAGGGGATTCATGAGAATGATTCCAGGAATGAAAGGATTACCATCTGAGGAATGTGTGGCAGCTCTTGGGCTGTATTCTCTCGAGTTCAGGAGAATGAGGGGGATCTCATAGAAACATTCTGGATGTTAAAAGGCCTGAACAGATTAGATATGGCAAAGTTATTACCCATGGTAGGGGAGTCCAGAACAAGAGGGCACAACTTCAGGATTGAAGGACATCTATTTAGAACAGGAATGCGGAGAAATTCCTTTAGTCAGAGGGTAGTAAAGCTGTGGAATTTGTTGCCACGAGCGGTTGTGGAGGCCAAGTCACTGGTAATCAGAAGCCAGCCAGAATAGGATCCCTTTATCACATGGATCCCACATGGAATCTCATGTGGATAGGGTGGTGAAGAAAGCTTTTGGTATGTTGGCCTTTATAAATCAGAGCATTGAGTATAGGAGTTGGGATGTAATGTTAAAATTGTACAAGGCGTTAGTAAGGCCGAATTTGGAGTATTGTGTACAGTTCTGGTCACCGAATTATGGGAAAGATGTCAACAAAATCGAGAGTACAGAGAAGGTTTACTAGAATGTTACCTGGGTTTCAGCACTTAAGTTACAGGGAAAGGTTGAACAAGTTATGTCTTTATTCTTTAGAGCGTAGAAGGTTGAGGGGGGACTTGATAGAGGTATTTAAAATTATGAGGCGGATAGATAGAGTTGACGTGGATAGGCTTTTTCCATTGAGAGTAGGGGAGATTCAAACAAGAGGACATGAGTTGAGAGTTAGGGAGCAAAAGTTTAAGGGTAATACAAGGGGGAATTTCTCTACTCAGAAAGTGGTAGCTGTGTAGAATGAGCTTCCAGTAGAAGCAGTAGAGGCAGGTTCAGTCATTTAAAGTAAAACTGGACAGGTATATGGACAGGAAAGGAATGGAGGGTTATGGGCTGAGTGCGGGTCAGTGAGACTGGGTGAGTGTAGGTGCTCGGCATGGACTGGAGGGGCCGAGATGGCCTGTTACCATGCTGTAATTGTTATATGGTTATATTATATGGTTATTCCCACTCTTTGTTTTCTGCTAATCAGCCAATGCTCTACCAATGCTAGTAACTCATCAGTAATTCCATGGGCTCTTATCTTGCTAAGCAGCCTCATGTGCAGTACCTTGTCAAAGGTCTTTTGAAAATCCAAGTACAGCACATCTACGACATCTCCTTTGTCATCTCCACTTGTAATTTCCTCAAATTTGCAGTAGGTTAGTCAGGCAGGATTTTCCTTTCAGAAAATCATGCTGACTTTGGCTTATCTTGTTATGTGCCTCCAGGTACTCCATAATCTCATCCCTAACAATTGATTCCAACAACTTCCCAACCAACCCAACCTCCCAACCAAGGCAGAGATAAATGGGTTCTTGATTAGCTAGGGCATCAAAGGATATGGAGACAAGGCAGAAGAGTGGAGATGACTGGAAGAATTGAATCAACCCTTCATTGAATGGCGGAGCAGACTCAATGGGCCAAATTGCCTACTTCTACTCCTACATCTTACGGTCTTAAAATGAGGCTTAGAACAATGATCTTCCTGGAGCTGCATTTTAGAGTAAATTGCAGACCAGGAAACATCCAATTGACCTGAGATGTCTGCACATGCATGAATGAAATCAACAACCCATTGCGTGAATACGATTCAGTGACCACAATAATTAACAATCACTCTGGACGTGTTGATGGGAAGATTCAGGGAATTGAAAAAAAGATACATGTCACTCAAAAGAAGCATTATGAGGGCATTATACCAATATAAATTGTTCTGTTACCTTTGTTCTTTAAGATATGCTGTAATGGTGGATCAGGGTGTTGCTCTTTCAAGTGACTCAAAAGGCCAACAGCTTATGTTTGTCCCAAATAAAGACTTTTAATTCTCCCAGCTGCGTCTCCCTGGTGACTTCATTTGGAATACATTCGTAACCCATCATGCGGCCAGCAATCTCAGCAGTCCAATTGGGTGAGTATTTTTAAGATTAGTATTCACACTTGGAACTGTTCAGATTGGCGACAATGAGATGATGAAGTGTGACGAATATGGCGGAAAGCTGAACTGGCAAATATAAAAGTAGTGTGGTGTGTGTGTTTATATAAGAAACAAGACTCTCTTGTGTAGTTTGGTGAGACAGGGCCTGCAGTTGAGAAGGGTGGTTACTAGATGCCAGAGGGTGAGTGTATATCATTTGGGGAAACTGTATAATAACAGACTCATTTGCAAGTGCATCCGGGCTCAAGAATATTAGGAAGTTTTTGACAAGAACAGGCCGTTTGGTCCAACAGAGCTTACCAAATTCCTCTTCACATTGTGGGTTGAGATAACTATTGAGTTTAGATCTGAAAGTCTCTAAGGTACTACTCTTAACTACACAACTAGGTAGTTGGTTCCATGTGTCCACAACTTGCTGTGTAAAGAAATGTTTCCTGATGTTAATCTGAAATCTCCCGTTAACCAATCTCCACCAATGGCCACATATCCTTGATGATGGATTAACTTTAAATTAGCAGCTGCTATCCACTTTATTTATACCCTTAATGATTTTGAACACTTCTATCATGGCTCCTCTCATTATATGTCCTCTTAGGCTAAAAAAGATGTAGTTCTTTCCATCTTTCTTCATAACTTATGCCCTGCAGACCTGGAATGAGTCAAGTCACCTTTCTCTGGACTCTCTCCAGTGCCTTTGCATACCCCTAAAAATGAATGAAACATACACACTGTAATGTTACTTCTCATTTACTTTATGGTGAATGAAAAATATTTCCAGTACACCAAGTTAACTGTATAACAACGGGCATTAATTCTTTTGTTTTCCCGAGTGTACTGTTAATCATTTATCATTCAGGCCCTTTTGGTTTAACTATCATTTCTGTTATTCCACTTAAAACCTTGATCCGATCTCACACTGGTCCTACCCAATCTGTTCTCACACTGGTCCTGCCCCGACCCGTTCTCACACTGGTCCTACCCCGACCCATTCACACAATGGTCCTACCCCGACATATTCTCACACTGGTCCTACCCCAACCCTTTCACACAATGGTCCTACCCAGACCCTTTCTCAAACTGGTCCTACCCCGACCCGTTCTCACACTGGTCCTACCCAGACCCGTTCTCACACTGGTCCTACCCCGACCCGTGCACACACTGGACCTACCCCGACCCGTCCTCACACTCGTCCTACCCCGACCCGTCCTCAGACTGGTCCTAACAATTCCCGTTCTCAGACGGATCCTACTCCGACCTGTTCTCACACTGGACCTACCCAGACCGATTCTCAAACTGGTCCTACCCCGTCCCATTCTCACACTTCTCCTACCACGATCCATTCTCACACTGGTCCTACTTGGACCCGTTGTTAGACTGGTCCGAACCCAACCCGTTCTCACACTGGTCCGACCCAGACCCGTTCTCAGACTTGTCCTACCACGACCCGTTCTCACACTGGTCCTACCACGACCCGTACTCACACTGGTCCTACACCTACCCATTCTCAGACTGGTCCTACCCATACCCGTTCTTACACTGGTCCTATCCCGACAAGTTCCCACACTGGTCTTACCTCGAACCGTTCTCAGACCGATGCTTCGCTGACCCGTTCCCACACTGGTACTACCCAGACCCATTCTCAGACTGGTCCTACCCCGTCCCGTTCTCAGACAGGTCCTACCGCGACCCGTTCTCACACTGGTCCTACCCTGACCCATTCTCAAACTGGTCCTGCCCCAACCCGTACTCACACTGGTCCTACCCCGACCCTTTCACACAATGGTCCTACCCCGACCCGTTCTCACACTGGTCCTACCCCAACCCTTTCACACAATGGTCCTACACAGACCCTTTCTCACACTGGTCCTACCCCGACCCGTTCTCACACTGGTCCTACCCAGACCCGTTCTCACACTGGTCCTACCCCGACCCGTGCACACACTGGACCTACCCCGACCCGTCCTCACACTCGTCCTACCCCGACCCGTCCTCAGACTGGTCCTAACCATTCCCGTTCTCAGACGGATCCTACCCCGACCTGTTCTCACACTGGACCTACCCAGACCGATTCTCAAACTGGTCCTACCCCGTCCCGTTCTCACACTTCTCCTACCACGACCTGTTCTCACACTGGTCCTACTTGGACCCGTTGTTAGACTGGTCCGAACCCAACCCATTCTCACACTTGTCCTACCACGACCCGTTCTCACACTGGTCCTACTTGGACCCATTGTTAGACTGGTCCTAACCCAACCCGTTCTCACACTGGTCCTACCCCGACCCGTTCTCACACTGGTCCTACCCCGACCCTTTCTCACACTGGTCCTACCCCGACCCGTGATCACACTTCTCCTACCAGGACCCGTTCTCACACTGGTCCTACTTGGACCCGTTCTCACACTGGTCCTACATGGACCCGTTGTTAGACTGGTCCTAACCCAACCCGTTCTCAAACTGGTCCTACCCCGACCCGTTCTCACACTGGTCCTTCCGTGACCAGTTCTCAGACTGGTCCTACCCCAACCCGATCGCAAACTGGTCCTACTCCGACCCGTGTTCACACTGGTTCTACATCGACCCATTCTCACACTGGTCCTACCCTGACCAGTTCTCACACTGGTCCTACCCCAACCCGTTCTCACACTGGTCCTACCCCGACCCGTTCTCAGACTGGTTCTACCCCGACCCGTTTTCAGACTGGTCCTACCCCCATCTGTTCTCAGACTCGTCCTTTCCCGACCCGTTCTCAGATGGTCCTACTCCGACCCGTTCTCACACTGGTCCTACCCTGACCTGTTCTCACACTGGTCTTACCTCAAACCGTTCTCAGACTGGTCCTACCGCTACCCATTCTCACACTGGTCCTACCCCAACCCGTTCTCACAATGGTCCTACACCAACCCATTCTCACACTGGTCATACCCAGACCCGTTCTCACACTGGTGCTACCCCGACCCGTTCTCACACTGGTCCTACCCCGACCAGTTCTCAGACTGGTCCTACCCCGTCCCGTTCTCAGACAGGACCTACTGCGACCCGTTGTCACACTGGTCCTACCCCGACCCATTCTCACACTGGTCCTACTTCGATCCATTCTCAGACTGATCCTACCCCAACTCGTTCTCACACTGGTCCTACCACGACCCTTTCTTACACTGGTGCTACCCCGACCCATTCTCACACTGGTCCTACCCCGACCCGTTCCCACACTGGTCTTACCTCGAACCGTTCTCAGACTGATACTTCGCTGACCCGTGCTCACACTGGTCCTACTTGGACCCGTTGTTAGACTGGTCGGAACCCAACACGTTCTCACACTGGTCCGACCCCGACCCGTTCTCACACTTGTCCTACCATGACCCGTTCTCACACTGGTCCTACTTGGACCCGTTCTCACACTGGTCCTACATGGACCCGTTGTTAGACTGGTCCTAACCCAACCCGTTCTCAAACTGGTCCTACCCCGACCCGTTCTCACACTGGTCCTTCCGTGACCCGTTCTCAGACTGGTCCTACCCCAACCCGATCGCAAACTGGTCCTACTCCGACCCGTGTTCACACTGGTTCTACCTCGACCCATTCTCACACTGGTCCTACCCTGACCAGTTCTCACACTGGTCCTACCCCAACCCGTTCTCACACTGGTCCTACCCCGACCCGTTCTCAGACTGGTTCTACCCCGACCCGTTTTCAGACTGGTCCTACCCCCATCTGTTCTCAGACTCGTCCTTTCCCGACCCGTTCTCAGATGGTCCTACTCCGACCCGTTCTCACACTGGTCCTACCCTGACCTGTTCTCACACTGGTCTTACCTCGAACCGTTCTCAGACTGGTCCTACCGCTACCCATTCTCACACTGGTCCTACCCCAACCCGTTCTCACAATGGTCCTACACCAACCCATTCTCACACTGGTCATACCCAGACCCGTTCTCACACTGGTGCTACCCCGACCCGTTCTCACACTGGTCCTACCCCGACCAGTTCTCAGACTGGTCCTACCCCGTCCCGTTCTCAGACAGGACCTACTGCGACCCGTTGTCACACTGGTCCTACACCGACCCATTCTCACACTGGTCCTACTTCGATCCGTTCTCAGACTGATCCTACCCCAACTCGTTCTCACACTGGTCCTACCACGACCCTTTCTTACACTGGTGCTACCCCGACCCATTCTCACACTGGTCCTACCCCGACCCGTTCCCACACTGGTCTTACCTCGAACCGTTCTCACACTGCTCCTACCCAGTCCCGTTCTCAGACAGGTCCTACCGCGACCCGTTCTCAGACTGGTCCTACCCCTACTCGTTCTTACACTGGTCCTACCCCGACCCGTTCTCACACTGGTCCTACCCCTACCCGATCTCACACTGGTCCTACCCCTACCCGTTCTTGCAATGGTCCTACCCCGACGAGTTCTCACACTGACCCTACCACGACCCTTTCTCACACTGGTCCTACACCTACCCATTCTCAGACTGGTCCTACCCCGACCCGTTCTCACACTGGTCCTACCCCGACCCGTTCTCACACTGGTCCTACCCGACCCTTTCTCACACTGGTCCTACCCCGACCCGTTCTCACAATGGTCCTACCCCGACCCATTCTCACACTGTTCCTACCCCGACCCGTTCTCACACTGGTCCGACCCCGACCCGTTTTCACACAGGTCCTACTTCGATCCGTTCTCAGACTGGTCCTACCCCGACTCATTCTCACACTGTTCCTAACACAACCCGTTCTCACACTGGTCCTTCCCCGATTTGTTCTCACACTGGTCCTACCCTCAACTGTTCTCACACTGGTCCCAATTCGATCAGTTCTCACACTGGTCCTACCTTGACCCATTCTCACACTGGTCCTACACCGACCCGTTCTCACACTGGCCCTACACCGACCCGTTCTCACACTGGTCCTACCCCGACCCTTTCTCACACTGGTCCTACCACGACCCGTTCTCACACTGGTCCTACACCTACCCGTTCTCACACTGGTCCTACCCCGACCCGTTCTCACACTGGTCCTACCACGACCCTTTCTCACACTGGTCCCACACCTACCCATTCTCAGACTGGTCCTACCATGACCCGTTCTCAGACTGGTCCTACCCTGACCCGTTCTCACACTGGTCCTACCCCGACCCGTTCTCACACTGGCCCTACACCGACCAATTCACAGACTGGTCCTGCCCCTGCCTGTTCTTATACTGGTCCTACTGTGACCCTTCCTCACACTGGTCCTACCCCGACTCATTCTCACACTGGTCCTACCCCGACCAGTTCTCACACTTGTCCTACCCCGACCCGTTATCAGATGCTCCTACTCCGACCAATTCTCACACAGGTCCTACTCCGACCCATTCACACACTGGTCCTACCTTGACCCATTCTCACACTGGTCCTACCTTGACCCGTTCTCACACTGGTTCTACCCCGACCCGTTCACACACTGGTCTTACCACGACCCGTTCTCACACTGGTCCTACACCTACCCATTCTCAGACTGGTCCTACCCATACCCGTTCTTACACTGGTCCTACCCCGACCCGTTCCCACACTGGTCTTACCTCGAACCGTTCTCAGACTGATCCTTCGCTGACCCGTTCTCACACTGGCCCTACCCAGAACCGTTCTCAGACTGGTCCTACCCAGTCCCGTTCTCAGACAGGTCCTACCGCGACCCGTTCACACACTGGTCCTACCCTGACCAGTTCTCACACTGGTCCTATCCCGACCCGTTCTCACACTGGTCCTACCCTCATCTGCTCTCACACTGGTCCTACTTCGATCCGTTCTCAGACTGGTCCTAACCCGACCCGTTCTCACACTGGTCCTACCACGACCTGTTCTCACACTGGTCCTACCTTGACCCGTTCTCACACTTGTCCTACCACGACCCGTTCTCCCACTGGTCCTACCCCGACCCGTTCTCACTCTGGTCCTACATCGACCCGTTCTCACACGGTTCATACCCCGACCCGTTCTCACACTGGTCCTTCTTCGATCCGTTCTCAGACTGTTCCTACCCCGATCCGTTCTTACACTGGACCTACCCCTGCCCATTCTTATACTGGTCCTACCCGGGCCCGTTCTCACACTGGTCCTACCACGACCCGTTCTCACACTGGTCCCACACCTACCCATTCTCAGACTGGTCCTACCATGACCCATTCTCAGACTGGTCCTACCCAGACCCGTTCTCACACTGGTCCTACCCCGACCCGTTCTCACACTGGTCCTACTCGACCCTTTCTCACACTGGTCCTACCCGACCCTTTCTCACACTGGTCCTACCCCGACCCGTTCTAACACTGGTCCTACCCCGACCCGTTCTAACACTGGTCCTACCCCAACCCATTCGCACACTGGTCCTACTTTGACCCGTTCACACACTGGTCCTACCCCAACCCATTCTCACACTGGTCCTAACTCTACCTGTTCTCACACTGGTCCTACCCCGACCCATTCTCACACTGGTCCTACCACGACCCATTCTCACACTGGTCCTACATCTACCCATTCTCAGACTGGTCCTACCCCGACCCGTTCTCACACTGGTCCTACCCCGACCCATTCTCACACTGGTCCTACCCAACCCTTTCTCACACTGGTCCTACCCCGACCCGTTCTCACACTGACCCTACCCCGACCCGTTCTCACACTGTTCCTACTCCGACCAGTGTTCATACTGGTTCTACCTCGACCCATTCTCACACTGGTCCTACCCTGACCAGTTCTCACACTGGTCCTACCCCAACCCGTTCTCACACTGGTCCTACCCCGACCCGTTCTCAGACTGGTCCTACCCCGTCCCGTTCTCAGACAGGTCCTACCGCGACCCGTTCACACACTGGTCCTACCCTGACCCGTTCTCACACTGGTCCTATCCTGACCCGTTCTCACACTGGTCCTACCCTCATCTGCTCTCACACTGGTCCTACTTCGATCCGTTCTCAGACTGGTCCTAACCCAACCCATTCTCACACTGGTCCTACCCCGACCCTTTCTCACACTGGTCCTACCACGTCCCGTTCTCACACTGGTCCTACCCGACCCTTTCTCACACTGGTCCTACCCTGACCCGTTCTCACAATGGTCCTACCCCGACCCGTTCTCCCACTGGTCCTACCCCGACCCGTTCTCACTCTGGTCCTACATCGACCCGTTCTCACACGGTTCATACCACGACCCGTTCTCACACTGGTCCTTCTTCGATCCGTTCTCAGACTGTTCCTACCCCGATCCGTTCTCACACTGGTCCTACCCCTGCCCATTCTAATACTGGTCCTACCCGGGCCCGTTCTCACACTGGTCCTACCACGACCCATTCTCACACTGGTCCCACACCTACCCATTCTCAGACTGGTCCTACCATGACCCGTTCTCAGACTGGTCCTACCCTGACCCGTTCTCACACTGGTCCTACCCCGACCCGTTCTCACACTGGTCCTACCCGACCCTTTCTCACACTGGTCCTACCCCGACCCATTCTAACACTGGTCCTACCCCGACCCGTTCTAACACTGGTGCTACCCCAACCCATTCGCACACTGGTCCTACTTTGACCCGTTCTCACACTGGTCCTACCCCAACCCATTCTCACACTGGTCCTACCCCAACCCATTCTTACACTGGTCCTAACTCTACCTGTTCTCACACTGGTCCTACCCCGACCCATTCTCACACAGGTCCTACCACGACCCTTTCTCACACTGGTCCTACACCTACCCATTCTCAGACTGGTCCTACCCCGACCCGTTCTCACACTGGTCCTACCCCGACCCATTCTCACACTGGTCCTACCCAACCCTTTCTCACACTGGTCCTACCCCGACCCGTTCTCACACTGACCCTACCCCGACCCGTTCTCACACTGTTCCTACCCCAACCCGTTCTCACACTGGTCCTACCCCAACCCGTTCTCACACAGGTCCTACTTCGATCCGTTCTCAGACTGGTCCTACCCCGACTCATTCTCACACTGTTCCTAACTCGACCCGTTCTCACACTGGTCCTTCCCCGATTCGCTCTCACACTGGTCCTACCCTCAACTGTTCTCACACAGGTCCTACCTTGACCCTTCTCACACTGATTGTACCCCGACCCTTTCACACACTGGTCCTTCCGTGACCCGTTCTTAGACTGGTCCTACCCCAACCCGATCGCAAACTGGTCCTACTCAGACCAGTGTTCACACTGGTTCTACCTCGACCCATTCTCACACTGGTCCTACCCTGACCAGTTCTCACACTGGTCCTACCACGACCCGTTCTCACACTGGTCCTACCCCGACCCGTTCTCAGACTGGTCCTACCCCGTCCCGTTCTCAGACAGGTCCTACCGCGACCCGTTCACACACTGGTCCTACCCTGACCCGTTCTCACACTGGTCCTATCCCGACCCGTTCTCACACTGGTCCTACCCTCATCTGCTCTCACACTGGTCCTACTTCGATCCGTTCTCAGACTGGTCCTAACCCGACCCGTTCTCACACTGGTCCTACCCCGACCCGTTCTCACACTGGTCCTACCACGAGCCTTTCTCACACTGGTCCTACCACGACCCTTTCTCACACTGGTCCTACACCTACCCATTCTCAGACTGGTCCTACCCCGACCCGTTCTCACACTGGTCCTACCCCGACCCATTCTCACACTGGTCCTACCCAACCCTTTCTCACACTGGTCCTACCCCGACCCGTTCTCACACTGACCCTACCCCGACCCGTTCTCACACTGTTCCTACTCCGACCAGTGTTCATACTGGTTCTACCTCGACCCATTCTCACACTGGTCCTACCCTGACCAGTTCTCACACTGGTCCTACCCCAACCCGTTCTCACACTGGTCCTACCCCGACCCGTTCTCAGACTGGTCCTACCCCGTCCCGTTCTCAGACAGGTCCTACCGCGACCCGTTCACACACTGGTCCTACCCTGACCCGTTCTCACACTGGTCCTATCCTGACCCGTTCTCACACTGGTCCTACCCTCATCTGCTCTCACACTGGTCCTACTTCGATCCGTTCTCAGACTGGTCCTAACCCAACCCATTCTCACACTGGTCCTACCCCGACCCTTTCTCACACTGGTCCTACCACGACCCGTTCTCACACTGGTCCTACCCGACCCTTTCTCACACTGGTCCTACCCTGACCCGTTCTCACAATGGTCCTACCCCGACCCGTTCTCCCACTGGTCCTACCCCGACCCGTTCTCACTCTGGTCCTACATCGACCCGTTCTCACACGGTTCATACCACGACCCGTTCCCACACTGGTCCTTCTTCGATCCGTTCTCAGACTGTTCCTACCCCGATCCGTTCTCACACTGGTCCTACCCCTGCCCATTCTTATACTGGTCCTACCCGGGCCCGTTCTCACACTGGTCCTACCACGACCCATTCTCACACTGGTCCCACACCTACCCATTCTCAGACTGGTCCTACCATGACCCGTTCTCAGACTGGTCCTACCCTGACCCGTTCTCACACTGGTCCTACCCCGACCCGTTCTCACACTGGTCCTACCCGACCCTTTCTCACACTGGTCCTACCCCGACCCATTCTAACACTGGTCCTACCCCAACCCGTTCTAACACTGGTCCTACCCCAACCCATTCGCACACTGGTCCTACTTTGACCCGTTCTCACACTGGTCCTACCCCAACCCATTCTCACACTGGTCCTACCCCAACCCATTCTTACACTGGTCCTAACTCTACCTGTTCTCACACTGGTCCTACCCCGACCCATTCTCACACTGGTCCTACCACGACCCTTTCTCACACTGGTCCTACACCTACCCATTCTCAGACTGGTCCTACCACGACCCGTTCTCACACTGGTCCTACCCCGACCCATTCTCACACTGGTCCTACCCAACCCTTTCTCACACTGGTCCTACCCCGACCCGTTCTCACACTGACCCTACCCCTACCCGATCTCACACTGGTCCTACCCCTACCCGTTCTTGCAATGGTCCTACCCCGACGAGTTCTCACACTGACCCTACCACGACCCTTTCTCACACTGGTCCTACACCTACCCATTCTCAGACTGGTCCTACCCCGACCCGTTCTCACACTGGTCCTACCCCGACCCGTTCTCACACTGGTCCTACCCGACCCTTTCTCACACTGGTCCTACCCCGACCCGTTCTCACAATGGTCCTACCCCGACCCATTCTCACACTGTTCCTACCCCGACCCGTTCTCACACTGGTCCGACCCCGACCCGTTTTCACACAGGTCCTACTTCGATCCGTTCTCAGACTGGTCCTACCCCGACTCATTCTCACACTGTTCCTAACACAACCCGTTCTCACACTGGTCCTTCCCCGATTTGTTCTCACACTGGTCCTACCCTCAACTGTTCTCACACTGGTCCCAATTCGATCAGTTCTCACACTGGTCCTACCTTGACCCATTCTCACACTGGTCCTACACCGACCCGTTCTCACACTGGCCCTACACCGACCCGTTCTCACACTGGTCCTACCCCGACCCTTTCTCACACTGGTCCTACCACGACCCGTTCACACACTGGTCCTACACCTACCCGTTCTCACACTGGTCCTACCCCGACCCGTTCTCACACTGGTCCTACCACGACCCTTTCTCACACTGGTCCCACACCTACCCATTCTCAGACTGGTCCTACCATGACCCGTTCTCAGACTGGTCCTACTGTGACCCTTTCTCACACTGGTCCTACCCCGACTCATTCTCACACTGGTCCTACCCCGACCAGTTCTCACACTTGTCCTACCCCGACCCGTTATCAGATGCTCCTACTCCGACCAATTCTCACACAGGTCCTACTCCGACCCATTCTCACACTGGTCCTACCTTGACCCGTTCTCACACTGGTTCTACCCCGACCCGTTCACACACTGGTCTTACCACGACCCGTTCTCACACTGGTCCTACACCTACCCATTCTCAGACTGGTCCTACCCCTACCCGTTCTTGCAATGGTCCTACCCCGACGAGTTCTCACACTGACCCTACCACGACCCTTTCTCACACTGGTCCTACACCTACCCATTCTCAGACTGGTCCTACCCCGACCCGTTCTCACACTGGTCCTACCCCGACCCGTTCTCACAATGGTCCTACCCCGACCCATTCTCACACTGTTCCTACCCCGACCCGTTCTCACACTGGTCCGACCCCGACCCGTTTTCACACAGGTCCTACTTCGATCCGTTCTCAGACTGGTCCTACCCCGACTCATTCTCACACTGTTCCTAACACAACCCGTTCTCACACTGGTCCTTCCCCGATTTGTTCTCACACTGGTCCTACCCTCAACTGTTCTCACACTGGTCCCAATTCGATCAGTTCTCACACTGGTCCTACCTTGACCCATTCTCACACTGGTCCTACACCGACCCGTTCTCACACTGGCCCTACACCGACCCGTTCTCACACTGGTCCTACCCCGACCCTTTCTCACACTGGTCCTACCACGACCCGTTCACACACTGGTCCTACACCTACCCGTTCTCACACTGGTCCTACCCCGACCCGTTCTCACACTGGTCCTACCACGACCCTTTCTCACACTGGTCCCACACCTACCCATTCTCAGACTGGTCCTACCATGACCCGTTCTCAGACTGGTCCTACCCTGACCCGTTCTCACACTTGTCCTACCCCGACCCGTTCTCACACTGGCCCTACACCGACCAATTCACAGACTGGTCCTGCCCCTGCCTGTTCTTATACTGGTCCTACTGTGACCCTTTCTCACACTGGTCCTACCCCGACTCATTCTCACACTGGTCCTACCCCGACCAGTTCTCACACTTGTCCTACCCCGACCCGTTATCAGATGCTCCTACTCCGACCAATTCTCACACAGGTCCTACTCCGACCCATTCTCACACTGGTCCTACCTTGACCCATTCTCACACTGGTCCTAACTTGACCCGTTCTCACACTGGTTCTACCCCGACCCGTTCACACACTGGTCTTACCACGACCCGTTCTCACACTGGTCCTACACCTACCCATTCTCAGACTGGTCCTACCCCTACCCGTTCTTGCTATGGTCCTACCCCGACGAGTTCTCACACTGACCCTACCACGACCCTTTCTCACACTGGTCCTACACCTACCCATTCTCAGACTGGTCCTACCCCGACCCGTTCTCACACTGGTCCTACCCCGACCCGTTCTCACACTGGTCCTACCCGACCCTTTCTCACACTGGTCCTACCCCGACCCGTTCTCACAATGGTCCTACCCCGACCCATTCTCACACTGTTCCTACCCCGACCCGTTCTCACACTGGTCCGACCCCGACCCGTTTTCACACAGGTCCTACTTCGATCCGTTCTCAGACTGGTCCTACCCCGACTCATTCTCACACTGTTCCTAACACAACCCGTTCTCACACTGGTCCTTCCCCGATTTGTTCTCACACTGGTCCTACCCTCAACTGTTCTCACACTGGTCCCAATTCGATCAGTTCTCACACTGGTCCTACCTTGACCCATTCTCACACTGGTCCTACACCGACCCGTTCTCACACTGGCCCTACACCGACCCGTTCTCACACTGGTCCTACCCCGACCCTTTCTCACACTGGTCCTACCACGACCCGTTCACACACTGGTCCTACACCTACCCGTTCTCACACTGGTCCTACCCCGACCCGTTCTCACACTGGTCCTACCACGACCCTTTCTCACACTGGTCCCACACCTACCCATTCTCAGACTGGTCCTACCATGACCCGTTCTCAGACTGGTCCTACCCTGACCCGTTCTCACACTGGTCCTACCCCGACCCGTTCTCACACTGGCCCTACACCGACCAATTCACAGACTGGTCCTGCCCCTGCCTGTTCTTATACTGGTCCTACTGTGACCCTTTCTCACACTGGTCCTACCCCGACTCATTCTCACACTGGTCCTACCCCGACCAGTTCTCACACTTGTCCTACCCCGACCCGTTATCAGATGCTCCTACTCCGACCAATTCTCAAACAGGTCCTACTCCGACCCATTCTCACACTGGTCCTACCTTGACCCATTCTCACACTGGTCCTACCTTGACCCGTTCTCACACTGGTTCTACCCCGACCCGTTCACACACTGGTCTTACCACGACCCGTTCTCACACTGGTCCTACACCTACCCATTCTCAGACTGGTCCTACCCCTACCCGTTCTTGCAATGGTCCTACCCCGACGAGTTCTCACACTGACCCTACCACGACCCTTTCTCACACTGGTCCTACACCTACCCATTCTCAGACTGGTCCTACCCCGACCCGTTCTCACACTGGTCCTACCCCGACCCGTTCTCACAATGGTCCTACCCCGACCCATTCTCACACTGTTCCTACCCCGACCCGTTCTCACACTGGTCCGACCCCGACCCGTTTTCACACAGGTCCTACTTCGATCCGTTCTCAGACTGGTCCTACCCCGACTCATTCTCACACTGTTCCTAACACAACCCGTTCTCACACTGGTCCTTCCCCGATTTGTTCTCACACTGGTCCTACCCTCAACTGTTCTCACACTGGTCCCAATTCGATCAGTTCTCACACTGGTCCTACCTTGACCCATTCTCACACTGGTCCTACACCGACCCGTTCTCACACTGGCCCTACACCGACCCGTTCTCACACTGGTCCTACCCCGACCCTTTCTCACACTGGTCCTACCACGACCCGTTCACACACTGGTCCTACACCTACCCGTTCTCACACTGGTCCTACCCCGACCCGTTCTCACACTGGTCCTACCACGACCCTTTCTCACACTGGTCCCACACCTACCCATTCTCAGACTGGTCCTACCATGACCCGTTCTCAGACTGGTCCTACCCTGACCCGTTCTCACACTTGTCCTACCCCGACCCGTTCTCACACTGGCCCTACACCGACCAATTCACAGACTGGTCCTGCCCCTGCCTGTTCTTATACTGGTCCTACTGTGACCCTTTCTCACACTGGTCCTACCCCGACTCATTCTCACACTGGTCCTACCCCGACCAGTTCTCACACTTGTCCTACCCCGACCCGTTATCAGATGCTCCTACTCCGACCAATTCTCACACAGGTCCTACTCCGACCCATTCTCACACTGGTCCTACCTTGACCCATTCTCACACTGGTCCTAACTTGACCCGTTCTCACACTGGTTCTACCCCGACCCGTTCACACACTGGTCTTACCACGACCCGTTCTCACACTGGTCCTACACCTACCCATTCTCAGACTGGTCCTACCCCTACCCGTTCTTGCTATGGTCCTACCCCGACGAGTTCTCACACTGACCCTACCACGACCCTTTCTCACACTGGTCCTACACCTACCCATTCTCAGACTGGTCCTACCCCGACCCGTTCTCACACTGGTCCTACCCCGACCCGTTCTCACACTGGTCCTACCCGACCCTTTCTCACACTGGTCCTACCCCGACCCGTTCTCACAATGGTCCTACCCCGACCCATTCTCACACTGTTCCTACCCCGACCCGTTCTCACACTGGTCCGACCCCGACCCGTTTTCACACAGGTCCTACTTCGATCCGTTCTCAGACTGGTCCTACCCCGACTCATTCTCACACTGTTCCTAACACAACCCGTTCTCACACTGGTCCTTCCCCGATTTGTTCTCACACTGGTCCTACCCTCAACTGTTCTCACACTGGTCCCAATTCGATCAGTTCTCACACTGGTCCTACCTTGACCCATTCTCACACTGGTCCTACACCGACCCGTTCTCACACTGGCCCTACACCGACCCGTTCTCACACTGGTCCTACCCCGACCCTTTCTCACACTGGTCCTACCACGACCCGTTCACACACTGGTCCTACACCTACCCGTTCTCACACTGGTCCTACCCCGACCCGTTCTCACACTGGTCCTACCACGACCCTTTCTCACACTGGTCCCACACCTACCCATTCTCAGACTGGTCCTACCATGACCCGTTCTCAGACTGGTCCTACCCTGACCCGTTCTCACACTGGTCCTACCCCGACCCGTTCTCACACTGGCCCTACACCGACCAATTCACAGACTGGTCCTGCCCCTGCCTGTTCTTATACTGGTCCTACTGTGACCCTTTCTCACACTGGTCCTACCCCGACTCATTCTCACACTGGTCCTACCCCGACCAGTTCTCACACTTGTCCTACCCCGACCCGTTATCAGATGCTCCTACTCCGACCAATTCTCAAACAGGTCCTACTCCGACCCATTCTCACACTGGTCCTACCTTGACCCATTCTCACACTGGTCCTACCTTGACCCGTTCTCACACTGGTTCTACCCCGACCCGTTCACACACTGGTCTTACCACGACCCGTTCTCACACTGGTCCTACACCTACCCATTCTCAGACTGGTCCTACCCATACCCGTTCTTACACTGGTCCTACCCCGACCCGTTCCCACACTGGTCTTACCTCGAACCGTTCTCAGACTGATCCTTCGCTGACCCGTTCTCACACTGGCCCTACCCAGAACCGTTCTCAGACTGGTCCTACCCAGTCCCGTTCTCAGACAGGTCCTACCGCGACCCGTTCACACACTGGTCCTACCCTGACCAGTTCTCACACTGGTCCTATCCCGACCCGTTCTCACACTGGTCCTACCCTCATCTGCTCTCACACTGGTCCTACTTCGATCCGTTCTCAGACTGGTCCTAACCCGACCCGTTCTCACACTGGTCCTACCACGACCTGTTCTCACACTGGTCCTACCTTGACCCGTTCTCACACTTGTCCTACCACGACCCGTTCTCCCACTGGTCCTACCCCGACCCGTTCTCACTCTGGTCCTACATCGACCCGTTCTCACACGGTTCATACCCCGACCCGTTCTCACACTGGTCCTTCTTCGATCCGTTCTCAGACTGTTCCTACCCCGATCCGTTCTTACACTGGTCCTACACCTACCCATTCTCAGACTGGTCCTACCCCTACCCGTTCTTGCAATGGTCCTACCCCGACGAGTTCTCACACTGACCCTACCACGACCCTTTCTCACACTGGTCCTACACCTACCCATTCTCAGACTGGTCCTACCCCGACCCGTTCTCACACTGGTCCTACCCCGACCCGTTCTCACTCTGGTCCTACCCGACCCTTTCTCACACTGGTCCTACCCCGACCCGTTCTCACAATGGTCCTACCCCGACCCATTCTCACACTGTTCCTACCCCGACCCGTTCTCACACTGGTCCGACCCCGACCCGTTTTCACACAGGTCCTACTTCGATCCGTTCTCAGACTGGTCCTACCCCGACTCATTCTCACACTGTTCCTAACACAACCCGTTCTCACACTGGTCCTTCCCCGATTTGTTCTCACACTGGTCCTACCCTCAACTGTTCTCACACTGGTCCCAATTCGATCAGTTCTCACACTGGTCCTACCTTGACCCATTCTCACACTGGTCCTACACCGACCCGTTCTCACACTGGCCCTACACCGACCCGTTCTCACACTGGTCCTACCCCGACCCTTTCTCACACTGGTCCTACCACGACCCGTTCACACACTGGTCCTACACCTACCCGTTCTCACACTGGTCCTACCCCGACCCGTTCTCACACTGGTCCTACCACGACCCTTTCTCACACTGGTCCCACACCTACCCATTCTCAGACTGGTCCTACCATGACCCGTTCTCAGACTGGTCCTACCCTGACCCGTTCTCACACTGGTCCTACCCCGACCCGTTCTCACACTGGCCCTACACCGACCAATTCACAGACTGGTCCTGCCCCTGCCTGTTCTTATACTGGTCCTACTGTGACCCTTTCTCACACTGGTCCTACCCCGACTCATTCTCACACTGGTCCTACCCCGACCAGTTCTCACACTTGTCCTACCCCGACCCGTTATCAGATGCTCCTACTCCGACCAATTCTCACACAGGTCCTACTCCGACCCATTCTCACACTGGTCCTACCTTGACCCATTCTCACACTGGTCCTACCTTGACCCGTTCTCACACTGGTTCTACCCCGACCCGTTCACACACTGGTCTTACCACGACCCGTTCTCACACTGGTCCTACACCTACCCATTCTCAGACTGGTCCTACCCATACCCGTTCTTACACTGGTCCTACCCCGACCCGTTCCCACACTGGTCTTACCTCGAACCGTTCTCAGACTGATCCTTCGCTGACCCGTTCTCACACTGGCCCTACCCAGAACCGTTCTCAGACTGGTCCTACCCAGTCCCGTTCTCAGACAGGTCCTACCGCGACCCGTTCACACACTGGTCCTACCCTGACCAGTTCTCACACTGGTCCTATCCCGACCCGTTCTCACACTGGTCCTACCCTCATCTGCTCTCACACTGGTCCTACTTCGATCCGTTCTCAGACTGGTCCTAACCCGACCCGTTCTCACACTGGTCCTACCACGACCTGTTCTCACACTGGTCCTACCTTGACCCGTTCTCACACTTGTCCTACCACGACCCGTTCTCCCACTGGTCCTACCCCGACCCGTTCTCACTCTGGTCCTACATCGACCCGTTCTCACACGGTTCATACCCCGACCCGTTCTCACACTGGTCCTTCTTCGATCCGTTCTCAGACTGTTCCTACCCCGATCCGTTCTTACACTGGTCCTACCCCTGCCCATTCTTATACTGGTCCTACCCGGGCCCGTTCTCACACTGGTCCTACCACGACCCGTTCTCACACTGGTCCCACACCTACCCATTCTCAGACTGGTCCTACCATGACCCATTCTCAGACTGGTCCTACCCAGACCCGTTCTCACACTGGTCCTACCTTGACCCATTCTCACACTGGTCCTACCTTGACCCGTTTTCACACTGGTTCTACCCCGACCCGTTCACACACTGGTCTTACCACGACCCGTTCTCACACTGGTCCTACACCTACCCATTCTCAGACTGGTCCTACCCATACCCGTTCTTACACTGGTCCTACCCCGACCCGTTCCCACACTGGTCTTACCTCGAACCGTTCTCAGACTGATCCTTCGCTGACCCGTTCTCACACTGGCCCTACCCAGAACCGTTCTCAGACTGGTCCTACCCAGTCCCGTTCTCAGACAGGTCCTACCGCGACCCGTTCACACACTGGTCCTACCCTGACCAGTTCTCACACTGGTCCTATCCCGACCCGTTCTCACACTGGTCCTACCCTCATCTGCTCTCACACTGGTCCTACTTCGATCCGTTCTCAGACTGGTCCTAACCCGACCCGTTCTCACACTGGTCCTACCACGACCTGTTCTCACACTGGTCCTACCTTGACCCGTTCTCACACTTGTCCTACCACGACCCGTTCTCCCACTGGTCCTACCCCGACCCGTTCTCACTCTGGTCCTACATCGACCCGTTCTCACACGGTTCATACCCCGACCCGTTCTCACACTGGTCCTTCTTCGATCCGTTCTCAGACTGTTCCTACCCCGATCCGTTCTTACACTGGTCCTACACCTACCCATTCTCAGACTGGTCCTACCCCTACCCGTTCTTGCAATGGTCCTACCCCGACGAGTTCTCACACTGACCCTACCACGACCCTTTCTCACACTGGTCCTACACCTACCCATTCTCAGACTGGTCCTACCCCGACCCGTTCTCACACTGGTCCTACCCCGACCCGTTCTCACACTGGTCCTACCCGACCCTTTCTCACACTGGTCCTACCCCGACCCGTTCTCACAATGGTCCTACCCCGACCCATTCTCACACTGTTCCTACCCCGACCCGTTCTCACACTGGTCCGACCCCGACCCGTTTTCACACAGGTCCTACTTCGATCCGTTCTCAGACTGGTCCTACCCCGACTCATTCTCACACTGTTCCTAACACAACCCGTTCTCACACTGGTCCTTCCCCGATTTGTTCTCACACTGGTCCTACCCTCAACTGTTCTCACACTGGTCCCAATTCGATCAGTTCTCACACTGGTCCTACCTTGACCCATTCTCACACTGGTCCTACACCGACCCGTTCTCACACTGGCCCTACACCGACCCGTTCTCACACTGGTCCTACCCCGACCCTTTCTCACACTGGTCCTACCACGACCCGTTCACACACTGGTCCTACACCTACCCGTTCTCACACTGGTCCTACCCCGACCCGTTCTCACACTGGTCCTACCACGACCCTTTCTCACACTGGTCCCACACCTACCCATTCTCAGACTGGTCCTACCATGACCCGTTCTCAGACTGGTCCTACCCTGACCCGTTCTCACACTGGTCCTACCCCGACCCGTTCTCACACTGGCCCTACACCGACCAATTCACAGACTGGTCCTGCCCCTGCCTGTTCTTATACTGGTCCTACTGTGACCCTTTCTCACACTGGTCCTACCCCGACTCATTCTCACACTGGTCCTACCCCGACCAGTTCTCACACTTGTCCTACCCCGACCCGTTATCAGATGCTCCTACTCCGACCAATTCTCACACAGGTCCTACTCCGACCCATTCTCACACTGGTCCTACCTTGACCCATTCTCACACTGGTCCTACCTTGACCCGTTCTCACACTGGTTCTACCCCGACCCGTTCACACACTGGTCTTACCACGACCCGTTCTCACACTGGTCCTACACCTACCCATTCTCAGACTGGTCCTACCCATACCCGTTCTTACACTGGTCCTACCCCGACCCGTTCCCACACTGGTCTTACCTCGAACCGTTCTCAGACTGATCCTTCGCTGACCCGTTCTCACACTGGCCCTACCCAGAACCGTTCTCAGACTGGTCCTACCCAGTCCCGTTCTCAGACAGGTCCTACCGCGACCCGTTCACACACTGGTCCTACCCTGACCAGTTCTCACACTGGTCCTATCCCGACCCGTTCTCACACTGGTCCTACCCTCATCTGCTCTCACACTGGTCCTACTTCGATCCGTTCTCAGACTGGTCCTAACCCGACCCGTTCTCACACTGGTCCTACCACGACCTGTTCTCACACTGGTCCTACCTTGACCCGTTCTCACACTTGTCCTACCACGACCCGTTCTCCCACTGGTCCTACCCCGACCCGTTCTCACTCTGGTCCTACATCGACCCGTTCTCACACGGTTCATACCCCGACCCGTTCTCACACTGGTCCTTCTTCGATCCGTTCTCAGACTGTTCCTACCCCGATCCGTTCTTACACTGGTCCTACCCCTGCCCATTCTTATACTGGTCCTACCCGGGCCCGTTCTCACACTGGTCCTACCACGACCCGTTCTCACACTGGTCCCACACCTACCCATTCTCAGACTGGTCCTACCATGACCCATTCTCAGACTGGTCCTACCCAGACCCGTTCTCACACTGGTCCTACCCCGACCCGTTCTCACACTGGTCCTACTCGACCCTTTCTCACACTGGTCCTACCCGACCCTTTCTCACACTGGTCCTACCCCGACCCGTTCTAACACTGGTCCTACCCCGACCCGTTCTAACACTGGTCCTACCCCAACCCATTCGCACACTGGTCCTACTTTGACCCGTTCACACACTGGTCCTACCCCAACCCATTCTCACACTGGTCCTAACTCTACCTGTTCTCACACTGGTCCTACCCCGACCCATTCTCACACTGGTCCTACCACGACCCATTCTCACACTGGTCCTACACCTACCCATTCTCAGACTGGTCCTACCCCGACCCGTTCTCACACTGGTCCTACCCCGACCCATTCTCACACTGGTCCTACCCAACCCTTTCTCACACTGGTCCTACCCCGACCCGTTCTCACACTGACCCTACCCCGACCCGTTCTCACACTGTTCCTACTCCGACCAGTGTTCATACTGGTTCTACCTCGACCCATTCTCACACTGGTCCTACCCTGACCAGTTCTCACACTGGTCCTACCCCAACCCGTTCTCACACTGGTCCTACCCCGACCCGTTCTCAGACTGGTCCTACCCCGTCCCGTTCTCAGACAGGTCCTACCGCGACCCGTTCACACACTGGTCCTACCCTGACCCGTTCTCACACTGGTCCTATCCTGACCCGTTCTCACACTGGTCCTACCCTCATCTGCTCTCACACTGGTCCTACTTCGATCCGTTCTCAGACTGGTCCTAACCCAACCCATTCTCACACTGGTCCTACCCCGACCCTTTCTCACACTGGTCCTACCACGTCCCGTTCTCACACTGGTCCTACCCTACCCTTTCTCACACTGGTCCTACCCTGACCCGTTCTCACAATGGTCCTACCCCGACCCGTTCTCCCACTGGTCCTACCCCGACCCGTTCTCACTCTGGTCCTACATCGACCCGTTCTCACACGGTTCATACCACGACCCGTTCTCACACTGGTCCTTCTTCGATCCGTTCTCAGACTGTTCCTACCCCGATCCGTTCTCACACTGGTCCTACCCCTGCCCATTCTAATACTGGTCCTACCCGGGCCCGTTCTCACACTGGTCCTACCACGACCCATTCTCACACTGGTCCCACACCTACCCATTCTCAGACTGGTCCTACCATGACCCGTTCTCAGACTGGTCCAACCCTGACCCGTTCTCACACTGGTCCTACCCCGACCCGTTCTCACACTGGTCCTACCCGACCCTTTCTCACACTGGTCCTACCCCGACCCATTCTAACACTGGTCCTACCCCGACCCGTTCTAACACTGGTGCTACCCCAACCCATTCGCACACTGGTCCTACTTTGACCCGTTCTCACACTGGTCCTACCCCAACCCATTCTCACACTGGTCCTACCCCAACCCATTCTTACACTGGTCCTAACTCTACCTGTTCTCACACTGGTCCTACCCCGACCCATTCTCACACTGGTCCTACCACGACCCTTTCTCACACTGGTCCTACACCTACCCATTCTCAGACTGGTCCTACCCCGACCCGTTCTCACACTGGTCCTACCCCGACCCATTCTCACACTGGTCCTACCCAACCCTTTCTCACACTGGTCCTACCCCGACCCGTTCTCACACTGACCCTACCCCGACCCGTTCTCACACTGTTCCTACCCCAACCCGTTCTCACACTGGTCCTACCCCAACCCGTTCTCACACAGGTCCTACTTCGATCCGTTCTCAGACTGGTCCTACCCCGACTCATTCTCACACTGTTCCTAACTCGACCCGTTCTCACACTGGTCCTTCCCCGATTCGCTCTCACACTGGTCCTACCCTCAACTGTTCTCACACAGGTCCTACCTTGACCCTTCTCACACTGATTGTACCCCGACCCTTTCACACACTGGTCCTTCCGTGACCCGTTCTTAGACTGGTCCTACCCCAACCCGATCGCAAACTGGTCCTACTCAGACCAGTGTTCACACTGGTTCTACCTCGACCCATTCTCACACTGGTCCTACCCTGACCAGTTCTCACACTGGTCCTACCACGACCCGTTCTCACACTGGTCCTACCCCGACCCGTTCTCAGACTGGTCCTACCCCGTCCCGTTCTCAGACAGGTCCTACCGCGACCCGTTCACACACTGGTCCTACCCTGACCCGTTCTCACACTGGTCCTATCCCGACCCGTTCTCACACTGGTCCTACCCTCATCTGCTCTCACACTGGTCCTACTTCGATCCGTTCTCAGACTGGTCCTAACCCGACCCGTTCTCACACTGGTCCTACCCCGACCCGTTCTCACACTGGTCCTACCACGACCCTTTCTCACACTGGTCCTACCACGACCCTTTCTCACACTGGTCCTACACCTACCCATTCTCAGACTGGTCCTACCCCGACCCGTTCTCACTCTGGTCCTACCCCGACCCATTCTCACACTGGTCCTACCCAACCCTTTCTCACACTGGTCCTACCCCGACCCGTTCTCACACTGACCCTACCCCGACCCGTTCTCACACTGTTCCTACTCCGACCAGTGTTCATACTGGTTCTACCTCGACCCATTCTCACACTGGTCCTACCCTGACCAGTTCTCACACTGGTCCTACCCCAACCCGTTCTCACACTGGTCCTACCCCGACCCGTTCTCAGACTGGTCCTACCCCGTCCCGTTCTCAGACAGGTCCTACCGTGACCCGTTCACACACTGGTCCTACCCTGACCCGTTCTCACACTGGTCCTATCCTGACCCGTTCTCACACTGGTCCTACCCTCATCTGCTCTCACACTGGTCCTACTTCGATCCGTTCTCAGACTGGTCCTAACCCAACCCATTCTCACACTGGTCCTACCCCGACCCTTTCTCACACTGGTCCTACCACGACCCGTTCTCACACTGGTCCTACCCGACCCTTTCTCACACTGGTCCTACCCTGACCCGTTCTCACAATGGTCCTACCCCGACCCGTTCTCCCACTGGTCCTACCCCGACCCGTTCTCACTCTGGTCCTACATCGACCCGTTCTCACACGGTTCATACCACGACCCGTTCCCACACTGGTCCTTCTTCGATCCGTTCTCAGACTGTTCCTACCCCGATCCGTTCTCACACTGGTCCTACCCCTGCCCATTCTTATACTGGTCCTACCCGGGCCCGTTCTCACACTGGTCCTACCACGACCCATTCTCACACTGGTCCCACACCTACCCATTCTCAGACTGGTCCTACCATGACCCGTTCTCAGACTGGTCCTACCCTGACCCGTTCTCACACTGGTCCTACCCCGACCCGTTCTCACACTGGTCCTACCCGACCCTTTCTCACACTGGTCCTACCCCGACCCATTCTAACACTGGTCCTACCCCAACCCGTTCTAACACTGGTCCTACCCCAACCCATTCGCACACTGGTCCTACTTTGACCCGTTCTCACACTGGTCCTACCCCAACCCATTCTCACACTGGTCCTACCCCAACCCATTCTTACACTGGTCCTAACTCTACCTGTTCTCACACTGGTCCTACCCCGACCCATTCTCACACTGGTCCTACCACGACCCTTTCTCACACTGGTCCTACACCTACCCATTCTCAGACTGGTCCTACCCCGACCCGTTCTCACACTGGTCCTACCCCGACCCATTCTCACACTGGTCCTACCCAACCATTTCTCACACTGGTCCTACCCCGACCCGTTCTCACACTGACCCTACCCCGACCCGTTCTCACACTGTTCCTACCCCAACCCGTTCTCACACTGGTCCTACCCCAACCCGTTCTCACACAGGTCCTACTTCGATCCGTTCTCAGACTGGTCCTACCCCGACTCATTCTCACACTGTTCCTAACTCGACCCGTTCTCACACTGGTCCTTCCCCGATTCGCTCTCACACTGGTCCTACCCTCAACTGTTCTCACACAGGTCCTACCTTGACCCTTCTCACACTGATCGTACCCCGACCCTTTCACACACTGGTCCTTCCGTGACACGTTCTCAGACTGGTCCTACCCCAACCCGATCGCAAACTGGTCCTACTCAGACCAGTGTTCACACTGGTTCTACCTCGACCCATTCTCACACTGGTCCTACCCTGACCAGTTCTCACACTGGTCCTACCACGACCCGTTCTCACACTGGTCCTACCCCGACCCGTTCTCAGACTGGTCCTACCCCGTCCCGTTCTCAGACAGGTCCTACTGCGACCCGTTCACACACTGGTCCTACCCTGACCCGTTATCACACTGGTCCTATCCCGACCCGTTCTCACACTGGTCCTACCCTCATCTGCTCTCACACTGGTCCTACTTCGATCCGTTCTCAGACTGGTCCTAACCCGACCCGTTCTTTCACTGGTCCTACCCCGACCCGTTCTCACACTGGTCCTACCACGACCCTTTCTCACACTGGTCCTACCACGACCCGTTCTCACACTGGTCCTACCCGACCCTTTCTCACACTGGTCCTACCCTGACCCGTTCTCACAATGGTCCTACCCCGACCCGTTCTCACACTGATCCTACCCTGACCTGTTCTCACACTGGTCCTCCCCGACACGTTCTCACACTGGTCCTACCCCGACCCGTTCACACACTGGTCCTACACCGACCCGTTCTCACACTGGTCCTACCCCGACCCGTTCTTACACTGGTCCTACCCCGACCCGTTCTCACACTGGTCCTACCACGACCCGTTCTCACACTGGTCCTACACCTACCCATTCTCACACTGGTCCTACCACGACCCGTTCTCACACTGGTCCTACCAAGACCCGTTCTCACACTGGTCCTACACCTACCCATTCTCAGGCTGGTCCTACCCCGACCCGTTCTTACACTGGTCCTACCCCGACCCGTTCTCACACTGGTCCTACCCCGCCCCTTTCTCACACTGGTCCTTCCGTGACCCGTTCTCAGACTGGTCCTACCCCAACCCGTTCGCACACTGGTCCTACCCCGACCTGTTCTCACACTGGTTCTACCTCGACCCATTCTCACACTGGTCCTACCCTGACTCGTTCTCACACTGGTCCTATCCCGACCCGTTCTCACACTGGTCCTACCCCAACCCGTTCTCAGATTGATCCTACCCCGACCCGTTTTCAGACTGGTCCTACCCCCATCTGTTCTCAGAATCGTCCTTTCCCGACCCGTTCTCAGATGGTCCTACCCTGACCTGTTCTCACACTGGTCCTCCCCGACACGTTCTCACACTGGTCCTACCCCGACCCGTTCACACACTGATCCTACACCGACCCGTTTTCACACTGGTCCTACCCCAACCCGTTCTTACACTGGTCCTACCCCGACCCGTTCTCACACTGGTCCTACCACGACCCTTTCTCACACTGGTCCTACCACGACCCGTTCTCACACTGGTCCTACCCGACCCTTTCTCACACTGGTCCTACCCTGACCCGTTCTCACAATGGTCCTACCCCGACCCGTTCTCACACTGATCCTACCCTGACCCGTTCTCACACTGGTCCTACCCGACCCTTTCTCACACTGGTCCTACCCTGACCCGTTCTCACAATGGTCCTACCCCGACCCGTTCTCACACTGATCCTACCCTGACCTGTTCTCACACTGGTCCTCCCCGACACGTTCTCACACTGGTCCTACCCCGACCCGTTCACACACTGGTCCTACACCGACCCGTTCTCACACTGGTCCTACCCCGACCCGTTCTTACACTGGTCCTACCCCGACCCGTTCACACACTGGTCCTACACCGACCCGTTCTCACACTGGTTCTACCACGACCCGTTCTCACACTGGTCCTACCAAGACCCGTTCTCACACTGGTCCTACACCTACCCATTCTCAGACTGGTCCTACCCCGACCCGTTCTTACACTGGTCCTACCCCGACCCGTTCTCACACTGGTCCTACCCCGCCCCTTTCTCACACTGGTCCTTCCGTGACCCGTTCTCAGACTGGTCCTACCCCGTCCCGTTCTCCCACTGGTCCTACCCCGACCCGTTCTCACTCTGGTCCTACATCGACCCGTTCTCACACGGTTCATACCACGACCCGTTCTCACACTGGTCCTTCTTCGATCTGTTCTCAGACTGTTCCTACCCCGATCCGTTCTCACACTGGTCCTAACCCTGCCCATTCTTATACTGGACCTACCCGGGCCCGTTCTCACACTGGTCCTACCACGACCCATTCTCACACTGGTCCCACACCTACCCATTCTCAGACTGGTCCTACCATGACCCGTTCTCAGACTGGTCCTACCCTGACCCGTTCTCACACTGGTCCTACCCCGACCCGTTCTCACACTGGTCCTACCCGACCCTTTCTCACACTGGTCCTACCCCGACCCATTCTAACACTGGTCCTACCCCGACCCGTTCTAACACTGGTCCTACCCCAACCCGTTCGCACACTGGTCCTACTTTGACCCGTTCTCACACTGGTCCTACCCCAACCCGTTCTCACACTGGTCCTACCCCAACCCATTCTCACACTGGTCCTAACTCTACCTGTTCTCACACTGGTCCTACCCCGACCCATTCTCACACTGGTCCTACCACGACCCTTTCTCACACTGGTCCTACACCTACCCATTCTCAGACTGGTCCTACCCCGACCCGTTCTCACACTGGTCCTACCCCGACCCATTCTCACACTGGTCCTACCCAACCCTTTCTCACACTGGTCCTACCCCGACCCGTTCTCACACTGTTCCTACCCCGACCCGTTCTCACACTGTTCCTACCCCAACCCGTTCTCACACTGGTCCTACCCCAACCCGTTCTCACACAGGTCCTACTTCGATCCGTTCTCAGACTGGTCCTACACCGACTCATTCTCACACTGTTCCTAACTCGACCCGTTCTCACACTGGTCCTTCCCCGATTCGCTCTCACACTGGTCCTACCCTCAACTGTTCTCACACAGGTCCTACCTTGACCCTTCTCACACTGATCGTACCCCGACCCTTTCACACACTGGTCCTTCCGTGACCCGTTCTCAGACTGGTCCTACCCCAACCCGATCGCAAACAGGTCCTACTCAGACCAGTGTTCACACTGGTTCTACCTCGACCCATTCTCACACTGGTCCTACCCTGACCAGTTCTCACACTGGTCCTACCCCAACCCGTTCTCACACTGGTCCTACCCCGACCCGTTCTCAGACTGGTCCTACCCCGTCCCGTTCTCAGACAGGTCCTACCGCGACCCGTTCACACACTGGTCCTACCCTGACCCGTTCTCACACTGGTCCTATCCCGACCCGTTCTCACACTGGTCCTACCCTCATCTGCTCTCACACTGGTCCTACTTCGATCCGTTCTCAGACTGGTCCTAACCCGACCCGTTCTCACACTGGTCCTACCCCGACCCGTTCTCACACTGGTCCTACCACGACCCTTTCTCACACTGGTCCTACCACGACCCGTTCTCACACTGGTCCTACCCGACCCTTTCTCACACTGGTCCTACCCTGACCCGTTCTCACAATGGTCCTACCCCGACCCGTTCTCACACTGATCCTACCCTGACCTGTTCTCACACTGGTCCTCCCCGACACGTTCTCACACTGGTCCTACCCCGACCCGTTCACACACTGGTCCTACACCGACCCGTTCTCACACTGGTCCTACCCCGACCCGTTCTTACACTGGTCCTACCCCGACCCGTTCTCACACTGGTCCTACCACGACCCGTTCTCACACTGGTCCTACCCTGACCTATTCTCACACTGGTCCTCCCCGACACGTTCTCACACTGGTCCTACCCCGACCCGTTCACACACTGGTCCTACACCGACCCGTTCTCACACTGGTCCTACCACGACCCGTTCTCACACTGGTCCTACCAAGACCCGTTCTCACACTGGTCCTACACCTACCCATTCTCAGACTGGTCCTACCCCGACCCGTTCTTACACTGGTCCTACCCCGACCAGTTCTCACACTGGTCCTACCCCAACCCGTTCTCAGATTGATCCTACCCCGACCCGTTTTCAGACTGGTCCTACCCCCATCTGTTCTCAGAATCGTCCTTTCCCGACCCGTTCTCAGATGGTCCTACCCTGACCTGTTCTCACACTGGTCCTCCCCGACACGTTCTCACACTGGTCCTACCGCGACCCGTTCACACACTGATCCTACACCGACCCGTTTTCACACTGGTCCTACCCCAACCCGTTCTTACACTGGTCCTACCCCGACCCGTTCTCACACTGGTCCTACCACGACCCTTTCTCACACTGGTCCTACCACGACCCGTTCTCACACTGGTCCTACCCGACCCTTTCTCACACTGGTCCTACCCTGACCCGTTCTCACAATGGTCCTACCCCGACCCGTTCTCACACTGATCCTACCCTGACCCGTTCTCACACTGGTCCTACCCGACCCTTTCTCACACTGGTCCTACCCTGACCCGTTCTCACAATGGTCCTACCCCAACCCGTTCTCACACTGATCCTACCCTGACCTGTTTTCACACTGGTCCTCCCCGACACGTTCTCACACTGGTCCTACCCCGACCCGTTCACACACTGGTCCTACACCGACCCGTTCTCACACTGGTCCTACCCCGACCCGTTCTTACACTGGTCCTACCCCGACCCGTTCACACACTGGTCCTACACCGACCCGTTCTCACACTGGTCCTACCACGACCCGTTCTCACACTGGTCCTACCAAGACCCGTTCTCACACTGGTCCTACACCTACCCATTCTCAGACTGGTCCTACCCCGACCCGTTCTTACACTGGTCCTACCCCGACCCGTTCTCACACTGGTCCTACCCCGCCCCTTTCTCACACTGGTCCTTCCGTGACCCGTTCTCAGACTGGTCCTACCCCAACCCGTTCGCACACTGGTCCTACCCCGACCCGTTCTCACACTGGTTCTACCTCGACCCATTCTCACACTGGTCCTACCCTGACTCGTTCTCACACTGGTCCTATCCCGACCCGTTCTCACACTGGTCCTACCCCAACCCGTTCTCAGATTGATCCTACCCCGACCCGTTTTCAGACTGGTCCTACCCCCATCTGTTCTCAGAATCGTCCTTTCCCGACCCGTTCTCAGATGGTCCTACCCTGACCTGTTCTCACACTGGTCCTCCCCGACACGTTCTCACACTGGTCCTACCCCGACCCGTTCACACACTGATCCTACACCGACCCGTTTTCACACTGGTCCTACCCCGACCCGTTCTTACACTGGTCCTACCCCGACCCGTTCTCACACTGGTCCTACCACGACCCGTTCTCACACTGGTCCTACCAAGACCCGTTCTCACACTGGTCCTTCACCTACCCATTCTCAGACTGGTCCTACCCCGCCCCTTTCTCACACTGGTCCTTCCATGACCCGTTCTCAGACTGGTCCTACCCCAACCCTTTCGCAAACTGGTCCTACCCCGACCCGTTCTCACACTGGTTCTACCTCGACCCATTCTCACACTGGTCCTACACCGACCCGTTCTCACACTGGTCCTACCCCGACCCGTTCACACACTGGTCCTACACCGACCCGTTCTCACACTGGTCCTACCCCGACCCTTTCTCACACTGGTCTTACCTCGAACCGTTCTCAGACTGATCCTTCGCTGACCCGTTCTCACACTGGCCCTACCCAGACCCGTTCTCAGACTGGTCCTACCCCGTCCCGTTCTCAGACAGGTCCTACCGCGACCCGTTCACACACTGGTCCTACCCTGACCCGTTCTCACACTGGTCCTATCCCGACCCGTTCTCACACTGGTCCTACCCTCATCTGCTCTCACACTGGTCCTACTTCGATCCGTTCTCAGACTGGTCCTAACCCGACCCGTTCTCACACTGGTCCTACCACGACCTGTTCTCACACTGGTCCCACACCTACCCATTCTCAGACTGGTCCTACCATGACCCATTCTCAGACTGGTCCTACCCAGACCCGTTCTCACACTGGTCCTACCCCGACCCGTTCTCACACTGGTCCTACCCGACCCTTTCTCACACTGGTCCTACCCCGACCCGTTCTAACACTGGTCCTACCCCGACCCGTTCTAACACTGGTCCTACCCCAACCCATTCGCACACTGGTCCTACTTTGACCCGTTCACACACTGGTCCTACCCCAACCCATTCTCACACTGGTCCTAACTCTACCTGTTCTCACACTGGTCCTACCCCGACCCATTCTCACACTGGTCCTACCACGACCCTTTCTCACACTGGTCCTACACCTACCCATTCTCAGACTGGTCCTACCCAGACCCGTTCTCACACTGGCCCTACCCCGACCCATTCTCACACTGGTCCTACCCAACCCTTTCTCACACTGGTCCTACCCCGACCCGTTCTCACACTGACCCTACCCCGACCCGTTCTCACACTGTTCCTACTCCGACCAGTGTTCATACTGGTTCTACCTCGACCCATTCTCACACTGGTCCTACCCTGACCAGTTCTCACACTGGTCCTACCCCAACCCGTTCTCACACTGGTCCTACCCCGACCCGTTCTCAGACTGGTCCTACCCCGTCCCGTTCTCAGACAGGTCCTACCGCGACCCGTTCACACACTGGTCCTACCCTGACCCGTTCTCACACTGGTCCTATCCCGACCCGTTCTCACACTGGTCCTACCCTCATCTGCTCTCACACTGGTCCTACTTCGATCCGTTCTCAGACTGGTCCTAACCCAACCCATTCTCACACTGGTCCTACCCCGACCCTTTCTCACACTGGTCCTACCACGACCCGTTCTCACACTGGTCCTACCCGACCCTTTCTCACACTGGTCCTACCCTGACCCGTTCTCACAATGGTCCTACCCCGACCCGTTCTCCCACTGGTCCTACCCCGACCCGTTCTCACTCTGGTCCTACATCGACCCGTTCTCACACGGTTCATACCACGACCCGTTCTCACACTGGTCCTTCTTCGATCTGTTCTCAGACTGTTCCTACCCCGATCCGTTCTCACACTGGTCCTACCCCTGCCCATTCTTAAACTGGTCCTACCCGGGCCGATTCTCACACTGGTCCTACCACGACCCATTCTCACACTGGTCCCACACCTACCCATTCTCAGACTGGTCCTACCATGACCCGTTCTCAGACTGGTCCTACCCTGACCCGTTCTCACACTGGTCGTACCCCGACCCGTTCTCACACTGGTCCTACCCGACCCTTTCTCACACTGGTCCTACCCCGACCCATTCTAACACTGGTCCTACCCCGACCCGTTCTAACACTGGTCCTACCCCAACCCATTCGCACACTGGTCCTACTTTGACCCGTTCCCACACTGGTCCTACCCCAACCAGTTCTCACACTGGTCCTACCCCAACCCATTCTCACACTGGTCCTAACTCTACCTGTTCTCACACTGGTCCTACCCCGACCCCTTCTCACACTGGTCCTACCACGACCCTTTCTCACACTGGTCCTACACCTACCCATTCTCAGACTGGTCCTACCCCGACCCGTTCTCACACTGGTCCTACCCCGACCCATTCTCACACTGGTCCTACCCAACCCTTTCTCACACTGGTCCTACCCCGACCCGTTCTCACACTGTTCCTACCCCGACCCGTTCTCACACTGTTCCTACCCCAACCCGTTCTCACACTGGTCCTACCCCAACCCGTTCTCACACAGGTCCTACTTCGATCCGTTCTCAGACTGGTCCTACACCGACTCATTCTCACACTGTTCCTAACTCGACCCGTTCTCACACTGGTCCTTCCCCGATTCGCTCTCACACTGGTCCTACCCTCAACTGTTCTCACACAGGTCCTACCTTGACCCTTCTCACACTGATCGTACCCCGAGCCTTTCACACACTGGTCCTTCCGTGACCCGTTCTCAGACTGGACCTACCCCAACCCGATCGCAAACAGGTCCTACTCAGACCAGTGTTCACACTGGTTCTACCTCGACCCATTCTCACACTGGTCCTACCCTGACCAGTTCTCACACTGGTCCTACCCCAACCCGTTCTCACACTGGTCCTACCCCGACCCGTTCTCAGACTGGTCCTACCCCGTCCCGTTCTCAGACAGGTCCTACCGCGACCCGTTCACACACTGGTCCTACCCTGACCCGTTCTCACACTGGTCCTATCCCGACCCGTTCTCACACTGGTCCTACCCTCATCTGCTCTCACACTGGTCCTACTTCGATCCGTTCTCAGACTGGTCCTAACCCGACCCGTTCTCACACTGGTCCTACCCAACCCTTTCTCACACTGGTCCTACACCTACCCATTCTCAGACTGGTCCTACCCAGACCCGTTCTCACACTGGCCCTACCCCGACCCATTCTCACACTGGTCCTACCCAACCCTTTCTCACACTGGTCCTACCCCGACCCGTTCTCACACTGACCCTACCCCGACCCGTTCTCACACTGTTCCTACTCCGACCAGTGTTCATACTGGTTCTACCTCGACCCATTCTCACACTGGTCCTACCCTGACCAGTTCTCACACTGGTCCTACCCCAACCCGTTCTCACACTGGTCCTACCCCGACCCGTTCTCAGACTGGTCCTACCCCGTCCCGTTCTCAGACAGGTCCTACCGCGACCCGTTCACACACTGGTCCTACCCTGACCCGTTCTCACACTGGTCCTATCCCGACCCGTTCTCACACTGGTCCTACCCTCATCTGCTCTCACACTGGTCCTACTTCGATCCGTTCTCAGACTGGTCCTAACCCAACCCATTCTCACACTGGTCCTACCCCGACCCTTTCTCACACTGGTCCTACCACGACCCGTTCTCACACTGGTCCTACCCGACCCTTTCTCACACTGGTCCTACCCTGACCCGTTCTCACAATGGTCCTACCCCGACCCGTTCTCCCACTGGTCCTACCCCGACCCGTTCTCACTCTGGTCCTACATCGACCCGTTCTCACACGGTTCATACCACGACCCGTTCTCACACTGGTCCTTCTTCGATCTGTTCTCAGACTGTTCCTACCCCGATCCGTTCTCACACTGGTCCTACCCCTGCCCATTCTTAAACTGGTCCTACCCGGGCCGATTCTCACACTGGTCCTACCACGACCCATTCTCACACTGGTCCCACACCTACCCATTCTCAGACTGGTCCTACCATGACCCGTTCTCAGACTGGTCCTACCCTGACCCGTTCTCACACTGGTCGTACCCCGACCCGTTCTCACACTGGTCCTACCCGACCCTTTCTCACACTGGTCCTACCCCGACCCATTCTAACACTGGTCCTACCCCGACCCGTTCTAACACTGGTCCTACCCCAACCCATTCGCACACTGGTCCTACTTTGACCCGTTCTCACACTGGTCCTACCCCAACCCGTTCTCACACTGGTCCTACCCCAACCCATTCTCACACTGGTCCTAACTCTACCTGTTCTCACACTGGTCCTACCCCGACCCATTCTCACACTGGTCCTACCACGACCCTTTCTCACACTGGTCCTACACCTACCCATTCTCAGACTGGTCCTACCCCGACCCGTTCTCACACTGGTCCTACCACGACCCGTTCTCACACTGGTCCTACCAAGACCCGTTCTCACACTGGTCCTACACCTACCCATTCTCAGACTGGTCCTACCCCGACCCGTTCTTACACTGGTCCTACCCCGACCCGTTCTCACACTGGTCCTACCCCGCCCCTTTCTCACACTGGTCCTTCCGTGACCCGTTCTCAGACTGGTCCTACCCCAACCCGTTCGCACACTGGTCCTACCCCGACCCGTTCTCACACTGGTTCTACCTCGACCCATTCTCACACTGGTCCTACCCTGACTCGTTCTCACACTGGTCCTATCCCGACCCGTTCTCACACTGGTCCTACCCCAACCCGTTCTCAGATTGATCCTACCCCGACCCGTTTTCAGACTGGTCCTACCCCCATCTGTTCTCAGAATCGTCCTTTCCCGACCCGTTCTCAGATGGTCCTACCCTGACCTGTTCTCACACTGGTCCTCCCCGACACGTTCTCACACTGGTCCTACCCCGACCCGTTCACACACTGATCCTACACCGACCCGTTTTCACACTGGTCCTACCCCGACCCGTTCTTACACTGGTCCTACCCCGACCCGTTCTCACACTGGTCCTACCACGACCCGTTCTCACACTGGTCCTACCAAGACCCGTTCTCACACTGGTCCTTCACCTACCCATTCTCAGACTGGTCCTACCCCGCCCCTTTCTCACACTGGTCCTTCCATGACCCGTTCTCAGACTGGTCCTACCCCAACCCTTTCGCAAACTGGTCCTACCCCGACCCGTTCTCACACTGGTTCTACCTCGACCCATTCTCACACTGGTCCTACACCGACCCGTTCTCACACTGGTCCTACCCCGACCCGTTCACACACTGGTCCTACACCGACCCGTTCTCACACTGGTCCTACCCCGACCCTTTCTCACACTGGTCTTACCTCGAACCGTTCTCAGACTGATCCTTCGCTGACCCGTTCTCACACTGGCCCTACCCAGACCCGTTCTCAGACTGGTCCTACCCCGTCCCGTTCTCAGACAGGTCCTACCGCGACCCGTTCACACACTGGTCCTACCCTGACCCGTTCTCACACTGGTCCTATCCCGACCCGTTCTCACACTGGTCCTACCCTCATCTGCTCTCACACTGGTCCTACTTCGATCCGTTCTCAGACTGGTCCTAACCCGACCCGTTCTCACACTGGTCCTACCACGACCTGTTCTCACACTGGTCCCACACCTACCCATTCTCAGACTGGTCCTACCATGACCCATTCTCAGACTGGTCCTACCCAGACCCGTTCTCACACTGGTCCTACCCCGACCCGTTCTCACACTGGTCCTACCCGACCCTTTCTCACACTGGTCCTACCCCGACCCGTTCTAACACTGGTCCTACCCCGACCCGTTCTAACACTGGTCCTACCCCAACCCATTCGCACACTGGTCCTACTTTGACCCGTTCACACACTGGTCCTACCCCAACCCATTCTCACACTGGTCCTAACTCTACCTGTTCTCACACTGGTCCTACCCCGACCCATTCTCACACTGGTCCTACCACGACCCTTTCTCACACTGGTCCTACACCTACCCATTCTCAGACTGGTCCTACCCAGACCCGTTCTCACACTGGCCCTACCCCGACCCATTCTCACACTGGTCCTACCCAACCCTTTCTCACACTGGTCCTACCCCGACCCGTTCTCACACTGACCCTACCCCGACCCGTTCTCACACTGTTCCTACTCCGACCAGTGTTCATACTGGTTCTACCTCGACCCATTCTCACACTGGTCCTACCCTGACCAGTTCTCACACTGGTCCTACCCCAACCCGTTCTCACACTGGTCCTACCCCGACCCGTTCTCAGACTGGTCCTACCCCGTCCCGTTCTCAGACAGGTCCTACCGCGACCCGTTCACACACTGGTCCTACCCTGACCCGTTCTCACACTGGTCCTATCCCGACCCGTTCTCACACTGGTCCTACCCTCATCTGCTCTCACACTGGTCCTACTTCGATCCGTTCTCAGACTGGTCCTAACCCAACCCATTCTCACACTGGTCCTACCCCGACCCTTTCTCACACTGGTCCTACCACGACCCGTTCTCACACTGGTCCTACCCGACCCTTTCTCACACTGGTCCTACCCTGACCCGTTCTCACAATGGTCCTACCCCGACCCGTTCTCCCACTGGTCCTACCCCGACCCGTTCTCACTCTGGTCCTACATCGACCCGTTCTCACACGGTTCATACCACGACCCGTTCTCACACTGGTCCTTCTTCGATCTGTTCTCAGACTGTTCCTACCCCGATCCGTTCTCACACTGGTCCTACCCCTGCCCATTCTTAAACTGGTCCTACCCGGGCCGATTCTCACACTGGTCCTACCACGACCCATTCTCACACTGGTCCCACACCTACCCATTCTCAGACTGGTCCTACCATGACCCGTTCTCAGACTGGTCCTACCCTGACCCGTTCTCACACTGGTCGTACCCCGACCCGTTCTCACACTGGTCCTACCCGACCCTTTCTCACACTGGTCCTACCCCGACCCATTCTAACACTGGTCCTACCCCGACCCGTTCTAACACTGGTCCTACCCCAACCCATTCGCACACTGGTCCTACTTTGACCCGTTCCCACACTGGTCCTACCCCAACCAGTTCTCACACTGGTCCTACCCCAACCCATTCTCACACTGGTCCTAACTCTACCTGTTCTCACACTGGTCCTACCCCGACCCCTTCTCACACTGGTCCTACCACGACCCTTTCTCACACTGGTCCTACACCTACCCATTCTCAGACTGGTCCTACCCCGACCCGTTCTCACACTGGTCCTACCCCGACCCATTCTCACACTGGTCCTACCCAACCCTTTCTCACACTGGTCCTACCCCGACCCGTTCTCACACTGTTCCTACCCCGACCCGTTCTCACACTGTTCCTACCCCAACCCGTTCTCACACTGGTCCTACCCCAACCCGTTCTCACACAGGTCCTACTTCGATCCGTTCTCAGACTGGTCCTACACCGACTCATTCTCACACTGTTCCTAACTCGACCCGTTCTCACACTGGTCCTTCCCCGATTCGCTCTCACACTGGTCCTACCCTCAACTGTTCTCACACAGGTCCTACCTTGACCCTTCTCACACTGATCGTACCCCGAGCCTTTCACACACTGGTCCTTCCGTGACCCGTTCTCAGACTGGACCTACCCCAACCCGATCGCAAACAGGTCCTACTCAGACCAGTGTTCACACTGGTTCTACCTCGACCCATTCTCACACTGGTCCTACCCTGACCAGTTCTCACACTGGTCCTACCCCAACCCGTTCTCACACTGGTCCTACCCCGACCCGTTCTCAGACTGGTCCTACCCCGTCCCGTTCTCAGACAGGTCCTACCGCGACCCGTTCACACACTGGTCCTACCCTGACCCGTTCTCACACTGGTCCTATCCCGACCCGTTCTCACACTGGTCCTACCCTCATCTGCTCTCACACTGGTCCTACTTCGATCCGTTCTCAGACTGGTCCTAACCCGACCCGTTCTCACACTGGTCCTACCCAACCCTTTCTCACACTGGTCCTACACCTACCCATTCTCAGACTGGTCCTACCCAGACCCGTTCTCACACTGGCCCTACCCCGACCCATTCTCACACTGGTCCTACCCAACCCTTTCTCACACTGGTCCTACCCCGACCCGTTCTCACACTGACCCTACCCCGACCCGTTCTCACACTGTTCCTACTCCGACCAGTGTTCATACTGGTTCTACCTCGACCCATTCTCACACTGGTCCTACCCTGACCAGTTCTCACACTGGTCCTACCCCAACCCGTTCTCACACTGGTCCTACCCCGACCCGTTCTCAGACTGGTCCTACCCCGTCCCGTTCTCAGACAGGTCCTACCGCGACCCGTTCACACACTGGTCCTACCCTGACCCGTTCTCACACTGGTCCTATCCCGACCCGTTCTCACACTGGTCCTACCCTCATCTGCTCTCACACTGGTCCTACTTCGATCCGTTCTCAGACTGGTCCTAACCCAACCCATTCTCACACTGGTCCTACCCCGACCCTTTCTCACACTGGTCCTACCACGACCCGTTCTCACACTGGTCCTACCCGACCCTTTCTCACACTGGTCCTACCCTGACCCGTTCTCACAATGGTCCTACCCCGACCCGTTCTCCCACTGGTCCTACCCCGACCCGTTCTCACTCTGGTCCTACATCGACCCGTTCTCACACGGTTCATACCACGACCCGTTCTCACACTGGTCCTTCTTCGATCTGTTCTCAGACTGTTCCTACCCCGATCCGTTCTCACACTGGTCCTACCCCTGCCCATTCTTAAACTGGTCCTACCCGGGCCGATTCTCACACTGGTCCTACCACGACCCATTCTCACACTGGTCCCACACCTACCCATTCTCAGACTGGTCCTACCATGACCCGTTCTCAGACTGGTCCTACCCTGACCCGTTCTCACACTGGTCGTACCCCGACCCGTTCTCACACTGGTCCTACCCGACCCTTTCTCACACTGGTCCTACCCCGACCCATTCTAACACTGGTCCTACCCCGACCCGTTCTAACACTGGTCCTACCCCAACCCATTCGCACACTGGTCCTACTTTGACCCGTTCTCACACTGGTCCTACCCCAACCCGTTCTCACACTGGTCCTACCCCAACCCATTCTCACACTGGTCCTAACTCTACCTGTTCTCACACTGGTCCTACCCCGACCCATTCTCACACTGGTCCTACCACGACCCTTTCTCACACTGGTCCTACACCTACCCATTCTCAGACTGGTCCTACCCCGACCCGTTCTCACACTGGTCCTACCCCGACCCATTCTCACACTGGTCCTACCCAACCCTTTCTCACACTGGTCCTACCCCGACCCGTTCTCACACTGTTCCTACCCCGACCCGTTCTCACACTGTTCCTACCCCAACCCGTTCTCACACTGGTCCTACCCCAACCCGTTCTCACACAGGTCCTACTTCGATCCGTTCTCAGACTGGTCCTACACCGACTCATTCTCACACTGTTCCTAACTCGACCCGTTCTCACACTGGTCCTTCCCCGATTCGCTCTCACACTGGTCCTACCCTCAACTGTTCTCACACAGGTCCTACCTTGACCCTTCTCACACTGATCGTACCCCGAGCCTTTCACACACTGGTCCTTCCGTGACCCGTTCTCAGACTGGACCTACCCCAACCCGATCGCAAACAGGTCCTACTCAGACCAGTGTTCACACTGGTTCTACCTCGACCCATTCTCACACTGGTCCTACCCTGACCAGTTCTCACACTGGTCCTACCCCAACCCGTTCTCACACTGGTCCTACCCCGACCCGTTCTCAGACTGGTCCTACCCCGTCCCGTTCTCAGACAGGTCCTACCGCGACCCGTTCACACACTGGTCCTACCCTGACCCGTTCTCACACTGGTCCTATCCCGACCCGTTCTCACACTGGTCCTACCCTCATCTGCTCTCACACTGGTCCTACTTCGATCCGTTCTCAGACTGGTCCTAACCCGACCCGTTCTCACACTGGTCCTACCCCGACCCGTTCTCACACTGGTCCTACCACGACCCTTTCTCACACTGGTCCTACCACGACCCGTTCTCACACTGGTCCTACCCGACCCTTTCTCACACTGGTCCTACCCTGACCCGTTCTCACAATGGTCCTACCCCGACCCGTTCTCACACTGATCCTACCCTGACCTGTTCTCACACTGGTCCTCCCCGACACGTTCTCACACTGGTCCTACCCCGACCCGTTCACACACTGGTCCTACACCGACCCGTTCTCACACTGGTCCTACCCCGACCCGTTCTTACACTGGTCCTACCCCGACCCGTTCTCACACTGGTCCTACCACGACCCGTTCTCACACTGGTCCTACCCTGACCTATTCTCACACTGGTCCTCCCCGACACGTTCTCACACTGGTCCTACCCCGACCCGTTCACACACTGGTCCTACACCGACCCGTTCTCACACTGGTCCTACCACGACCCGTTCTCACACTGGTCCTACCAAGACCCGTTCTCACACTGGTCCTACACCTACCCATTCTCAGACTGGTCCTACCCCGACCCGTTCTTACACTGGTCCTACCCCGACCCGTTCTCACACTGGTCCTGCCCCGCCCCTTTCTCACACTGGTCCTGCCCCGCCCCTTTCTCACACTGGTCCTTCCGTGACCCGTTCTCAGACTGGTCCTACCCCAACCCGTTCGCACACTGGTCCTACCACGACCCGTTCTCACACTGGTCCTACACCTACCCATTCTCACACTGGTCCTACCACGACCCGTTCTCACACTGGTCCTACCAATACCCGTTCTCACACTGGTCCTACACCTTCCCATTCTCAGACTGGTCCTACCCCGACCCGTTCTTACACTGGTCCTACCCCGACCCGTTCTCACACTGGTCCTACCCCGCCCCTTTCTCACACTGGTCCTTCCGTGACCCGTTCTCAGACTGGTCCTACCCCAACCCGTTCGCACACTGGTCCTACCCCGACCCGTTCTCACACTGGTTCTACCTCGACCCATTCTCACACTGGTCCTACCCTGACTCGTTCTCACACTGGTCCTATCCCGACCCGTTCTCACACTGGTCCTACCCCAACCCGTTCTCAGATTGATCCTACCCCGACCCGTTTTCAGACTGGTCCTACCCCCATCTGTTCTCAGAATCGTCCTTTCCCGACCCGTTCTCAGATGGTCCTACCCTGACCTGTTCTCACACTGGTCCTCCCCGACACGTTCTCACACTGGTCCTACCCCGACCCGTTCACACACCGATCCTACACCGACCCGTTTTCACACTGGTCCAACCCCGACCCGTTCTTACACTGGTCCTACCCCGACCCGTTCTCACACTGGTCCTACCACGACCCTTTCTCACACTGGTCCTACCACGACCCGTTCTCACACTGGTCCTACCCGACCCTTTCTCACACTGGTCCTACCCTGACCCGTTCTCACAATGGTCCTACCCCGACCCGTTCTCACACTGATCCTACCCTGACCCGTTCTCACACTGGTCCTACCCGACCCTTTCTCACACTGGTCCTACCCTGACCCGTTCTCACAATGGTCCTACCCCGACCCGTTCTCACACTGATCCTATCCTGACCTGTTCTCACACTGGTCCTCCCCGACACGTTCTCACACTGGTCCTACCCCGACCCGTTCACACACTGGTCCTACACCGACCCGTTCTCACACTGGTCCTACCCCGACCCGTTCTTACACTGGTCCTACCCCGACCCGTTCTCACACTGGTCCTACCACGACCCGTTCTCACACTGGTCCTATCCCGACCCGTTCTCACACTGGTCCTACCCTCATCTGCTCTCACACTGGTCCTACTTCGATCCGTTCTCAGACTGGTCCTAACCCGACCCGTTCTCACACTGGTCCTACCCCGACCCGTTCTCACACTGGTCCTACCACGACCCTTTCTCACACTGGTCCTACCACGACCCTTTCTCACACTGGTCCTACACCTACCCATTCTCAGACTGGTCCTACCCCGACCCGTTCTCACACTGGTCCTACCCCGACCCATTCTCACACTGGTCCTACCCAACCCTTTCTCACACTGGTCCTACCCCGACCCGTTCTCACACTGACCCTACCCCGACCCGTTCTCACACTGTTCCTACTCCGACCAGTGTTCATACTGGTTCTACCTCGACCCATTCTCACACTGGTCCTACCCTGACCAGTTCTCACACTGGTCCTACCCCAACCCGTTCTCACACTGGTCCTACCCCGACCCGTTCTCAGACTGGTCCTACCCCGTCCCGTTCTCAGACAGGTCCTACCGCGACCCGTTCACACACTGGTCCTACCCTGACCCGTTCTCACACTGGTCCTATCCTGACCCGTTCTCACACTGGTCCTACCCTCATCTGCTCTCACACTGGTCCTACTTCGATCCGTTCTCAGACTGGTCCTAACCCAACCCATTCTCACACTGGTCCTACCCCGACCCTTTCTCACACTGGTCCTACCACGACCCGTTCTCACACTGGTCCTACCCGACCCTTTCTCACACTGGTCCTACCCTGACCCGTTCTCACAATGGTCCTACCCCGACCCGTTCTCCCACTGGTCCTACCCCGACCCGTTCTCACTCTGGTCCTACATCGACCCGTTCTCACACGGTTCATACCACGACCCGTTCCCACACTGGTCCTTCTTCGATCCGTTCTCAGACTGTTCCTACCCCGATCCGTTCTCACACTGGTCCTACCCCTGCCCATTCTTATACTGGTCCTACCCGGGCCCGTTCTCACACTGGTCCTACCACGACCCATTCTCACACTGGTCCCACACCTACCCATTCTCAGACTGGTCCTACCATGACCCGTTCTCAGACTGGTCCTACCCTGACCCGTTCTCACACTGGTCCTACCCCGACCCGTTCTCACACTGGTCCTACCCGACCCTTTCTCACACTGGTCCTACCCCGACCCATTCTAACACTGGTCCTACCCCAACCCGTTCTAACACTGGTCCTACCCCAACCCATTCGCACACTGGTCCTACTTTGACCCGTTCTCACACTGGTCCTACCCCAACCCATTCTCACACTGGTCCTACCCCAACCCATTCTTACACTGGTCCTAACTCTACCTGTTCTCACACTGGTCCTACCCCGACCCATTCTCACACTGGTCCTACCACGACCCTTTCTCACACTGGTCCTACACCTACCCATTCTCAGACTGGTCCTACCCCGACCCGTTCTCACACTGGTCCTACCCCGACCCATTCTCACACTGGTCCTACCCAACCCTTTCTCACACTGGTCCTACCCCGACCCGTTCTCACACTGACCCTACCCCGACCCGTTCTCACACTGTTCCTACCCCAACCCGTTCTCACACTGGTCCTACCCCAACCCGTTCTCACACAGGTCCTACTTCGATCCGTTCTCAGACTGGTCCTACCCCGACTCATTCTCACACTGTTCCTAACTCGACCCGTTCTCACACTGGTCCTTCCCCGATTCGCTCTCACACTGGTCCTACCCTCAACTGTTCTCACACAGGTCCTACCTTGACCCTTCTCACACTGATCGTACCCCGACCCTTTCACACACTGGTCCTTCCGTGACCCGTTCTCAGACTGGTCCTACCCCAACCCGATCGCAAACTGGTCCTACTCAGACCAGTGTTCACACTGGTTCTACCTCGACCCATTCTCACACTGGTCCTACCCTGACCAGTTCTCACACTGGTCCTACCAGGACCCGTTCTCACACTGGTCCTACCCCGACCCGTTCTCAGACTGGTCCTACCCCGTCCCGTTCTCAGACAGGTCCTACTGCGACCCGTTCACACACTGGTCCTACCCTGACCCGTTCTCACACTGGTCCTATCCCGACCCGTTCTCACACTGGTCCTACCCTCATCTGCTCTCACACTGGTCCTACTTCGATCCGTTCTCAGACTGGTCCTAACCCGACCCGTTCTCACACTGGTCCTACCCCGACCCGTTCTCACACTGGTCCTACCACGACCCTTTCTCACACTGGTCCTACCACGACCCGTTCTCACACTGGTCCTACCCGACCCTTTCTCACACTGGTCCTACCCTGACCCGTTCTCACAATGGTCCTACCCCGACCCGTTCTCACACTGATCCTACCCTGACCTGTTCTCACACTGGTCCTCCCCGACACGTTCTCACACTGGTCCTACCCCGACCCGTTCACACACTGGTCCTACACCGACCCGTTCTCACACTGGTCCTACCCCGACCCGTTCTTACACTGGTCCTACCCCGACCCGTTCTCACACTGGTCCTACCACGACCCGTTCTCACACTGGTCCTACACCTACCCATTCTCACACTGGTCCTACCACGACCCGTTCTCACACTGGTCCTACCAAGACCCGTTCTCACACTGGTCCTACACCTACCCATTCTCAGGCTGGTCCTACCCCGACCCGTTCTTACACTGGTCCTACCCCGACCCGTTCTCACACTGGTCCTACCCCGCCCCTTTCTCACACTGGTCCTTCCGTGACCCGTTCTCAGACTGGTCCTACCCCAACCCGTTCGCACACTGGTCCTACCCCGACCTGTTCTCACACTGGTTCTACCTCGACCCATTCTCACACTGGTCCTACCCTGACTCGTTCTCACACTGGTCCTATCCCGACCCGTTCTCACACTGGTCCTACCCCAACCCGTTCTCAGATTGATCCTACCCCGACCCGTTTTCAGACTGGTCCTACCCCCATCTGTTCTCAGAATCGTCCTTTCCCGACCCGTTCTCAGATGGTCCTACCCTGACCTGTTCTCACACTGGTCCTCCCCGACACGTTCTCACACTGGTCCTACCCCGACCCGTTCACACACTGATCCTACACCGACCCGTTTTCACACTGGTCCTACCCCAACCCGTTCTTACACTGGTCCTACCCCGACCCGTTCTCACACTGGTCCTACCACGACCCTTTCTCACACTGGTCCTACCACGACCCGTTCTCACACTGGTCCTACCCGACCCTTTCTCACACTGGTCCTACCCTGACCCGTTCTCACAATGGTCCTACCCCGACCCGTTCTCACACTGATCCTACCCTGACCCGTTCTCACACTGGTCCTACCCGACCCTTTCTCACACTGGTCCTACCCTGACCCGTTCTCACAATGGTCCTACCCCGACCCGTTCTCACACTGATCCTACCCTGACCTGTTCTCACACTGGTCCTCCCCGACACGTTCTCACACTGGTCCTACCCCGACCCGTTCACACACTGGTCCTACACCGACCCGTTCTCACACTGGTCCTACCCCGACCCGTTCTTACACTGGTCCTACCCCGACCCGTTCACACACTGGTCCTACACCGACCCGTTCTCACACTGGTTCTACCACGACCCGTTCTCACACTGGTCCTACCAAGACCCGTTCTCACACTGGTCCTACACCTACCCATTCTCAGACTGGTCCTACCCCGACCCGTTCTTACACTGGTCCTACCCCGACCCGTTCTCACACTGGTCCTACCCCGCCCCTTTCTCACACTGGTCCTTCCGTGACCCGTTCTCAGACTGGTCCTACCCCGTCCCGTTCTCAGACAGGTCCTACCGCGACCCGTTCACACACTGGTCCTGCCCTGACCCGTTCTCACACTGGTGCTATCCCGACCCGTTCTCACACTGGTCCTACCCTCATCTGCTCTCACACTGGTCCTACTTCGATCCGTTCTCAGACTGGTCCTAACCCAACCCATTCTCACACTGGTCCTACCCCGACCCTTTCTCACACTGGTCCTACCACGACCCGTTCTCACACTGGTCCTACCCGACCCTTTCTCACACTGGTCCTACCCTGACCCGTTCTCACAATGGTCCTACCCCGACCCGTTCTCCCACTGGTCCTACCCCGACCCGTTCTCACTCTGGTCCTACATCGACCCGTTCTCACACGGTTCATACCACGACCCGTTCTCACACTGGTCCTTCTTCGATCTGTTCTCAGACTGTTCCTACCCCGATCCGTTCTCACACTGGTCCTAACCCTGCCCATTCTTATACTGGTCCTACCCGGGCCCGTTCTCACACTGGTCCTACCACGACCCATTCTCACACTGGTCCCACACCTACCCATTCTCAGACTGGTCCTACCATGACCCGTTCTCAGACTGGTCCTACCCTGACCCGTTCTCACACTGGTCCTACCCCGACCCGTTCTCACACTGGTCCTACCCGACCCTTTCTCACACTGGTCCTACCCCGACCCATTCTAACACTGGTCCTACCCCGACCCGTTCTAACACTGGTCCTACTCCAACCCGTTCGCATACTGGTCCTACTTTGACCCGTTCTCACACTGGTCCTACCCCAACCCGTTCTCACACTGGTCCTACCCCAACCCATTCTCACACTGGTCCTAACTCTACCTGTTCTCACACTGGTCCTACCCCGACCCATTCTCACACTGGTCCTACCACGACCCTTTCTCAAACTGGTCCTACACCTACCCATTCTCAGACTGGTCCTACCCCGACCCGTTCTCACACTGGTCCTACCCCGACCCATTCTCACACTGGTCCTACCCAACCCTTTCTCACACTGGTCCTACCCCGACCCGTTCTCACACTGTTCCTACCCCGACCCGTTCTCACACTGTTCCTACCCCAACCCGTTCTCACACTGGTCCTACCCCAACCCGTTCTCACACAGGTCCTACTTCGATCCGTTCTCAGACTGGTCCTACACCGACTCATTCTCACACTGTTCCTAACTCGACCCGTTCTCACACTGGTCCTTCCCCGATTCGCTCTCACACTGGTCCTACCCTCAACTGTTCTCACACAGGTCCTACCTTGACCCTTCTCACACTGATCGTACCCCGACCCTTTCACACACTGGTCCTTCCGTGACCCGTTCTCAGACTGGTCCTACCCCAACCCGATCGCAAACAGGTCCTACTCAGACCAGTGTTCACACTGGTTCTACCTCGACCCATTCTCACACTGGTCCTACCCTGACCAGTTCTCACACTGGTCCTACCCCAACCCGTTCTCACACTGGTCCTACCCCGTCCCGTTCTCAGACAGGTCCTACCGCGACCCGTTCACACACTGGTCCTACCCTGACCCGTTCTCACACTGGTCCTATCCCGACCCGTTCTCACACTGGTCCTACCCTCATCTGCTCTCACACTGGTCCTACTTCGATCCGTTCTCAGACTGGTCCTAACCCGACCCGTTCTCACACTGGTCCTACCCCGACCTGTTCTCACACTGGTCCTACCACGACCCTTTCTCACACTGGTCCTACCACGACCCGTTCTCACACTGGTCCTACCCGACCCTTTCTCACACTGGTCCTACCCTGACCCGTTCTCACAATGGTCCTACCCCGACCCGTTCTCACACTGATCCTACCCTGACCTGTTCTCACACTGGTCCTCCCCGACACGTTCTCACACTGGTCCTACCCCGACCCGTTCACACACTGGTCCTACACCGACCCGTTCTCACACTGGTCCTACCACGACCCGTTCTCACACTGGTCCTACCAAGACCCGTTCTCACACTGGTCCTACACCTACCCATTCTCAGACTGGTCCTACCCCGACCCGTTCTTACACTGGTCCTACCCCGACCAGTTCTCACACTGGTCCTACCCCAACCCGTTCTCAGATTGATCCTACCCCGACCCGTTTTCAGACTGGTCCTACCCCCATCTGTTCTCAGAATCGTCCTTTCCCGACCCGTTCTCAGATGGTCCTACCCTGACCTGTTCTCACACTGGTCCTCCCCGACACGTTCTCACACTGGTCCTACCCCGACCCGTTCACACACTGATCCTACACCGACCCGTTTTCACACTGGTCCTACCCCAACCCGTTCTTACACTGGTCCTACCCCGACCCGTTCTCACACTGGTCCTACCACGACCCTTTCTCACACTGGTCCTACCACGACCCGTTCTCACACTGGTCCTACCCGACCCTTTCTCACACTGGTCCTACCCTGACCCGTTCTCACAATGGTCCTACCCCGACCCGTTCTCACACTGATCCTACCCTGAACCGTTCTCACACTGGTCCTACCCGACCCTTTCTCACACTGGTCCTACCCTGACCCGTTCTCACAATGGTCCTACCCCGACCCGTTCTCACACTGATCCTACCCTGACCTGTTTTCACACTGGTCCTCCCCGACACGTTCTCACACTGGTCCTACCCCGACCCGTTCACACACTGGTCCTACACCGACCCGTTCTCACACTGGTCCTACCCCGACCCGTTCTTACACTGGTCCTACCCCGACCCGTTCACACACTGGTCCTACACCGACCCGTTCTCACACTGGTCCTACCACGACCCGTTCTCACACTGGTCCTACCAAGACCCGTTCTCACACTGGTCCTACACCTACCCATTCTCAGACTGGTCCTACCCCGACCCGTTCTTACACTGGTCCTACCCCGACCCGTTCTCACACTGGTCCTACCCCGCCCCTTTCTCACACTGGTCCTTCCGTGACCCGTTCTCAGACTGGTCCTACCCCAACCCGTTCGCACACTGGTCCTACCCCGACCCGTTCTCACACTGGTTCTACCTCGACCCATTCTCACACTGGTCCTACCCTGACTCGTTCTCACACTGGTCCTATCCCGACCCGTTCTCACACTGGTCCTACCCCAACCCGTTCTCAGATTGATCCTACCCCGACCCGTTTTCAGACTGGTCCTACCCCCATCTGTTCTCAGAATCGTCCTTTCCCGACCCGTTCTCAGATGGTCCTACCCTGACCTGTTCTCACACTGGTCCTCCCCGACACGTTCTCACACTGGTCCTACCCCGACCCGTTCACACACTGATCCTACACCGACCCGTTTTCACACTGGTCCTACCCCGACCCGTTCTTACACTGGTCCTACCCCGACCCGTTCTCACACTGGTCCGACCACGACCCGTTCTCACACTGGTCCTACCAAGACCCGTTCTCACACTGGTCCTTCACCTACCCATTCTCAGACTGGTCCTACCCCGCCCCTTTCTCACACTGGACCTTCCATGACCCGTTCTCAGACTGGTCCTACCCCAACCCTTTCGCTAACTGGTCCTACCCCGACCCGTTCTCACACTGGTTCTACCTCGACCCATTCTCACACTGGTCCTACACCGACCCGTTCTCACACTGCTCCTACCCCGACCCGTTCACACACTGGTCCTACACCGACCCGTTCTCACACTGGTCCTACCCCGACCCTTTCTCACACTGGTCTTACCTCGAACCGTTCTCAGACTGATCCTTCGCTGACCCGTTCTCACACTGGCCCTACCCAGACCCGTTCTCAGACTGGTCCGACCCCGTCCCGTTCTCAGACAGGTCCTACCGCGACCCGTTCACACACTGGTCCTACCCTGACCCGTTCTCACACTGGTCCTATCCCGACCCGTTCTCACACTGGTCCTACCCTCATCTGCTCTCACACTGGTCCTACTTCGACCCGTTCTCACACTGGTCCTACCACGACCTGTTCTCACACTGGTCCCACACCTACCCATTCTCAGACTGGTCCTACCATGACCCATTCTCAGACTGGTCCTACCCAGACCCGTTCTCACACTGGTCCTACCCCGACCCGTTCTCACACTGGTCCTACCCGACCCTTTCTCACACTGGTCCTACCCCGACCCGTTCTAACACTGGTCCTACCCCGACCCGTTCTAACACTGGTCCTACCCCAACCCATTCGCACACTGGTCCTACTTTGACCCGTTCACACACTGGTCCTACCCCAACCCATTCTCACACTGGTCCTAACTCTACCTGTTCTCACACTGGTCCTACCCCGACCCATTCTCACACTGGTCCTACCACGACCCTTTCTCACACTGGTCCTACACCTACCCATTCTCAGACTGGTCCTACCCAGACCCGTTCTCACACTGGCCCTACCCCGACCCATTCTCACACTGGTCCTACCCAACCCTTTCTCACACTGGTCCTACCCCGACCCGTTCTCACACTGACCCTACCCCGACCCGTTCTCACACTGTTCCTACTCCGACCAGTGTTCATACTGGTTCTACCTCGACCCATTCTCACACTGGTCCTACCCTGACCAGTTCTCACACTGGTCCTACCCCAACCCGTTCTCACACTGGTCCTACCCCGACCCGTTCTCAGACTGGTCCTACCCCGTCCCGTTCTCAGACAGGTCCTACCGCGACCCGTTCACACACTGGTCCTACCCTGACCCGTTCTCACACTGGTCCTATCCCGACCCGTTCTCACACTGGTCCTACCCTCATCTGCTCTCACACTGGTCCTACTTCGATCCGTTCTCAGACTGGTCCTAACCCAACCCATTCTCACACTGGTCCTACCCCGACCCTTTCTCACACTGGTCCTACCACGACCCGTTCTCACACTGGTCCTACCCGACCCTTTCTCACACTGGTCCTACCCTGACCCGTTCTCACAATGGTCCTACCCCGACCCGTTCTCCCACTGGTCCTACCCCGACCCGTTCTCACTCTGGTCCTACATCGACCCGTTCTCACACGGTTCATACCACGACCCGTTCTCACACTGGTCCTTCTTCGATCTGTTCTCAGACTGTTCCTACCCCGATCCGTTCTCACACTGGTCCTACCCCTGCCCATTCTTAAACTGGTCCTACCCGGGCCGATTCTCACACTGGTCCTACCACGACCCATTCTCACACTGGTCCCACACCTACCCATTCTCAGACTGGTCCTACCATGACCCGTTCTCAGACTGGTCCTACCCTGACCCGTTCTCACACTGGTCCTACCCCGACCCGTTCTCACACTGGTCCTACCCGACCCTTTCTCACACTGGTCCTACCCCGACCCATTCTAACACTGGTCCTACCCCGACCCGTTCTAACACTGGTCCTACCCCAACCCATTCGCACACTGGTCCTACTTTGACCCGTTCTCACACTGGTCCTACCCCAACCCGTTCTCACACTGGTCCTACCCCAACCCATTCTCACACTGGTCCTAACTCTACCTGTTCTCACACTGGTCCTACCCCGACCCATTCTCACACTGGTCCTACCACGACCCTTTCTCACACTGGTCCTACACCTACCCATTCTCAGACTGGTCCTACCCCGACCCGTTCTCACACTGGTCCTACCCCGACCCATTCTCACACTGGTCCTACCCAACCCTTTCTCACACTGGTCCTACCCCGACCCGTTCTCACACTGTTCCTACCCCGACCCGTTCTCACACTGTTCCTACCCCGACCCGTTCACACACTGGTCCTACACCGACCCGTTCTCACACTGGTCCTACCACGACCCGTTCTCACACTGGTCCTACCAAGACCCGTTCTCACACTGGTCCTACACCTACCCATTCTCAGACTGGTCCTACCCCGACCCGTTCTTACACTGGTCCTACCCCGACCAGTTCTCACACTGGTCCTACCCCAACCCGTTCTCAGATTGATCCTACCCCGACCCGTTTTCAGACTGGTCCTACCCCCATCTGTTCTCAGAATCGTCCTTTCCCGACCCGTTCTCAGATGGTCCTACCCTGACCTGTTCTCACACTGGTCCTCCCCGACACGTTCTCACACTGGTCCTACCCCGACCCGTTCACACACTGATCCTACACCGACCCGTTTTCACACTGGTCCTACCCCAACCCGTTCTTACACTGGTCCTACCCCGACCCCTTCTCACACTGGTCCTACCACGACCCTTTCTCACACTGGTCCTACCACGACCCGTTCTCACACTGGTCCTACCCGACCCTTTCTCACACTGGTCCTACCCTGACCCGTTCTCACAATGGTCCTACACCGACCCGTTCTCACACTGATCCTACCCTGAACCGTTCTCACACTGGTCCTACCCGACCCTTTCTCACACTGGTCCTACCCTGACCCGTTCTCACAATGGTCCTACCCCGACCCGTTCTCACACTGATCCTACCCTGACCTGTTTTCACACTGGTCCTCCCCGACACGTTCTCACACTGGTCCTACCCCGACCCGTTCACACACTGGTCCTACACCGACCCGTTCTCACACTGGTCCTACCCCGACCCGTTCTTACACTGGTCCTACCCCGACCCGTTCACACACTGGTCCTACACCGACCCGTTCTCACACTGGTCCTACCACGACCCGTTCTCACACTGGTCCTACCAAGACCCGTTCTCACACTGGTCCTACACCTACCCATTCTCAGACTGGTCCTACCCCGACCCGTTCTTACACTGGTCCTACCCCGACCCGTTCTCACACTGGTCCTACCCCGCCCCTTTCTCACACTGGTCCTTCCGTGACCCGTTCTCAGACTGGTCCTACCCCAACCCGTTCGCACACTGGTCCTACCCCGACCCGTTCTCACACTGGTTCTACCTCGACCCATTCTCACACTGGTCCTACCCTGACTCGTTCTCACACTGGTCCTATCCCGACCCGTTCTCACACTGGTCCTACCCCAACCCGTTCTCAGATTGATCCTACCCCGACCCGTTTTCAGACTGGTCCTACCCCCATCTGTTCTCAGAATCGTCCTTTCCCGACCCGTTCTCAGATGGTCCTACCCTGACCTGTTCTCACACTGGTCCTCCCCGACACGTTCTCACACTGGTCCTACCCCGACCCGTTCACACACTGATCCTACACCGACCCGTTTTCACACTGGTCCTACCCCGACCCGTTCTTACACTGGTCCTACCCCGACCCGTTCTCACACTGGTCCGACCACGACCCGTTCTCACACTGGTCCTACCAAGACCCGTTCTCACACTGGTCCTTCACCTACCCATTCTCAGACTGGTCCTACCCCGCCCCTTTCTCACACTGGACCTTCCATGACCCGTTCTCAGACTGGTCCTACCCCACCCCTTTCGCAAACTGGTCCTACCCCGACCCGTTCTCACACTGGTTCTACCTCGACCCATTCTCACACTGGTCCTACACCGACCCGTTCTCACACTGGTCCTACCCCGACCCGTTCACACACTGGTCCTACACCGACCCGTTCTCACACTGGTCCTACCCCGACCCTTTCTCACACTGGTCTTACCTCGAACCGTTCTCAGACTGATCCTTCGCTGACCCGTTCTCACACTGGCCCTACCCAGACCCGTTCTCAGACTGGTCCTACCCCGTCCCGTTCTCAGACAGGTCCTACCGCGACCCGTTCACACACTGGTCCTACCCTGACCCGTTCTCACACTGGTCCTATCCCGACCCGTTCTCACACTGGTCCTACTTTCATCTGCTCTCACACTGGTCCTACTTCGACCCGTTCTCACACTGGTCCTACCACGACCTGTTCTCACACTGGTCCCACACCTACCCATTCTCAGACTGGTCCTACCATGACCCATTCTCAGACTGGTCCTACCCAGACCCGTTCTCACACTGGTCCTACCCCGACCCGTTCTCACACTGGTCCTACCCGACCCTTTCTCACACTGGTCCTACCCCGACCCGTTCTAACACTGGTCCTACCCCGACCCGTTCTAACACTGGTCCTACCCCAACCCATTCGCACACTGGTCCTACTTTGACCCGTTCACACACTGGTCCTACCCCAACCCATTCTCACACTGGTCCTAACTCTACCTGTTCTCACACTGGTCCTACCCCGACCCATTCTCACACTGGTCCTACCACGACCCTTTCTCACACTGGTCCTACACCTACCCATTCTCAGACTGGTCCTACCCAGACCCGTTCTCACACTGGCCCTACCCCGACCCATTCTCACACTGGTCCTACCCAAACCTTTCTCACACTGGTCCTACCCCGACCCGTTCTCACACTGACCCTACCCCGACCCGTTCTCACACTGTTCCTACTCCGACCAGTGTTCATACTGGTTCTACCTCGACCCATTCTCACACTGGTCCTACCCTGACCAGTTCTCACACTGGTCCTACCCCAACCCGTTCTCACACTGGTCCTACCCCGACCCGTTCTCAGACTGGTCCTACCCCGTCCCGTTCTCAGACAGGTCCTACCGCGACCCGTTCACACACTGGTCCTACCCTGACCCGTTCTCACACTGGTCCTATCCCGACCCGTTCTCACACTGGTCCTACCCTCATCTGCTCTCACACTGGTCCTACTTCGATCCGTTCTCAGACTGGTCCTAACCCAACCCATTCTCACACTGGTCCTACCCCGACCCTTTCTCACACTGGTCCTACCACGACCCGTTCTCACACTGGTCCTACCCGACCCTTTCTCACACTGGTCCTACCCTGACCCGTTCTCACAATGGTCCTACCCCGACCCGTTCTCCCACTGGTCCTACCCCGACCCGTTCTCACTCTGGTCCTACATCGACCCGTTCTCACACGGTTCATACCACGACCCGTTCTCACACTGGTCCTTCTTCGATCTGTTCTCAGACTGTTCCTACCCCGATCCGTTCTCACACTGGTCCTACCCCTGCCCATTCTTAAACTGGTCCTACCCGGGCCGATTCTCACACTGGTCCTACCACGACCCATTCTCACACTGGTCCCACACCTACCCATTCTCAGACTGGTCCTACCATGACCCGTTCTCAGACTGGTCCTACCCTGACCCGTTCTCACACTGGTCCTACCCCGACCCGTTCTCACACTGGTCCTACCCGACCCTTTCTCACACTGGTCCTACCCCGACCCATTCTAACACTGGTCCTACCCCGACCCGTTCTAACACTGGTCCTACCCCAACCCATTCGCACACTGGTCCTACTTTGACCCGTTCTCACACTGGTCCTACCCCAACCCGTTCTCACACTGGTCCTACCCCAACCCATTCTCACACTGGTCCTAACTCTACCTGTTCTCACACTGGTCCTACCCCGACCCATTCTCACACTGGTCCTACCACGACCCTTTCTCACACTGGTCCTACACCTACCCATTCTCAGACTGGTCCTACCCCGACCCGTTCTCACACTGGTCCTACCCCGACCCATTCTCACACTGGTCCTACCCAACCCTTTCTCACACTGGTCCTACCCCGACCCGTTCTCACACTGTTCCTACCCCGACCCGTTCTCACACTGTTCCTACCCCAACCCGTTCTCACACTGGTCCTACCCCAACCCGTTCTCACACAGGTCCTACTTCGATCCGTTCTCAGACTGGTCCTACACCGACTCATTCTCACACTGTTCCTAACTCGACCCGTTCTCACACTGGTCCTTCCCCGATTCGCTCTCACACTGGTCCTACCCTCAACTGTTCTCACACAGGTCCTACCTTGACCCTTCTCACACTGATCGTACCCCGAGCCTTTCACACACTGGTCCTTCCGTGACCAGTTCTCAGACTGGACCTACCCCAACCCGATCGCAAACAGGTCCTACTCAGACCAGTGTTCACACTGGTTCTACCTCGACCCATTCTCACACTGGTCCTACCCTGACCAGTTCTCACACTGGTCCTACCCCAACCCGTTCTCACACTGGTCCTACCCCGACCCGTTCTCAGACTGGTCCTACCCCGTCCCGTTCTCAGACAGGTCCTACCGCGACCCGTTCACACACTGGTCCTACCCTGACCCGTTCTCACACTGGTCCTATCCCGACCCGTTCTCACACTGGTCCTACCCTCATCTGCTCTCACACTGGTCCTACCACGACCCTTTCTCACACTGGTCCTACCACGACCCGTTCTCACACTGGTCCTACCCGACCCTTTCTCACACTGGTCCTACCCTGACCCGTTCTCACAATGGTCCTACCCCGACCCGTTCTCACACTGATCCTACCCTGACCTGTTCTCACACTGGTCCTCCCCGACACGTTCTCACACTGGTCCTACCCCGACCCGTTCACACACTGGTCCTACACCGACCCGTTCTCACACTGGTCCTACCCCGACCCGTTCTTACACTGGTCCTACCCCGACCCGTTCTCACACTGGTCCTACCACGACCCGTTCTCACACTGGTCCTACCCTGACCTATTCTCACACTGATCCTCCCCGACACGTTCTCACACTGGTCCTACCCCGACCCGTTCACACACTGGTCCTACACCGACCCGTTCTCACACTGGTCCTACCACGACCCGTTCTCACACTGGTCCTACCAAGACCCGTTCTCACACTGGTCCTACACCTACCCATTCTCAGACTGGTCCTACCCCGACCCGTTCTTACACTGGTCCTACCCCGACCCGTTCTCACACTGGTCCTGCCCCGCCCCTTTCTCACACTGGTCCTTCCGTGACCCGTTCTCAGACTGGTCCTACCCCAACCCGTTCGCACACTGGTCCTACCACGACCCGTTCTCACACTGGTCCTACACCTACCCATTCTCACACTGGTCCTACCACGACCCGTTCTCACACTGGTCCTACCAATACCCGTTCTCACACTGGTCCTACACCTTCCCATTCTCAGACTGGTCCTACCCCGACCCGTTCTTACACTGGTCCTACCCCGACCCGTTCTCACACTGGTCCTACCCCGCCCCTTTCTCACACTGGTCCTTCCGTGACCCGTTCTCAGACTGGTCCTACCCCAACCCGTTCGCACACTGGTCCTACCCCGACCCGTTCTCACACTGGTTCTACCTCGACCCATTCTCACACTGGTCCTACCCTGACTCGTTCTCACACTGGTCCTATCCCAACCCGTTCTCACACTGGTCCTACCCCAACCCATTCTCACACTGGTCCTAACTCTACCTGTTCTCACACTGGTCCTACCCCGACCCATTCTCACACTGGTCCTACCACGACCCTTTCTCACACTGGTCCTACACCTACCCATTCTCAGACTGGTCCTCCCCGACACGTTCTCACACTGGTCCTACCCCGACCCGTTCACACACTGATCCTACACCGACCCGTTTTCACACTGGTCCAACCCCGACCCGTTCTTACACTGGTCCTACCCCGACCCGTTCTCACACTGGTCCTACCACGACCCTTTCTCACACTGGTCCTACCACGACCCGTTCTCACACTGGTCCTACCCGACCCTTTCTCACACTGGTCCTACCCTGACCCGTTCTCACAATGGTCCTACCCCGACCCGTTCTCACACTGATCCTACCCTGACCCGTTCTCACACTGGTCCTACCCGACCCTTTCTCACACTGGTCCTACCCTGACCCGTTCTCACAATGGTCCTACCCCGACCCGTTCTCACACTGATCCTATCCTGACCTGTTCTCACACTGGTCCTCCCCGACACGTTCTCACACTGGTCCTACCCCGACCCGTTCACACACTGGTCCTACACCGACCCGTTCTCACACTGGTCCTACCCCGACCCGTTCTTACACTGGTTCTACCCCGACCCGTTCTCACACTGGTCCTACCACGACCCGTTCTCACACTGGTCCTACCCTGACCTATTCTCACACTGGTCCTACCCGACACGTTCTCACACTGGTCCTACCCCGACCCGTTCACACACTGGTCCTACACCGACCCGTTCTCACACTGGTCCTACCACGACCCGTTCTCACACTGGTCCTACCAAGACCCGTTCTCACACTGGTCCTACACCTACCCATTCTCAGACTGGTCCTACCCCGACCCGTTCTTACACTGGTCCTACCCCGACCCGTTCTCACACTGGTCCTACCCCGCCCCTTTCTCACACTGGTCCTTCCGTGACCCGTTCTCAGACTGGTCCTACCCCAACCCGTTCGCACACTGGTCCTACCCCGACCCGTTCTCACACTGGTTCTACCTCGACCCATTCTCACACTGGTCCTACCCTGACTCGTTCTCACACTGGTCCTATCCCGACCCGTTCTCACACTGGTCCTACCCCAACCCGTTCTCAGATTGATCCTACCCCGACCCGTTTTCAGACTGGTCCTACCCCCATCTGTTCTCAGAATCGTCCTTTCCCGACCCGTTCTCAGATGGTCCTACCCTGACCTGTTCTCACACTGGTCCTCCCCGACACGTTCTCACACTGGTCCTACCACGACCCGTTCTCACACTGGTCCTACCAAGACCCGTTCTCACACTGGTCCTACCACGACCCGTTCTCACACTGGTCCTACCAAGACCCGTTCTCACACTGGTCCTACACCTACCCATTCTCAGACTGGTCCTACCCCGACCCGTTCTTACACTGGTCCTACCCCGACCCATTCTCACACTGGTCCTACCCCGCCCCTTTCTCACACTGGTCCTTCCATGACCCGTTCTCAGACTGGTCCTACCCCAACCCTTTCGCAAACTGGTCCTACACCGACCCGTTCTCACACTGGTCCTACCCTGACCCGTTCTCACAATGGTCCTACCCCGACCCGTTCTCCCACTGGTCCTACCCCGACCCGTTCTCACTCTGGTCCTACACCGACCCGTTCTCACACTGGTCCTACCCCAACCCTTTCTCACACTGGTCTTACCTCGAACCGTTCTCAGACTGATCCTTCGCTGACCCGTTCTCACACTGGCCCTACCCAGACCCGTTCTCAGACTGGTCCTACCGCGACCCGTTCACACACTGGTCCTACCCTGACCCGTTCTCACACTGGTCCTATCCCGACCCGTTCTCACACTGGTCCTACCCTCATCTGCTCTCACACTGGTCCTACTTCGATCCGTTCTCAGACTGGTCCTAACCCGACCCGTTCTCACACTGGTCCTACCACGACCTGTTCTCACACTGGTCCCACACCTACCCATTCTCAGACTGGTCCTACCATGACCCATTCTCAGACTGGTCCTACCCAGACCCGTTCTCACACTGGTCCTACCCCGACCCGTTCTCACACTGGTCCTACCCCAACCCTTTCTCACACTGGTCCTACCCCGACCCGTTCTAACACTGGTCCTACCCCGACCCGTTCTAACACTGGTCCTACCCCAACCCATTCGCACACTGGTCCTACTTTGACCCGTTCACACACTGGTCCTACCCCAACCCATTCTCACACTGGTCCTAACACTACCTGTTCTCACACTGGTCCTACCCCGACCCATTCTCACACTGGTCCTACCACGACCCTTTCTCACACTGGTCCTACACCTACCCATTCTCAGACTGGTCCTACCCAGACCCGTTCTCACACTGGTCCTACCCCGACCCATTCTCACACTGGTCCTACCCAACCCTTTCTCACACTGGTCCTACCCCGACCCGTTCTCACACTGACCCTACCCCGACCCGTTCTCACACTGTTCCTACTCCGACCAGTGTTCATACTGGTTCTACCTCGACCCATTCTCACACTGGTCCTACCCTGACCAGTTCTCACACTGGTCCTACCCCAACCCGTTCTCACACTGGTCCTACCCCGACCCGTTCTCAGACTGGTCCTACCCCGTCCCGTTCTCAGACAGGTCCTACCGCGACCCGTTCACACACTGGTCCTACCCTGACCCGTTCTCACACTGGTCCTATCCCGACCCGTTCTCACACTGGTCCTACCCTCATCTGCTCTCACACTGGTCCTACTTCGATCCGTTCTCAGACTGGTCCTAACCCAACCCATTCTCACACTGGTCCTACCCCGACCCTTTCTCACACTGGTCCTACCACGACCCGTTCTCACACTGGTCCTACCCGACCCTTTCTCACACTGGTCCTACCCGGACCCGTTCTCACAATGGTCCTACCCCGACCCGTTCTCCCACTGGTCCTACCCCGACCCGTTCTCACTCTGGTCCTACATCGACCCGTTCTCACACGGTTCATACCACGACCCGTTCTCACACTGGTCCTTCTTCGATCTGTTCTCAGACTGGTCCTACCCCGATCCGTTCTCACACTGGTCCTACCCCTGCCCATTCTTATACTGGTCCTACCCGGGCCCGTTCTCACACTGGTCCTACCACGACCCATTCTCACACTGGTTCCACACCTACCCATTCTCAGACTGGTCCTACCATGACCCGTTCTCAGACTGGTCCTACCCTGACCCGTTCTCACACTGGTCCTACCCCGACCCGTTCTCACACTGGTCCTACCCGACCCTTTCTCACACTGGTCCTACCCCGACCCATTCTAACACTGGTCCTACCCCGACCCGTTCTAACACTGGTCCTACCCCAACCCATTCGCACACTGGTCCTACTTTGACCCGTTCTCACACTGGTCCTACCCCAACCCGTTCTCACACTGGTCCTACCCCAACCCATTCTTACACTGGTCCTAACTCTACCTGTTCTCACACTGGTCCTACCCCGACCCATTCTCACACTGGTCCTACCACGACCCTTTCTCACACTGGTCCTACACCTACCCATTCTCAGACTGGTCCTACCCCGACCCGTTCTCACACTGGTCCTACCCCGACCCGTTCTCACACTGGTCCTACCCAACCCATTCTCACACTGGTCCTACCCAACCCTTTCTCACACTGGTCCTACCCCGACCCGTTCTCACACTGTCCCTACCCCGACCCGTTCTCACACTGTTCCTACCCCAACCCGTTCTCACACTGGTCCTACCCCAACCCGTTCTCACACAGGTCCTACTTCGATCCGTTCTCAGACTGGTCCTACACCGACTCATTCTCACACTGTTCCTAACTCGACCCGTTCTCACACTGGTCCTTCCCCGATTCGCTCTCACACTGGTCCTACCCTCAACTGTTCTCACACAGGTCCTACCTTGACCCTTCTCACATTGATCGTACCCCGACCCTTTCACACACTGGTCCTTCCGTGACCCGTTCTCAGACTGGTCCTACCCCAACCCGATCGCAAACTGGTCCTACTCAGACCAGTGTTCACACTGGTTCTACCTCGACCCATTCTCACACTGGTCCTACCCCGACCAGTTCTCACACTGGTCCTACCCCAACCCGTTCTCACACTGGTCCTACCCCGACCCGTTCTCAGACTGGTCCTACCCCGTCCCGTTCTCAGACAGGTCCTACCGCGACCCGTTCACACACTGGTCCTACCCTGACCCGTTCTCACACTGGTCCTATCCCGACCCGTTCTCACACTGGTCCTACCCTCATCTGCTCTCACACTGGTCCTAACCCGACCCGTTCTCACACTGGTCCTACCCCGACCCGTTCTCACACTGGTCCTACCACGACTCTTTCTCACACTGGTCCTACCACGACCCGTTCTCACACTGGTCCTACCCGACCCTTTCTCACACTGGTCCTACCCTGACCCGTTCTCACAATGGTCCTACCCCGACCCGTTCTCACACTGATCCTACCCTGACCTGTTCTCACACTGGTCCTCCCCGACACGTTCTCACACTGGTCCTACCCCGACCCGTTCACACACTGGTCCTACACCGACCCGTTCTCACACTGGTCCTACCCCGACCCGTTCTTACACTGGTCCTACCCCGACCCGTTCTCACACTGGTCCTACCACGACCCGTTCTCACACTGGTCCTACCCTGACCTATTCTCACACTGGTCCTCCCCGACACGTTCTCACACTGGTCCTACCCCGACCCGTTCACACACTGGTCCTACACCGACCCGTTCTCACACTGGTCCTACCACGACCCGTTCTCACACTGGTCCTACCAAGACCCGTTCTCAGACTGGTCCTACACCTACCCATTCTCAGACTGGTCCTACCGCGACCCGTTCTTACACTGGTCCTACCCCGCCCCTTTCTCACACTGGTCCTTCCGTGACCCGTTCTCAGACTGGTCCTACCCCAACCCGTTCGCACACTGGTCCTACCCCGACCCGATCTCACATTGGTTCTACCTCGACCCATTCTCAAACTGGTCCTACCCTGACTCGTTCTCACACTGGTCCTATCCCGACCCGTTCTCACACTGGTCCTACCCCAACCCGTTCTCAGATTGATCCTACCCCGACCCGTTTTCAGACTGGTCCTACCCCCATCTGTTCTCAGAATCGTCCTTTCCCGACCCGTTCTCAGATGGTCCTACCCTGACCTGTTCTCACACTGGTCCTCCCCGACACGTTCTCACACTGGTCCTACCCCGACCCGTTCACACACTGATCCTACACCGACCCGTTTTCACACTGGTCCTACCCCGACCCGTTCTTACACTGGTCCTACCCCGACCCGTTCTCACACTGGTCCTACCACGACCCGTTCTCACCCTGGTCCTACCAAGACCCGTTCTCACACTGGTCCTACACCTACCCATTCTCAGACTGGTCCTACCCCGACCCGTTCTTACACTGGTCCTACCCCGACCCATTCTCACACTGGTCCTACCCCGCCCCTTTCTCACACTGGTCCTTCCATGACCGGTTCTCAGACTGGTCCTACCCCAACCCGTTCGCAAACTGGTCCTACCCCGACCCGTTCTCACACTGGTTCTACCTCGACCCATTCTCACACTGGTCCTACCCTGACTCGTTCTCACACTGGTCCTATCCCGACCCGTTCTCACACTGGTCCTACCCCAACCCGTTCTCAGATTGATCCTACCCCGACCCGTTTTCAGACTGGTCCTGCCCCCATCTGTTCTCAGAATCGTCCTTTCCCGACCCGTTCTCAGATGGTCCTACCCTGACCGGTTCTCACACTGGTCCTCCCCGACACGTTCTCACACTGGTCCTACCCCGACCCGTTCACACACTGATCCTACACCGACCCGTTTTCACACTGGTCCTACCCCGACCCGTTCTTACACTGGTCCTACCCCGACCCGTTCTCACACTGGTCCTACCACGACCCTTTCTCACACTGGTCCTACCACGACCCGTTCTCACACTGGTCCTACCCGACCCTTTCTCACACTGGTCCTACCCTGACCCGTTCTCACAATGGTCCTACCCCGACCCGTTCTCACACTGATCCTACCCTGACCCGTTCTCACACTGGTCCTACCCGAACCTTTCTCACACTGGTCCTCCCCGACACGTTCTCACACTGGTCCTACCCCGACCCGTTCACACACTGGTCCTACACCGACCCGTTCTCACACTGGTCCTACCCCGACCCGTTCTTACACTGGTCCTACCCCGACCCGTTCTCACACTGGTCCTACCACGACCCGTTCTCACACTGGTCCTACCCTGACCTATTCTCACACTGGTCCTACCCGACACGTTCTCACACTGGTCCTACCCCGACCCGTTCACACACTGGTCCTATCCCGACCCGTTCTCACACTGGTCCTACCCCAACCCGTTCTCAGATTGATCCTACCCCGACCCGTTTTCAGACTGGTCCTACCCCCATCTGTTCTCAGAATCGTCCTTTCCCGACCCGTTCTCAGATGGTCCTACCCTGACCTGTTCTCACACTGGTCCTCCCCGACACGTTCTCACACTGGTCCTACCACGACCCGTTCTCACACTGGTCCTACCAAGACCCGTTCTCACACTGGTCCTACCACGACCCGTTCTCACACTGGTCCTACCAAGACCCGTTCTCACACTGGTCCTACACCTACCCATTCTCAGACTGGTCCTACCCCGACCCGTTCTTACACTGGTCCTACCCCGACCCATTCTCACACTGGTCCTACCCCGCCCCTTTCTCACACTGGTCCTTCCATGACCCGTTCTCAGACTGGTCCTACCCCAACCCTTTCGCAAACTGGTCCTACCCCGACCCGTTCTCACACTGGTTCTACCTCGACCCATTCTCACACTGGTCCTACACCGACCCGTTCTCACACTGGTCCTACCCCGACCCGTTCACACACTGGTCCTACACCGACCCGTTCTCACACTGGTCCTACCCCGACCCTTTCTCACACTGGTCTTACCTTGAACCGTTCTCAGACTGATCCTTCGCTGACCCGTTCTCACACTGGCCCTACCCAGACCCGTTCTCAGACTGGTCCTACCCCGTCCCGTTCTCAGACAGGTCCTACCGCGACCCGTTCACACACTGGTCCTACCCTGACCCGTTCTCACACTGGTCCTATCCCGACCCGTTCTCACACTGGTCCTACCCTCATCTGCTCTCACACTGGTCCTACTTCGATCCGTTCTCAGACTGGTCCTAACCCGACCCGTTCTCACACTGGTCCTACCACGACCTGTTCTGACACTGGTCCCACACCTACCCATTCTCAGACTGGTCCTACCATGACCCATTCTCAGACTGGTCCTACCCAGACCCGTTCTCACACTGGTCCTACCCTGACCCGTTCTCACACTGGTCCTACCCGACCCTTTCTCACACTGGTCCTACCCCGACCCGTTCTAACACTGGTCCTACCCCGACCCGTTCTAACACTGGTCCTACCCCAACCCATTCGCACACTGGTCCTACTTTGACCCGTTCACACACTGGTCCTACCCCAACCCATACTCACACTGGTCCTAACTCTACCTGTTCTCACACTGGTCCTACCCCGACCCATTCTCACACTGGTCCTACCACGACCCTTTCTCACACTGGTCCTACACCTACCCATTCTCAGACTGGTCCTACCCAGACCCGTTCTCACACTGGTCCTACCCCGACCCATTCTCACACTGGTCCTACCCAACCCTTTCTCACACTGGTCCTACCCCGACCCGTTCTCACACTGACCCTACCCCGACCCGTTCTCACACTGTTCCTACTCCGACCAGTGTTCATACTGGTTCTACCTCGACCCATTCTCACACTGGTCCTACCCTGACCAGTTCTCACACTGGTCCTACCCCAACCCGTTCTCACACTGGTCCTACCCCGACCCGTTCTCAGACTGGTCCTACCCCGTCCCGTTCTCAGACAGGTCCTACCGCGACCCGTTCACACACTGGTCCTACCCTGACCCGTTCTCACACTGGTCCTATCCCGACCCGTTCTCACACTGGTCCTACCCTCATCTGCTCTCACACTGGTCCTACTTCGATCCGTTCTCAGACTGGTCCTAACCCAACCCATTCTCACACTGGTCCTACCCTGACCCGTTCTCACACTGGTCCTACCCGACCCTTTCTCACACTGGTCCTCCCCGACACGTTCTCACACTGGTCCTACCCCGACCCGTTCACACACTGGTCCTACACCGACCCGTTCTCACACTGGTCCTACCCCGACCCGTTCTTACACTGGTCCTACCCCGACCCGTTCTCACACTGGTCCTACCACGACCCGTTCTCACACTGGTCCTACCCTGACCTATTCTCACACTGGTCCTACCCGACACGTTCTCACACTGGTCCTACCCCGACCCGTTCACACACTGGTCCTATCCCGACCCGTTCTCACACTGGTCCTACCCCAACCCGTTCTCAGATTGATCCTACCCCGACCCGTTTTCAGACTGGTCCTACCCCCATCTGTTCTCAGAATCGTCCTTTCCCGACCCGTTCTCAGATGGTCCTACCCTGACCTGTTCTCACACTGGTCCTCCCCGACACGTTCTCACACTGGTCCTACCACGACCCGTTCTCACACTGGTCCTACCAAGACCCGTTCTCACACTGGTCCTACCACGACCCGTTCTCACACTGGTCCTACCAAGACCCGTTCTCACACTGGTCCTACACCTACCCATTCTCAGACTGGTCCTACCCCGACCCGTTCTTACACTGGTCCTACCCCGACCCATTCTCACACTGGTCCTACCCCGCCCCTTTCTCACACTGGTCCTTCCATGACCCGTTCTCAGACTGGTCCTACCCCAACCCTTTCGCAAACTGGTCCTACCCCGACCCGTTCTCACACTGGTTCTACCTCGACCCATTCTCACACTGGTCCTACACCGACCCGTTCTCACACTGGTCCTACCCTGACCCGTTCACACACTGGTCCTACACCGACCCGTTCTCACACTGGTCCTACCCCGACCCTTTCTCACACTGGTCTTACCTCGAACCGTTCTCAGACTGATCCTTCGCTGACCCGTTCTCACACTGGCCCTACCCAGACCCGTTCTCAGACTGGTCCTACCCCGTCCCGTTCTCAGACAGGTCCTACCGCGACCCGTTCACACACTGGTCCTACCCTGACCCGTTCTCACACTGGTCCTATCCCGACCCGTTCTCACACTGGTCCTACCCTCATCTGCTCTCACACTGGTCCTACTTCGATCCGTTCTCAGACTGGTCCTAACCCGACCCGTTCTCACACTGGTCCTACCACGACCTGTTCTCACACTGGTCCCACACCTACCCATTCTCAGACTGGACCTACCATGACCCATTCTCAGACTGGTCCTACCCAGACCCGTTCTCACACTGGTCCTACCCCGACCCGTTCTCACACTGGTCCTACCCGACCCTTTCTCACACTGGTCCTACCCCGACCCGTTCTAACACTGGTCCTACCCCGACCCGTTCTAACACTGGTCCTACCCCAACCCATTCGCACACTGGTCCTACTTTGACCCGTTCACACACTGGTCCTACCCCAACCCATTCTCACACTGGTCCTAACTCTACCTGTTCTCACACTGGTCCTACCCCGACCCATTCTCACACTGGTCCTACCACGACCCTTTCTCACACTGGTCCTACACCTACCCATTCTCAGACTGGTCCTACCCAGACCCGTTCTCACACTGGTCCTACCCCGACCCATTCTCACACTGGTCCTACCCAACCCTTTCTCACACTGGTCCTACCCCGACCCGTTCTCACACTGACCCTACCCCGACCCGTTCTCACACTGTTCCTACTCCGACCAGTGTTCATACTGGTTCTACCTCGACCCATTCTCACACTGGTCCTACCCTGACCAGTTCTCACACTGGTCCTACCCCAACCCGTTCTCACACTGGTCCTACCCCGACCCGTTCTCAGACTGGTCCTACCCCGTCCCGTTCTCAGACAGGTCCTACCGCGACCCGTTCACACACTGGTCCTACCCTGACCCGTTCTCACACTGGTCCTATCCCGACCCGTTCTCACACTGGTCCTACCCTCATCTGCTCTCACACTGGTCCTACTTCGATCCGTTCTCAGACTGGTCCTAACCCAACCCATTCTCACACTGGTCCTACCCCGACCCTTTCTCACACTGGTCCTACCACGACCCGTTCTCAAACTGGTCCTACCCGACCCTTTCTCACACTGGTCCTACCCTGACCCGTTCTCACAATGCTCCTACCCCGACCCGTTCTCCCACTGGTCCTACCCCGACCCGTTCTCACTCTGGTCCTACATCGACCCGTTCTCACACGGTTCATACCACGACCCGTTCTCACACTGGTCCTTCTTCGATCTGTTCTCAGACTGTTCCTACCCCGATCCGTTCTCACACTGGTCCTACCCCTGCCCATTCTTATACTGGTCCTACCCGGGCCCGTTCTCACACTGGTCCTACCACGACCCATTCTCACACTGGTCCCACACCTACCCATTCTCAGACTGGTCCTACCATGACCCGTTCTCAGACTGGTCCTACCCTGACCCGTTCTCACACTGGTCCTACCCCGACCCGTTCTCACACTGGTCCTACCCGACCCTTTCTCACACTGGTCCTACCCCGACCCATTCTAACACTGGTCCTACCCCGACCCGTTCTAACACTGGTCCTACCCCAACCCATTCGCACACTGGTCCTACTTTGACCCGTTCTCACACTGGTCCTACCCCAACCCGTTCTCACACTGGTCCTACCCCAACCCATTCTCACACTGGTCCTAACTCTAGCTGTTTTCACACTGGTCCTACCCCGACCCATTCTCACACTGTTCTACCTCGACCCATTCTCACACTGGTCCTACTCCGACCAGTTCTCACACTGGTCCTACCCCAACCCGTTCTCACACTGGTCCTACCCCGACCCGTTCTAAGACTGGTCCTACCCCGTCCCGTTCTCAGACAGGTCCTACCGCGACCCGTTCACACACTGGTCCTACCCTGACCCGTTCTCACACTGGTCCTATCCCGACCCGTTCTCACACTGGTCCTACCCTCATCTGCTCTCACACTGGTCCTACTTCGATCCGTTCTCAGACTGGTCCTAACCCGACCCGTTCTCACACTGGTCCTACCCCGACCCGTTCTCACACTGGTCCTACCACGACCCTTTCTCACACTGGTCCTACCACGACCCGTTCTCACACTGGTCCTACCCGACCCTTTCTCACACTGGTCCTACCCTGACCCGTTCTCACAATGGTCCTACCCCGACCCGTTCTCACACTGATCCTACCCTGACCTGTTCTCACACTGGTCCTCCCCGACACGTTCTCACACTGGTCCTACCCCGACCCGTTCACACACTGGTCCTACACCGACCCGTTCTCACACTGGTCCTACCCCGACCCGTTCTTACACTGGTCCTACCCCGACCCGTTCTCACACTGGTCCTACCACGACCCGTTCTCACACTGGTCCTACCCTGACCTATTCTCACACTGGTCCTCCCCGACACGTTCTCACACTGGTCCTACCCCGACCCGTTCACACACTGGTCCTACACCGACCCGTTCTCACACTGGTCCTACCACGACCCGTTCTCACACTGGTCCTACCAAGACCCGTTCTCAGACTGGTCCTACACCTACCCATTCTCAGACTGGTCCTACCCCGACCCGTTCTTACACTGGTCCTACCCCGCCCCTTTCTCACACTGGTCCTTCCGTGACCCGTTCTCAGACTGGTCCTACCCCAACCCGTTCGCACACTGGTCCTACCCCGACCCGTTCTCACATTGGTTCTACCTCGACCCATTCTCACACTGGTCCTACCCTGACTCGTTCTCACACTGGTCCTAACCCGACCCGTTCTCACACTGGTCCTACCCCAACCCGTTCTCAGATTGATCCTACCCCGACCCGTTTTCAGACTGGTCCTACCCCCATCTGTTCTCAGAATCGTCCTTTCCCGACCCGTTCTCAGATGGTCCTACCCTGACCTGTTCTCACACTGGTCCTCCCCGACACGTTCTCACACTGGTCCTACCCCGACCCGTTCACACACTGATCCTACACCGACCCGTTTTCACACTGGTCCTACCCCGACCCGTTCTTACACTGGTCCTACCCCGACCCGTTCTCACACTGGTCCTACCACGACCCGTTCTCACACTGGTCCTACCAAGACCCGTTCTCACACTGGTCCTACACCTACCCATTCTCAGACTGGTCCTACCCCGTCCCGTTCTTACACTGGTCCTACCCCGACCCATTCTCACACTGGTCCTACCCCGCCCCTTTCTCACACTGGTCCTTCCATGACCCGTTCTCAGACTAGTCCTACCCCAACCCGTTCGCAAACTGGTCCTACCCCGACCCGTTCTCACACTGGTTCTACCTCGACCCATTCTCACACTGGTCCTACACCGACCCGTTCTCACACTGGTCCTACCCCGACCCGTTCACACACTGGTCCTACACCGACCCGTTCTCACACTGGTCCTACCCCGCCCCTTTCTCACACTGGTCCTTCCATGACCCGTTCTCAGACTGGTCCTACCCCGACCCGTTCTCACACTGGTTCTACCTCGACACATTCTCACACTGGTCCTCCCCGACACGTTCTCACACTGGTCCTACCCCGACCCGTTCACACACTGGTCCTACACCGACCCGTTCTCACACTGGTCCTACCACGACCCGTTCCCAGACTGGTCCTACCAAGACCCGTTCTCACACTGGTCCTACACCTACCCATTCTCAGACTGGTCCTACCCCGACCCGTTCTTACACTGGTCCTACCCCGACCCGTTCTCACACTGGTCCTACCCCGCCACTTTCTCACACTGGTCCTTCCGTGACCCGTTCTCAGACTGGTCCTACCCCAACCCGTTCGCACACTGGTCCTACCCCGACCCGTTCTCACACTGGTTCTACCTCGACCCATTCTCACTCTGGTCCTACATCGACCCGTTCTCACACGGTTCATACCCCAAACCATTCTCACACTGGTCCTTCTTCGATCCGTTCACAGACTGTTCCTACCCCGATCCGTTCTCACACTGGTCCTACCCCTGCCCATTCTTATACTGGTCCTACCCGGGCCCGTTCTCACACTGGTCCTACCACGACCCATTCTCACACTGGTCCCACACCTACCCATTCTCAGACTGGTCCTACCATGACCCGTTCTCAGACTGGTCCTACCCTGACCCGTTCTCACACTGGTCCTACCCCGACCCGTTCTCACACTGGTCCTACCCGACCCTTTCTCACACTGGTCCTACCCCGACCCATTCTAACACTGGTCCTACCCCGACCCGTTCTAACACTGGTCCTACCCCAACCCATTCGCACACTGGTCCTACTTTGACCCGTTCTCACACTGGTCCTACCCCAACCCATTCTCACACTGGTCCTACCCCAACCCATTCTCACACTGGTCCTAACTCTACCTGTTCTCACACTGGTCCTACCCCGACCCATTCTCACACTGGTCCTACCACGACCCTTTCTCACACTGGTCCTACACCTACCCATTCTCAGACTGGTCCTACCCCGACCCGTTCTCACACTGGTCCTACCCCGACCCATTCTCACACTGGTCCTACCCAACCCTTTCTCACACTTGTCCTACCCCGACCCGTTCTCACACTGACCCTACCCCGACCCGTTCTCACACTGTTCCTACCCCAACCCGTTCTCACACTGGTCCTACCCCAACCCGTTCTCACACAGGTCCTACTTCGATCCGTTCTCAGACTGGTCCTACCCCGACTCATTCTCACACTGTTCCTAACTCGACCCGTTCTCACACTGGTCCTTCCCCGATTCGCTCTCACACTGGTCCTACCCTCAACTGTTCTCACACAGGTCCTACCTTGACCCTTCTCACACTGATCGTACCCCGACCCTTTCACACACTGGTCCTTCCGTGACCCGTTCTCAGACTGGTCCTACCCCAACCCGATCGCAAACTGGTCCTACTCAGACCAGTGTTCACACTGGTCCTACCATGACCCATTCTCAGACTGGTCCTACCCAGACCCATTCTCACACTGGTCCTAACTCTACCTGTTCTCACACTGGTCCTACCCCGACCCATTCTCACACTGGTCCTACCACGACCCTTTCTCACACTGGTCCTACACCTACCCATTCTCAGACTGGTCCTACCCAGACCCGTTCTCACACTGGTCCTACCCCGACCCATTCTCACACTGGTCCTACCCAACCCTTTCTCACACTGGTCCTACCCCGACCCGTTCTCACACTGACCCTACCCCGACCCGTTCTCACACTGTTCCTACTCCGACCAGTGTTCATACTGGTTCTACCTCGACCCATTCTCACACTGGTCCTACCCTGACCAGTTCTCACACTGGTCCTACCCCAACCCGTTTTCACACTGGTCCTACCCCGACCCGTTCTCAGACTGGTCCTACCCCGTCCCGTTCTCAGACAGGTCCTACCGCGACCCGTTCACACACTGGTCCTACCCTGACCCGTTCTCACACTGGTCCTATCCCGACCCGTTCTCACACTGGTCCTACCCTCATCTGCTCTCACACTGGTCCTACTTCGATCCGTTCTCAGACTGGTCCTAACCCAACCCATTCTCACACTGGTCCTACCCCGACCCTTTCTCACACTGGTCCTACCACGACCCGTTCTCACACTGGTCCTACCCGACCCTTTCTCACACTGGTCCTACCCTGACCCGTTCTCACAATGGTCCTACCCCGACCCGTTCTCCCACTGGTCCTACCCCGACCCGTTCTCACTCTGGTCCTACATCGACCCGTTCTCACACGGTTCATACCACGACCCGTTCTCACACTGGTCCTTCTTCGATCTGTTCTCAGACTGTTCCTACCCCGATCCGTTCTCACACTGGTCCTACCCCTGCCCATTCTTATACTGGTCCTACCCCGACCCGTTCTCACACTGTTCCTACCCCAACCCGTTCTCACACTGGTCCTACCCCAACCCGTTCTCACACAGGTCCTACTTCGATCCGTTCTCAGACTGGTCCTACACCGACTCATTCTCACACTGTTCCTAACTCGACCCGTTCTCACACTGGTCCTTCCCCGATTCGCTCTCACACTGGTCCTACCCTCAACTGTTCTCACACAGGTCCTACCTTGACCCTTCTCACACTGATCGTACCCCGACCCTTTCACACACTGGTCCTTCCGTGACCCGTTCTCAGACTGGTCCTACCCCAACCCGATCGCAAACTGGTCCTACTCAGACCAGTGTTCATACTGGTTCTACCTCGACCCATTCTCACACTGGTCCTACCCTGACCAGTTCTCACACTGGTCCTACCCCAACCCGTTCTCACACTGGTCCTTCTTCGATCTGTTCTCAGACTGTTCCTACCCCGATCCGTTCTCACACTGGTCCTACCCCTGCCCATTCTTATACTGGTCCTACCCGGGCCCGTTCTCACACTGGTCCTACCACGACCCATTCTCACACTGGTCCCACACCTACCCATTCTCAGACTGGTCCTACCATGACCCGTTCTCAGACTGGTCCTACCCTGACCCGTTCTCACACTGGTCCTACCCCGACCCGTTCTCACACTGGTCCTACCCGACCCTTTCTCACACTGGTCCTACCCCGACCCATTCTAACACTGGTCCTACCCCGACCCGTTCTAACACTGGTCCTACCCCAACCCATTCGCACACTGGTCCTACTTTGACCCGTTCTCACACTGGTCCTACCACGACCCTTTCTCACACTGGTCCTACCACGACCCGTTCTCACACTGGTTCTACCTCGACCCATTCTCACACTGGTCCTACCCTGACTCGTTCTCACACTGGTCCTATCCCGACCCGTTCTCACACTGGTCCTACCCCAACCCGTTCTCAGATTGATCCTACCCCGACCCGTTTTCAGACTGGTCCTACCCCCATCTGTTCTCAGAATCGTCCTTTCCCGACCCGTTCTCAGATGGTCCTACCCTGACCTGTTCTCACACTGGTCCTCCCCGACACGTTCTCACACTGGTCCTACCCCGACCCGTTCACACACTGATCCTACACCGACCCGTTTTCACACTGGTCCTACCCCGACCCGTTCTTACACTGGTCCTACCCCGACCCGTTCTCACACTGGTCCTACCACGACCCGTTCTCACACTGGTCCTACCAAGACCCGTTCTTACACTGGTCCTACCCCGACCCATTCTCACATTGGTCCTACCCCGCCCCTTTCTCACACTGGTCCTTCCATGACCCGTTCTCAGACTGGTCCTACCCCAACCCGTTCGCAAACTGGTCCTACCCCGACCCGTTCTCACACTGGTTCTACCTCGACCCATTCTCACACTGGTCCTACACCGACCCGTTCTCACACTGGTCCTACCCCGACCCGTTCACACACTGGTCCTACACCGACCCGTTCTCACACTGGTCCTACCACGCCCCTTTCTCACACTGGTCCTTCCATGACCCGTTCTCAGACTGGTCCTACCCCAACCCGTTCGCAAACTGGTCCTACCCCGACCCGTTCTCACACTGGTTCTACGTCGACCCATTCTCACACTGGTCCTCCCCGACACGTTCTCACACTGGTCCTACCCCGACCCGTTCACACACTGGTCCTACACCGACCCGTTCTCACACTGGTCCTACCACGACCCGTTCTCACACTGGTCCTACACCTACCCATTCTCAGACTGGTCCTACCCCGACCCGTTCTTACACTGGTCCTACCCCGACCCGTTCTCACACTGGTCCTACCCCGCCCCTTTCTCACACTGGTCCTTCCGTGACCCGTTCTCAGACTGGTCCTACCCCAACCCGTTCGCACACTGGTCCTACCCCGACCCGTTCTCACACTGGTTCTACCTCGACCCATTCTCACACTGGTCCTACACCGACTCGTTCTCACACTGGTTCTACCTCGACCCATTCTCACACTGGTCCTACCCTGACTCGTTCTCACACTGGTCCTAACCCGACCCGTTCTCACACTGGTCCTACCCCAACCCGTTCTCAGATTGATCCTACCCCGACCCGTTTTCAGACTGGTCCTACCCCCATCTGTTCTCAGAATCGTCCTTTCCCGACCCGTTCTCAGATGGTCCTACCCTGACCTGTTCTCACACTGGTCCTCCCCGACACGTTCTCACACTGGTCCTACCCCGACCCGTTCACACACTGATCCTACACCGACCCGTTTTCACACTGGTCCTACCCCGACCCGTTCTTACACTGGTCCTACCCCGACCCGTTCTCACACTGGTCCTACCACGACCCGTTCTCACACTGGTCCTACCAAGACCCGTTCTCACACTGGTCCTACACCTACCCATTCTCAGACTGGTCCTACCCCGTCCCGTTCTTACACTGGTCCTACCCCGACCCATTCTCACACTGGTCCTACCCCGCCCCTTTCTCACACTGGTCCTTCCATGACCCGTTCTCAGACTAGTCCTACCCCAACCCGTTCGCAAACTGGTCCTACCCCGACCCGTTCTCACACTGGTTCTACCTCGACCCATTCTCACACTGGTCCTACACCGACCCGTTCTCACACTGGTCCTACCCCGACCCGTTCACACACTGGTCCTACACCGACCCGTTCTCACACTGGTCCTACCCCGCCCCTTTCTCACACTGGTCCTTCCATGACCCGTTCTCAGACTGGTCCTACCCCGACCCGTTCTCACACTGGTTCTACCTCGACACATTCTCACACTGGTCCTCCCCGACACGTTCTCACACTGGTCCTACCCCGACCCGTTCACACACTGGTCCTACACCGACCCGTTCTCACACTGGTCCTACCACGACCCGTTCCCAGACTGGTCCTACCAAGACCCGTTCTCACACTGGTCCTACACCTACCCATTCTCAGACTGGTCCTACCCCGACCCGTTCTTACACTGGTCCTACCCCGACCCGTTCTCACACTGGTCCTACCCCGCCACTTTCTCACACTGGTCCTTCCGTGACCCGTTCTCAGACTGGTCCTACCCCAACCCGTTCGCACACTGGTCCTACCCCGACCCGTTCTCACACTGGTTCTACCTCGACCCATTCTCACTCTGGTCCTACATCGACCCGTTCTCACACTGGTCCTTCTTCGATCTGTTCTCAGACTGTTCCTACCCCGATCCGTTCTCACACTGGTCCTACCCCTGCCCATTCTTATACTGGTCCTACCCGGGCCCGTTCTCACACTGGTCCTACCACGACCCATTCTCACACTGGTCCCACACCTACCCATTCTCAGACTGGTCCTACCATGACCCGTTCTCAGACTGGTCCTACCCTGACCCGTTCTCACACTGGTCCTACCCCGACCCGTTCTCACACTGGTCCTACCCGACCCTTTCTCACACTGGTCCTACCCCGACCCATTCTAACACTGGTCCTACCCCGACCCGTTCTAACACTGGTCCTACCCCAACCCATTCGCACACTGGTCCTACTTTGACCCGTTCTCACACTGGTCCTACCACGACCCTTTCTCACACTGGTCCTACCACGACCCGTTCTCACACTGGTTCTACCTCGACCCATTCTCACACTGGTCCTACCCTGACTCGTTCTCACACTGGTCCTATCCCGACCCGTTCTCACACTGGTCCTACCCCAACCCGTTCTCAGATTGATCCTACCCCGACCCGTTTTCAGACTGGTCCTACCCCCATCTGTTCTCAGAATCGTCCTTTCCCGACCCGTTCTCAGATGGTCCTACCCTGACCTGTTCTCACACTGGTCCTCCCCGACACGTTCTCACACTGGTCCTACCCCGACCCGTTCACACACTGATCCTACACCGACCCGTTTTCACACTGGTCCTACCCCGACCCGTTCTTACACTGGTCCTACCCCGACCCGTTCTCACACTGGTCCTACCATGACCCGTTCTCACACTGGTCCTACCAAGACCCGTTCTTACACTGGTCCTACCCCGACCCATTCTCACATTGGTCCTACCCCGCCCCTTTCTCACACTGGTCCTTCCATGACCCGTTCTCAGACTGGTCCTACCCCAACCCGTTCGCAAACTGGTCCTACCCCGACCCGTTCTCACACTGGTTCTACCTCGACCCATTCTCACACTGGTCCTACACCGACCCGTTCTCACACTGGTCCTACCCCGACCCGTTCACACACTGGTCCTACACCGACCCGTTCTCACACTGGTCCTACCACGCCCCTTTCTCACACTGGTCCTTCCATGACCCGTTCTCAGACTGGTCCTACCCCAACCCGTTCGCAAACTGGTCCTACCCCGACCCGTTCTCACACTGGTTCTACGTCGACCCATTCTCACACTGGTCCTCCCCGACACGTTCTCACACTGGTCCTACCCCGACCCGTTCACACACTGGTCCTACACCGACCCGTTCTCACACTGGTCCTACCACGACCCGTTCTCACACTGGTCCTACACCTACCCATTCTCAGACTGGTCCTACCCCGACCCGTTCTTACACTGGTCCTACCCCGACCCGTTCTCACACTGGTCCTACCCCGCCCCTTTCTCACACTGGTCCTTCCGTGACCCGTTCTCAGACTGGTCCTACCCCAACCCGTTCGCACACTGGTCCTACCCCGACCCGTTCTCACACTGGTTCTACCTCGACCCATTCTCACACTGGTCCTACACCGACTCGTTCTCACACTGGTTCTACCTCGACCCATTCTCACACTGGTCCTACCCTGACTCGTTCTCACACTGGTCCTAACCCGACCCGTTCTCACACTGGTCCTACCCCAACCCGTTCTCAGATTGATCCTACCCCGACCCGTTTTCAGACTGGTCCTACCCCCATCTGTTCTCAGAATCGTCCTTTCCCGACCCGTTCTCAGATGGTCCTACCCTGACCTGTTCTCACACTGGTCCTCCCCGACACGTTCTCACACTGGTCCTACCCCGACCCGTTCACACACTGATCCTACACCGACCCGTTTTCACACTGGTCCTACCCCGACCCGTTCTTACACTGGTCCTACCCCGACCCGTTCTCACACTGGTCCTACCACGACCCGTTCTCACACTGGTCCTACCAAGACCCGTTCTCACACTGGTCCTACACCTACCCATTCTCAGACTGGTCCTACCCCGTCCCGTTCTTACACTGGTCCTACCCCGACCCATTCTCACACTGGTCCTACCCCGCCCCTTTCTCACACTGGTCCTTCCATGACCCGTTCTCAGACTAGTCCTACCCCAACCCGTTCGCAAACTGGTCCTACCCCGACCCGTTCTCACACTGGTTCTACCTCGACCCATTCTCACACTGGTCCTACACCGACCCGTTCTCACACTGGTCCTACCCCGACCCGTTCACACACTGGTCCTACACCGACCCGTTCTCACACTGGTCCTACCCCGCCCCTTTCTCACACTGGTCCTTCCATGACCCGTTCTCAGACTGGTCCTACCCCGACCCGTTCTCACACTGGTTCTACCTCGACACATTCTCACACTGGTCCTCCCCGACACGTTCTCACACTGGTCCTACCCCGACCCGTTCACACACTGGTCCTACACCGACCCGTTCTCACACTGGTCCTACCACGACCCGTTCCCAGACTGGTCCTACCAAGACCCGTTCTCACACTGGTCCTACACCTACCCATTCTCAGACTGGTCCTACCCCGACCCGTTCTTACACTGGTCCTACCCCGACCCGTTCTCACACTGGTCCTACCCCGCCACTTTCTCACACTGGTCCTTCCGTGACCCGTTCTCAGACTGGTCCTACCCCAACCCGTTCGCACACTGGTCCTACCCCGACCCGTTCTCACACTGGTTCTACCTCGACCCATTCTCACTCTGGTCCTACATCGACCCGTTCTCACACGGTTCATACCCCAAACCATTCTCACACTGGTCCTTCTTCGATCCGTTCACAGACTGTTCCTACCCCGATCCGTTCTCACACTGGTCCTACCCCTGCCCATTCTTATACTGGTCCTACCCGGGCCCGTTCTCACACTGGTCCTACCACGACCCATTCTCACACTGGTCCCACACCTACCCATTCTCAGACTGGTCCTACCATGACCCGTTCTCAGACTGGTCCTACCCTGACCCGTTCTCACACTGGTCCTACCCCGACCCGTTCTCACACTGGTCCTACCCGACCCTTTCTCACACTGGTCCTACCCCGACCCATTCTAACACTGGTCCTACCCCGACCCGTTCTAACACTGGTCCTACCCCAACCCATTCGCACACTGGTCCTACTTTGACCCGTTCTCACACTGGTCCTACCCCAACCCATTCTCACACTGGTCCTACCCCAACCCATTCTCACACTGGTCCTAACTCTACCTGTTCTCACACTGGTCCTACCCCGACCCATTCTCACACTGGTCCTACCACGACCCTTTCTCACACTGGTCCTACACCTACCCATTCTCAGACTGGTCCTACCCCGACCCGTTCTCACACTGGTCCTACCCCGACCCATTCTCACACTGGTCCTACCCAACCCTTTCTCACACTTGTCCTACCCCGACCCGTTCTCACACTGACCCTACCCCGACCCGTTCTCACACTGTTCCTACCCCAACCCGTTCTCACACTGGTCCTACCCCAACCCGTTCTCACACAGGTCCTACTTCGATCCGTTCTCAGACTGGTCCTACCCCGACTCATTCTCACACTGTTCCTAACTCGACCCGTTCTCACACTGGTCCTTCCCCGATTCGCTCTCACACTGGTCCTACCCTCAACTGTTCTCACACAGGTCCTACCTTGACCCTTCTCACACTGATCGTACCCCGACCCTTTCACACACTGGTCCTTCCGTGACCCGTTCTCAGACTGGTCCTACCCCAACCCGATCGCAAACTGGTCCTACTCAGACCAGTGTTCACACTGGTCCTACCATGACCCATTCTCAGACTGGTCCTACCCAGACCCATTCTCACACTGGTCCTAACTCTACCTGTTCTCACACTGGTCCTACCCCGACCCATTCTCACACTGGTCCTACCACGACCCTTTCTCACACTGGTCCTACACCTACCCATTCTCAGACTGGTCCTACCCAGACCCGTTCTCACACTGGTCCTACCCCGACCCATTCTCACACTGGTCCTACCCAACCCTTTCTCACACTGGTCCTACCCCGACCCGTTCTCACACTGACCCTACCCCGACCCGTTCTCACACTGTTCCTACTCCGACCAGTGTTCATACTGGTTCTACCTCGACCCATTCTCACACTGGTCCTACCCTGACCAGTTCTCACACTGGTCCTACCCCAACCCGTTTTCACACTGGTCCTACCCCGACCCGTTCTCAGACTGGTCCTACCCCGTCCCGTTCTCAGACAGGTCCTACCGCGACCCGTTCACACACTGGTCCTACCCTGACCCGTTCTCACACTGGTCCTATCCCGACCCGTTCTCACACTGGTCCTACCCTCATCTGCTCTCACACTGGTCCTACTTCGATCCGTTCTCAGACTGGTCCTAACCCAACCCATTCTCACACTGGTCCTACCCCGACCCTTTCTCACACTGGTCCTACCACGACCCGTTCTCACACTGGTCCTACCCGACCCTTTCTCACACTGGTCCTACCCTGACCCGTTCTCACAATGGTCCTACCCCGACCCGTTCTCCCACTGGTCCTACCCCGACCCGTTCTCACTCTGGTCCTACATCGACCCGTTCTCACACGGTTCATACCACGACCCGTTCTCACACTGGTCCTTCTTCGATCTGTTCTCAGACTGTTCCTACCCCGATCCGTTCTCACACTGGTCCTACCCCTGCCCATTCTTATACTGGTCCTACCCCGACCCGTTCTCACACTGTTCCTACCCCAACCCGTTCTCACACTGGTCCTACCCCAACCCGTTCTCACACAGGTCCTACTTCGATCCGTTCTCAGACTGGTCCTACACCGACTCATTCTCACACTGTTCCTAACTCGACCCGTTCTCACACTGGTCCTTCCCCGATTCGCTCTCACACTGGTCCTACCCTCAACTGTTCTCACACAGGTCCTACCTTGACCCTTCTCACACTGATCGTACCCCGACCCTTTCACACACTGGTCCTTCCGTGACCCGTTCTCAGACTGGTCCTACCCCAACCCGATCGCAAACTGGTCCTACTCAGACCAGTGTTCATACTGGTTCTACCTCGACCCATTCTCACACTGGTCCTACCCTGACCAGTTCTCACACTGGTCCTACCCCAACCCGTTCTCACACTGGTCCTTCTTCGATCTGTTCTCAGACTGTTCCTACCCCGATCCGTTCTCACACTGGTCCTACCCCTGCCCATTCTTATACTGGTCCTACCCGGGCCCGTTCTCACACTGGTCCTACCACGACCCATTCTCACACTGGTCCCACACCTACCCATTCTCAGACTGGTCCTACCATGACCCGTTCTCAGACTGGTCCTACCCTGACCCGTTCTCACACTGGTCCTACCCCGACCCGTTCTCACACTGGTCCTACCCGACCCTTTCTCACACTGGTCCTACCCCGACCCATTCTAACACTGGTCCTACCCCGACCCGTTCTAACACTGGTCCTACCCCAACCCATTCGCACACTGGTCCTACTTTGACCCGTTCTCACACTGGTCCTACCACGACCCTTTCTCACACTGGTCCTACCACGACCCGTTCTCACACTGGTTCTACCTCGACCCATTCTCACACTGGTCCTACCCTGACTCGTTCTCACACTGGTCCTATCCCGACCCGTTCTCACACTGGTCCTACCCCAACCCGTTCTCAGATTGATCCTACCCCGACCCGTTTTCAGACTGGTCCTACCCCCATCTGTTCTCAGAATCGTCCTTTCCCGACCCGTTCTCAGATGGTCCTACCCTGACCTGTTCTCACACTGGTCCTCCCCGACACGTTCTCACACTGGTCCTACCCCGACCCGTTCACACACTGATCCTACACCGACCCGTTTTCACACTGGTCCTACCCCGACCCGTTCTTACACTGGTCCTACCCCGACCCGTTCTCACACTGGTCCTACCACGACCCGTTCTCACACTGGTCCTACCAAGACCCGTTCTTACACTGGTCCTACCCCGACCCATTCTCACATTGGTCCTACCCCGCCCCTTTCTCACACTGGTCCTTCCATGACCCGTTCTCAGACTGGTCCTACCCCAACCCGTTCGCAAACTGGTCCTACCCCGACCCGTTCTCACACTGGTTCTACCTCGACCCATTCTCACACTGGTCCTACACCGACCCGTTCTCACACTGGTCCTACCCCGACCCGTTCACACACTGGTCCTACACCGACCCGTTCTCACACTGGTCCTACCACGCCCCTTTCTCACACTGGTCCTTCCATGACCCGTTCTCAGACTGGTCCTACACCAACCCGTTCGCAAACTGGTCCTACCCCGACCCGTTCTCACACTGGTTCTACGTCGACCCATTCTCACACTGGTCCTCCCCGACACGTTCTCACACTGGTCCTACCCCGACCCGTTCACACACTGGTCCTACACCGACCCGTTCTCACACTGGTCCTACCACGACCCGTTCTCACACTGGTCCTACACCTACCCATTCTCAGACTGGTCCTACCCCGACCCGTTCTTACACTGGTCCTACCCCGACCCGTTCTCACACTGGTCCTACCCCGCCCCTTTCTCACACTGGTCCTTCCGTGACCCGTTCTCAGACTGGTCCTACCCCAACCCGTTCGCACACTGGTCCTACCCCGACCCGTTCTCACACTGGTTCTACCTCGACCCATTCTCACACTGGTCCTACACCGACTCGTTCTCACACTGGTTCTACCTCGACCCATTCTCACACTGGTCCTACACCGACCCGTTCTCACACTGGTCCTACCCCGACCCGTTCACACACTGGTCCTACACCGACCCGTTCTCACACTGGTCCTACCCCGCCCCTTTCTCACACTGGTCCTTCCATGACCCGTTCTCAGACTGGTCCTACCCCAACCCGTTCGCAAACTGGTCCTACCCCGACCCGTTCTCACACTGGTTCTACCTCGACCCATTCTCACACTGGTCCTACACCGACCCGTTCTCACACTGGTCCTACCCCGACCCGTTCACACACTGGTCCTACACCGACCCGTTCTCACACTGGTCCTACCCCGCCCCTTTCTCACACTGGTCCTTCCATGACCCGTTCTCAGACTGGTCCTACCCCAACCCGTTCGCAAACTGGTCCTACCCCGACCCGTTCTCACACTGGTTCTACCTCGACCCATTCTCACACTGGTCCTCCCCGACATGTTCTCACACTGGTCCTACCCCGTCCCGTTCACACACTGGTCCTACACCGACCCGTTCTCACACTGGTCCTACCACGACCCGTTCTCACACTGGTCCTACCAAGACCCGTTCTCACACTGGTCCTACACCTACCCATTCTCAGACTGGTCCTACCCCGACCCGTTCTTACACTGGTCCTACCCCGACCCGTTCTCACACTGGTCCTACCCCGCCCCTTTCTCACACTGGTCCTTCCGTGACCCGTTCTCAGACTGGTCCTACCCCAACCCGTTCGCACACTGGTCCTACCCCGACCCGTTCTCACACTGGTTCTACCTCGACCCATTCTCACACTGGTCCTACCCTGACTCGTTCTCACACTGGTCCTATCCCGACCCGTTCTCACACTGGTCCTACCCCAACCCGTTCTCAGATTGATCCTACCCCGACCCGTTTTCAGACTGGTCCTACCCCCATCTGTTCTCAGAATCGTCCTTTCCCGACCCGTTCTCAGATGGTCCTACCCTGACCTGTTCTCACACTGGTCCTCCCCGACACGTTCTCACACTGGTCCTACCCCGACCCGTTCACACACTGATCCTACACCGACCCGTTTTCACACTGGTCCTACCCCGACCCGTTCTTACACTGGTCCTACCCCGACCCGTTCTCACACTGGTCCTACCACGACCCGTTCTCACACTGGTCCTACCAAGACCCGTTCTCACACTGGTCCTACACCTACCCATTCTCAGACTGGTCCTACCCCGTCCCGTTCTTACACTGGTCCTACCCCGACCCATTCTCACACTGGTCCTACCCCGCCCCTTTCTCACACTGGTCCTTCCATGACCCGTTCTCAGACTAGTCCTACCCCAACCCGTTCGCAAACTGGTCCTACCCCGACCCGTTCTCACACTGGTTCTACCTCGACCCATTCTCACACTGGTCCTACACCGACCCGTTCTCACACTGGTCCTACCCCGACCCGTTCACACACTGGTCCTACACCGACCCATTCTCACACTGGTCCTACCCCGCCCCTTTCTCACACTGGTCCTTCCATGACCCGTTCTCAGACTGGTCCTACCCCGACCCGTTCTCACACTGGTTCTACCTCGACCCATTCTCACACTGGTCCTCCCCGACACGTTCTCACACTGGTCCTACCCCGACCCGTTCACACACTGGTCCTACACCGACCCGTTCTCACACTGGTCCTACCACGACCCGTTCCCAGAATGGTCCTACCAAGACCCGTTCTCACACTGGTCCTACACCTACCCATTCTCAGACTGGTCCTACCCCGACCCGTTCTTACACTGGTCCTACCCCGACCCGTTCTCACACTGGTCCTACCCCGCCCCTTTCTCACACTGGTCCTTCCGTGACCCATTCTCAGACTGGTCCTACCCCAACCCGTTCGCACACTGGTCCTACCCCGACCCGTTCTCACACTGGTTCTACCTCGACCCATTCTCACTCTGGTCCTACATCGACCCGTTCTCACACGGTTCATACCCCAAACCGTTCTCACACTGGTCCTTCTTCGATCCGTTCACAGACTGTTCCTACCCCGATCCGTTCTCACACTGGTCCTACCCCTGCCCATTCTTATACTGGTCCTACCCGGGCCCGTTCTCACACTGGTCCTACCACGACCCATTCTCACACTGGTCCCACACCTACCCATTCTCAGACTGGTCCTACCATGACCCGTTCTCAGACTGGTCCTACCCTGACCCGTTCTCACACTGGTCCTACCCCGACCCGTTCTCACACTGGTCCTACCCGACCCTTTCTCACACTGGTCCTACCCCGACCCATTCTAACACTGGTCCTACCCCGACCCGTTCTAACACTGGTCCTACCCCAACCCATTCGCACACTGGTCCTACTTTGACCCGTTCTCACACTGGTCCTACCCCAACCCATTCTCACACTGGTCCTACCCCAACCCATTCTCACACTGGTCCTAACTCTACCTGTTCTCACACTGGTCCTACCCCGACCCATTCTCACACTGGTCCTACCACGACCCTTTCTCACACTGGTCCTACACCTACCCATTCTCAGACTGGTCCTACCCCGACCCGTTCTCACACTGGTCCTACCCCGACCCATTCTCACACTGGTCCTACCCAACCCTTTCTCACACTTGTCCTACCCGACCCGTTCTCACACTGACCCTACCCCGACCCATTCTCACACTGTTCCTACCCCAACCCGTTCTCACACTGGTCCTACCCCAACCCGTTCTCACACAGGTCCTACTTCGATCCGTTCTCAGACTGGTCCTACCCCGACTCATTCTCACACTGTTCCTAACTCGACCCGTTCTCACACTGGTCCTTCCCCGATTCGCTCTCACACTGGTCCTACCCTCAACTGTTCTCACACAGGTCCTACCTTGACCCTTCTCACACTGATCGTACCCCGACCCTTTCACACACTGGTCCTTCCGTGACCCGTTCTCAGACTGGTCCTACCCCAACCCGATCGCAAACTGGTCCTACTCAGACCAGTGTTCACACTGGTCCTACCATGACCCATTCTCAGACTGGTCCTACCCAGACCCATTCTCACACTGGTCCTAACTCTACCTGTTCTCACACTGGTCCTACCCCGACCCATTCTCACACTGGTCCTACCACGACCCTTTCTCACACTGGACCTACACCTACCCATTCTCAGACTGGTCCTACCCAGACCCGTTCTCACACTGGTCCTACCCTGACCCATTCTCACACTGGTCCTACCCAACCCTTTCTCACACTGGTCCTACCCCGACCCGTTCTCACACTGACCCTACCCCGACCCGTTCTCACACTGTTCCTACTCCGACCAGTGTTCATACTGGTTCTACCTCGACCCATTCTCACACTGGTCCTACCCTGACCAGTTCTCACACTGGTCCTACCCCAACCCGTTCTCACACTGGTCCTACCCCGACCCGTTCTCAGACTGGTCCTACCCCGTCCCGTTCTCAGACAGGTCCTACCGCGACCCGTTCACACACTGGTCCTACCCTGACCCGTTCTCACACTGGTCCTATCCCGACCCGTTCTCACACTGGTCCTACCCTCATCTGCTCTCACACTGGTCCTACTTCGATCCGTTCTCAGACTGGTCCTAACCCAACCCATTCTCACACTGGTCCTACCCCGACCCTTTCTCACACTGGTCCTACCACGACCCGTTCTCACACTGGTCCTACCCGACCCTTTCTCACACTGGTCCTACCCTGACCCGTTCTCACAATGGTCCTACCCCGACCCGTTCTCCCACTGGTCCTACCCCGACCCGTTCTCACTCTGGTCCTACATCGACCCGTTCTCACACGGTTCATACCACGACCCGTTCTCACACTGGTCCTTCTTCGATCTGTTCTCAGACTGTTCCTACCCCGATCCGTTCTCACACTGGTCCTACCCCTGCCCATTCTTATACTGGTCCTACCCCGACCCGTTCTCACACTGTTCCTACCCCAACCCGTTCTCACACTGGTCCTACCCCAACCCGTTCTCACACAGGTCCTACTTCGATCCGTTCTCAGACTGGTCCTACACCGACTCATTCTCACACTGTTCCTAACTCGACCCGTTCTCACACTGGTCCTTCCCCGATTCGCTCTCACACTGGTCCTACCCTCAACTGTTCTCACACAGGTCCTACCTTGACCCTTCTCACACTGATCGTACCCCGACCCTTTCACACACTGGTCCTTCCGTGACCCGTTCTCAGACTGGTCCTACCCCAACCCGATCGCAAACTGGTCCTACTCAGACCAGTGTTCACACTGGTTCTACCTCGACCCATTCTCACACTGGTCCTACCCTGACCAGTTCTCACACTGGTCCTACCCCAACCCGTTCTCACACTGGTCCTTCTTCGATCTGTTCTCAGACTGTTCCTACCCCGATCCGTTCTCACACTGGTCCTACCCCTGCCCATTCTTATACTGGTCCTACCCGGGCCCGTTCTCACACTGGTCCTACCACGACCCATTCTCACACTGGTCCCACACCTACCCATTCTCAGACTGGTCCTACCATGACCCGTTCTCAGACTGGTCCTACCCTGACCCGTTCTCACACTGGTCCTACCCCGACCCGTTCTCACACTGGTCCTACCCGACCCTTTCTCACACTGGTCCTACCCCGACCCATTCTAACACTGGTCCTACCCCGACCCGTTCTAACACTGGTCCTACCCCAACCCATTCGCACACTGGTCCTACTTTGACCCGTTCTCACACTGGTCCTACCACGACCCTTTCTCACACTGGTCCTACCACGACCCGTTCTCACACTGGTTCTACCTCGACCCATTCTCACACTGGTCCTACCCTGACTCGTTCTCACACTGGTCCTATCCCGACCCGTTCTCACACTGGTCCTACCCCAACCCGTTCTCAGATTGATCCTACCCCGACCCGTTTTCAGACTGGTCCTACCCCCATCTGTTCTCAGAATCGTCCTTTCCCGACCCGTTCTCAGATGGTCCTACCCTGACCTGTTCTCACACTGGTCCTCCCCGACACGTTCTCACACTGGTCCTACCCCGACCCGTTCACACACTGATCCTACACCGACCCGTTTTCACACTGGTCCTACCCCGACCCGTTCTTACACTGGTCCTACCCCGACCCGTTCTCACACTGGTCCTACCACGACCCGTTCTCACACTGGTCCTACCAAGACCCGTTCTCACACTGGTCCTACACCTACCCATTCTCAGACTGGTCCTACCCCGACCCGTTCTTACACTGGTCCTACCCCGACCCATTCTCACACTGGTCCTACCCCGCCCCTTTCTCACACTGGTCCTTCCATGACCCGTTCTCAGACTGGTCCTACCCCAACCCGTTCGCAAACTGGTCCTACCCCGACCCGTTCTCACACTGGTTCTACCTCGACCCATTCTCACACTGGTCCTACACCGACCCGTTCTCACACTGGTCCTACCCCGACCCGTTCACACACTGGTCCTACACCGACCCGTTCTCACACTGGTCCTACCACGCCCCTTTCTCACACTGGTCCTTCCATGACCCGTTCTCAGACTGGTCCTACCCCAACCCGTTCGCAAACTGGTCCTACCCCGACCCGTTCTCACACTGGTTCTACGTCGACCCATTCTCACACTGGTCCTCCCCGACACGTTCTCACACTGGTCCTACCCCGACCCGTTCACACACTGGTCCTACACCGACCCGTTCTCACACTGGTCCTACCACGACCCGTTCTCACACTGGTCCTACACCTACCCATTCTCAGACTGGTCCTACCCCGACCCGTTCTTACACTGGTCCTACCCCGACCCGTTCTCACACTGGTCCTACCCCGCCCCTTTCTCACACTGGTCCTTCCGTGACCCGTTCTCAGACTGGTCCTACCCCAACCCGTTCGCACACTGGTCCTACCCCGACCCGTTCTCACACTGGTTCTACCTCGACCCATTCTCACACTGGTCCTACACCGACTCGTTCTCACACTGGTTCTACCTCGACCCATTCTCACACTGGTCCTACACCGACCCGTTCTCACACTGGTCCTACCCCGACCCGTTCACACACTGGTCCTACACCGACCCGTTCTCACACTGGTCCTACCCCGCCCCTTTCTCACACTGGTCCTTCCATGACCCGTTCTCAGACTGGTCCTACCCCAACCCGTTCGCAAACTGGTCCTACCCCGACCCGTTCTCACACTGGTTCTACCTCGACCCATTCTCACACTGGTCCTACACCGACCCGTTCTCACACTGGTCCTACCCCGACCCGTTCACACACTGGTCCTACACCGACCCGTTCTCACACTGGTCCTACCCCGCCCCTTTCTCACACTGGTCCTTCCATGACCCGTTCTCAGACTGGTCCTACCCCAACCCGTTCGCAAACTGGTCCTACCCCGACCCGTTCTCACACTGGTTCTACCTCGACCCATTCTCACACTGGTCCTCCCCGACATGTTCTCACACTGGTCCTACCCCGACCCGTTCACACACTTGTCCTACACCGACCCGTTCTCACACTGGTCCTACCACGACCCGTTCTCACACTGGTCCTACCAAGACCCGTTCTCACACTGGTCCTACACCTACCCATTCTCAGACTGGTCCTACCCCGACCCGTTCTTACACTGGTCCTACCCCGACCCGTTCTCACACTGGTCCTACCCCGCCCCTTTCTCACACTGGTCCTTCCGTGACCCGTTCTCAGACTGGTCCTACCCCAACCCGTTCGCACACTGGTCCTACCCCGACCCGTTCTCACACTGGTTCTACCTCGACCCATTCTCACACTGGTCCTACCCTGACTCGTTCTCACACTGGTCCTATCCCGACCCGTTCTCACACTGGTCCTACCCCAACCCGTTCTCAGATTGATCCTACCCCGACCCGTTTTCAGACTGGTCCTACCCCCATCTGTTCTCAGAATCGTCCTTTCCCGACCCGTTCTCAGATGGTCCTACCCTGACCTGTTCTCACACTGGTCCTCCCCGACACGTTCTCACACTGGTCCTACCCCGACCCGTTCACACACTGATCCTACACCGACCCGTTTTCACACTGGTCCTACCCCGACCCGTTCTTACACTGGTCCTACCCCGACCGGTTCTCACACTGGTCCTACCACGACCCGTTCTCACACTGGTCCTACCAAGACCCGTTCTCACACTGGTCCTACACCTACCCATTCTCAGACTGGTCCTACCCCGACCCGTTCTTACACTGGTCCTACCCCGACCCATTCTCACACTGGTCCTACCCCGCCCCTTTCTCACACTGGTCCTTCCATGACCCGTTCTCAGACTGGTCCTACCCCAACCCGTTCGCAAACTGGTCCTACCCCGACCCGTTCTCACTCTGGTTCTACCTCGACCGATTCTCACACTGGTCCTACACCGACCCGTTCTCACACTGGTCCTACCCCGACCCGTTCACACACTGGTCCTACACCGACCCGTTCTCACACTGGTCCTACCCCGCCCCTTTCTCACACTGGTCCTTCCATGACCCGTTCTCAGACTGGTCCTACCCCAACCCGTTCGCAAACTGGTCCTACCCCGACCCGTTCTCACACTGGTCCTCCCCGACACGTTCTCTCACTGGTCCTACCCCGACCCGTTCACATACTGGTCCTACACCGACCCGTTCTCACACTGGTCCTACCACGACCCGTTCTCACACTGGTCCTACCAAGACCCGTTCTCACACTGGTCCTACACCTACCCATTCTCAGACTGGTCCTACCCCGACCCGTTCTTACACTGGTCCTACCCCGACCCGTTCTCACACTGGTCCTACCCCGCCCCTTTCTCACACTGGTCCTTCCGTGACCCGTTCTCAGACTGGTCCTACCCCAACCCGTTCGCACACTGGTCCTACCCCGACCCGTTCTCACACTGGTTCTACCTCGACCCATTCTCACTCTGGTCCTACATCGACTCGTTCTCACACGGTTCATACCCCGACCCGTTCTCACACTGGTCCTTCTTCGATCCGTTCTCAGACTGTTCCTACCCCGATCCGTTCTCACACTGGTCCTACCCCTGCCCATTCTTATACTGGTCCTACCCGGGCCCGTTCTCACACTGGTCCTACCACGACCCATTCTCACACTGGTCCCACACCTACCCATTCTCAGACTGGTCCTACCATGACCCGTTCTCAGACTGGTCCTACCCTGACCCGTTCTCACACTGGTCCTACCCCGACCCGTTCTCACACTGGTCCTACCCGACCCTTTCTCACACTGGTCCTACCCCGACCCATTCTCACACAGGTCCTACTTCGATCCGTTCTCAGACTGGTCCTATCCCGACTCATTCTCACACTGTTCCTAACTCGACCCGTTCTCACACTGGTCCTTCCCCGATTCGCTCTCACACTGGTCCTACCCTCAACTGTTCTCACACAGGTCCTACCTTGACCCTTCTCACACTGATCGTACCCCGACCCTTTCACACACTGGTCCTTCCGTGACCCGTTCTCAGACTGGTCCTACCCCAACCCGATCGCAAACTGGTCCTACTCAGACCAGTGTTCACACTGGTTCTACCTCGACCCATTCTCACACTGGTCCTACCCTGACCAGTTCTCACACTGGTCCTACCCCAACCCATTCTCACACTGGTCCTAACTCTACCTGTTCTCACACTGGTCCTACCCCGACCCATTCTCACACTGGTCCTACCACGACCCTTTCTCACACTGGTCCTACACCTACCCATTCTCAGACTGGTCCTACCCCGACCCGTTCTCACACTGGTCCTACCCCGACCCATTCTCACACTGGTCCTACCCAACCCTTTCTCACACTGGTCCTACCCCGACCCGTTCTCACACTGACCCTACCCCGACCCGTTCTCACACTGTTCCTACCCCAACCCGTTCTCACACTGGTCCTACCCCAACCCGTTCTCACACAGGTCCTACTTCGATCCGTTCTCAGACTGGTCCTACCCCGACTCATTCTCACACTGTTCCTAACTCGACCCGTTCTCACACTGGTCCTTCCCCGATTCGCTCTCACACTGGTCCTACCCTCAACTGTTCTCACACAGGTCCTACCTTGACCCTTCTCACACTATTCGTACCCCGACCCTTTCACACACTGGTCCTTCCGTGACCCGTTCTCAGACTGGTCCTACCCCAACCCGATCGCAAACTGGTCCTACTCAGACCAGTGTTCACACTGGTTCTACCTCGACCCATTCTCACACTGGTCCTACCCCGACCCGTTCTCAGACTGGTCCTACCCCGTCGCGTTCTCAGACAGGTCCTACCGCGACCCGTTCACACACTGGTCCTACCCTGACCCGTTCTCACACTGGTCCTATCCCGACCCGTTCTCACACTGGTCCTACCCTCATCTGCTCTCACACTGGTCCTACTTCGATCCGTTCTCACACTGGTCCTATCCCGACCCGTTCTCACACTGGTCCTACCCTCATCTGCTCTCACACTGGTCCTACTTCGATCCGTTCTCAGACTGGTCCTACCCCGACCCGTTCTCACACTGGTCCTACCCTGACCCGTTCTCACAATGGTCCTACCCCGACCCGTTCTCACACTGATCCTACCCTGACCTGTTCTCACACTGGTCCTCCCCGACACGTTCTCACACTGGTCCTACCCCGACCCGTTCACACACTGGTCCTACACCGACCCGTTCTCACACTGGTCCTACCCCGACCCGTTCTTACACTGGTCCTACCAAGACCCGTTCTCACACTGGTCCTACCAAGACCCGTTCTCACACTGGTCCTACACCTACCCATTCTCAGACTGGTCCTACCCCGACCCGTTCTCACACTGGTCCTACCCCGACCCGTTCTCACACTGGTCCTACCCCGCCCCTTTCTCACACTGGTCCTTCCGTGACCCGTTCTCAGACTGGTCCTACCCCAACCCGTTCGCACACTGGTCCTACCCCGACCCGTTCTCACACTGGTTCTACCTCGACCCATTCTCACACTGGTCCTACCCTGACTCGTTCTCACACTGGTCCTATCCCAACCCGTTCTCACACTGGTCCTACCCCAACCCGTTCTCAGATTGATCCTACCCCGACCCGTTTTCAGACTGGTCCTACCCCCATCTGTTCTCAGAATCGTCCTTTCCCGACCCGTTCTCAGATGGTCCTACCCTGACCTGTTCTCACACTGGTCCTCCCCGACACGTTCTCACACTGGTCCTACCCCGACCCGTTCACACACTGATCCTACACCGACCCGTTTTCACACTGGTCCTACCCCGACCCGTTCTTACACTGGTCCTACCCCGACCCGTTCTCACACTGGTCCTACCACGACCCGTTCTCACACTGGTCCTACCAAGACCCGTTCTCACACAGGTCCTACACCTACCCATTCTCAGACTGGTCCTACCCCGACCCGTTCTTACACTGGTCCTACCCCGACCCATTCTCACACTGGTCCTACCCCGCCCCTTTCTCACACTGGTCCTTCCATGACCCGTTCTCAGACTGGTCCTACCCCAACCCGTTCGCAAACTGGTCCTACCCCGACCCGTTCTCACACTGGTTCTACCTCGACCCATTCTCACACTGGTCCTACACCGACCCGTTCTCACACTGGTCCTACCCCGACCCGTTCACACACTGGTCCTACACCGACCCGTTCTCACACTGGTCCTACCCCGCCCCTTTCTCACACTGGTCCTTCCATGACCCGTTCTCAGACTGGTCCTACCCCAACTCGTTCGCACACTGGTCCTACCCCGACCCGTTCTCACACTGGTTCTACCTCGACCCATTCTCACTCTGGTCCTACATCGACCCGTTCTCACACGGTTCATACCCCGACCCGTTCTCACACTGGTCCTTCTTCGATCCGTTCTCAGACTGTTCCTACCCCGATCCGTTCTCACACTGGTCCTCCCCCTGCCCATTCTTATACTGGTCCTACCCGGGCCCGTTCTCACACTGGTCCTACCACGACCCATTCTCACACTGGTCCCACACCTACCCATTCTCAGACTGGTCCTACCATGACCCGTTCTCAGACCGGTCCTACCCTGACCCGTTCTCACACTGGTCCTACCCCGACCCGTTCTCACACTGGTCCTACCACGACCCGTTCTCACACTGGTCCTACACCGACCCGTTCTCACACTGGTCCTACCCCGACCCGTTCACACACTGGTCCTACACCGACCCGTTCTCACACTGGTCCTACCCCGCCCCTTTCTCACACTGGTCCTTCCATGACCCGTTCTCAGACTGGTCCTACCCCAACCCGTTCGCAAACTGGTCCTACCCCGACCCGTTCTCACACTGGTCCTCCCCGACACGTTCTCTCACTGGTCCTACCCCGACCCGTTCACATACTGGTCCTACACCGACCCGTTCTCACACTGGTCCTACCACGACCCGTTCTCACACTGGTCCTACCCCGACCCGTTCTCACACTGGTTCTACCTCGACCCATTCTCACACTGGTCCTACACCGACCCGTTCTCACACTGGTCCTACCCCGACCCGTTCACACACTGGTCCTACACCGACCCGTTCTCACACTGGTCCTACACCGACCCGTTCTCACACTGGTCCTACCCCGCCCCTTTCTCACACTGGTCCTTCCATGACCCGTTCTCAGACTGGTCCTACCCCAACCCGTTCGCAAACTGGTCCTACCCCGACCCGTTCTCACACTGGTCCTCCCCGACACGTTCTCTCACTGGTCCTACCCCGACCCGTTCACATACTGGTCCTACACCGACCCGTTCTCACACTGGTCCTACCACGACCCGTTCTCACACTGGTCCTACCAAGACCCGTTCTCACACTGGTCCTACACCTACCCATTCTCAGACTGGTCCTACCCCGACCCGTTCTTACACTGGTCCTACCCCGACCCGTTCTCACACTGGTCCTACCCCGCCCCTTTCTCACACTGGTCCTTCCGTGACCCGTTCTCAGACTGGTCCTACCCCAACCCGTTCGCACACTGGTCCTACCCCGACCCGTTCTCACACTGGTTCTACCTCGACCCATTCTCACTCTGGTCCTACATCGACTCGTTCTCACACGGTTCATACCCCGACCCGTTCTCACACTGGTCCTTCTTCGATCCGTTCTCAGACTGTTCCTACCCCGATCCGTTCTCACACTGGTCCTACCCCTGCCCATTCTTATACTGGTCCTACCCGGGCCCGTTCTCACACTGGTCCTACCACGACCCATTCTCACACTGGTCCCACACCTACCCATTCTCAGACTGGTCCTACCATGACCCGTTCTCAGACTGGTCCTACCCTGACCCGTTCTCACACTGGTCCTACCCCGACCCGTTCTCACACTGGTCCTACCCGACCCTTTCTCACACTGGTCCTACCCCGACCCATTCTCACACAGGTCCTACTTCGATCCGTTCTCAGACTGGTCCTATCCCGACTCATTCTCACACTGTTCCTAACTCGACCCGTTCTCACACTGGTCCTTCCCCGATTCGCTCTCACACTGGTCCTACCCTCAACTGTTCTCACACAGGTCCTACCTTGACCCTTCTCACACTGATCGTACCCCGACCCTTTCACACACTGGTCCTTCCGTGACCCGTTCTCAGACTGGTCCTACCCCAACCCGATCGCAAACTGGTCCTACTCAGACCAGTGTTCACACTGGTTCTACCTCGACCCATTCTCACACTGGTCCTACCCTGACCAGTTCTCACACTGGTCCTACCCCAACCCATTCTCACACTGGTCCTAACTCAACCTGTTCTCACACTGGTCCTACCCCGACCCATTCTCACACTGGTCCTACCACGACCCTTTCTCACACTGGTCCTACACCTACCCATTCTCAGACTGGTCCTACCCCGACCCGTTCTCACACTGGTCCTACCCCGACCCATTCTCACACTGGTCCTACCCAACCCTTTCTCACACTGGTCCTACCCCGACCCGTTCTCACACTGACCCTACCCCGACCCGTTCTCACACTGTTCCTACCCCAACCAGTTCTCACACTGGTCCTACCCCAACCCGTTCTCACACAGGTCCTACTTCGATCCGTTCTCAGACTGGTCCTACCCCGACTCATTCTCACACTGTTCCTAACTCGACCCGTTCTCACACTGGTCCTTCCCCGATTCGCTCTCACACTGGTCCTACCCTCAACTGTTCTCACACAGGTCCTACCTTGACCCTTCTCACACTATTCGTACCCCGACCCTTTCACACACTGGTCCTTCCGTGACCCGTTCTCAGACTGGTCCTACCCCAACCCGATCGCAAACTGGTCCTACTCAGACCAGTGTTCACACTGGTTCTACCTCGACCCATTCTCACACTGGTCCTACCCCGACCCGTTCTCAGACTGGTCCTACCCCGTCGCGTTCTCAGACAGGTCCTACCGCGACCCGTTCACACACTGGTCCTACCCTGACCCGTTCTCACACTGGTCCTATCCCGACCCGTTCTCACACTGGTCCTACCCTCATCTGCTCTCACACTGGTCCTACTTCGATCCGTTCTCACACTGGTCCTATCCCGACCCGTTCTCACACTGGTCCTACCCTCATCTGCTCTCACACTGGTCCTACTTCGATCCGTTCTCAGACTGGTCCTACCCCGACCCGTTCTCACACTGGTCCTACCACGACCCTTTCTCACACTGGTCCTACCACGACCCGTTCTCACACTGGTCCTACCCGACCCTTTCTCACACTGGTCCTACCCTGACCCGTTCTCACAATGGTCCTACCCCGACCCGTTCTCACACTGATCCTACCCTGACCTGTTCTCACACTGGTCCTCCCCGACACGTTCTCACACTGGTCCTACCCCGACCCGTTCACACACTGGTCCTACACCGACCCGTTCTCACACTGGTCCTACCCCGACCCGTTCTTACACTGGTCCTACCCCGACCCGTTCTCACACTGGTCCTACCACGACCCGTTCTCACACTGGTCCTACCCTGACCTATTCTCACACTGGTCCTCCCCGACACGTTCTCACACTGGTCCTACCCCGACCCGTTCACACACTGGTCCTACACCGACCCGTTCTCACACTGGTCCTACCAAGACCCGTTCTCACACTGGTCCTACACCTACCCATTCTCAGACTGGTCCTACCCCGACCCGTTCTCACACTGGTCCTACCCCGACCCGTTCTCACACTGGTCCTACCCCGCCCCTTTCTCACACTGGTCCTTCCGTGACCCGTTCTCAGACTGGTCCTACCCCAACCCGTTCGCACACTGGTCCTACCCCGACCCGTTCTCACACTGGTTCTACCTCGACCCATTCTCACACTGGTCCTACCCTGACTCGTTCTCACACTGGTCCTATCCCGACCCGTTCTCACACTGGTCCTACCCCAACCCGTTCTCAGATTGATCCTACCCCGACCCGTTTTCAGACTGGTCCTACCCCCATCTGTTCTCAGAATCGTCCTTTCCCGACCCATTCTCAGATGGTCCTACCCTGACCTGTTCTCACACTGGTCCTCCCCGACACGTTCTCACACTGGTCCTACCCCGACCCGTTCACACACTGATCCTACACCGACCCGTTTTCACACTGGTCCTACCCCGACCCGTTCTTACACTGGTCCTACCCCGACCCGTTCTCACACTGGTCCTACCACGACCCGTTCTCACACTGGTCCTACCAAGACCCGTTCTCACACAGGTCCTACACCTACCCATTCTCAGACTGGTCCTACCCCGACCCGTTCTTACACTGGTCCTACCCCGACCCATTCTCACACTGGTCCTACCCCGCCCCTTTCTCACACTGGTCCTTCCATGACCCGTTCTCAGACTGGTCCTACCCCAACCCGTTCGCAAACTGGTCCTACCCCGACCCGTTCTCACACTGGTTCTACCTCGACCCATTCTCACACTGGTCCTACACCGACCCGTTCTCACACTGGTCCTACCCCGACCCGTTCACACACTGGTCCTACACCGACCCGTTCTCACACTGGTCCTACCCCGCCCCTTTCTCACACTGGTCCTTCCATGACCCGTTCTCAGACTGGTCCTACCCCAACTCGTTCGCACACTGGTCCTACCCCGACCCGTTCTCACACTGGTTCTACCTCGACCCATTCTCACTCTGGTCCTACATCGACCCGTTCTCACACGGTTCATACCCCGACCCATTCTCACACTGGTCCTACCCCTGCCCATTCTTATACTGGTCCTACCCGGGCCCGTTCTCACACTGGTCCTACCACGACCCATTCTCACACTGGTCCCACACCTACCCATTCTCAGACTGGTCCTACCATGACCCGTTCTCAGACCGGTCCTACCCTGACCCGTTCTCACACTGGTCCTACCCCGACCCGTTCTCACACTGGTCCTACCACGACCCGTTCTCACACTGGTCCTACCCTGACCTATTCTCACACTGGTCCTCCCCGACACGTTCTCACACTGGTCCTACCCCGACCCTTTCACACACTGGTCCTTCCGTGACCCGTTCTCAGACTGGTCCTACCCCAACCCGATCGCAAACTGGTCCTACTCAGACCAGTGTTCACACTGGTTCTACCTCGACCCATTCTCACACTGGTCCTACCCTGACCAGTTCTCACACTGGTCCTACCCCAACCCGTTCTCACACTGGTCCTACCCCGACCCGTTCTCAGACTGGTCCTACCCCGTCCCGTTCTCAGACAGGTCCTACCGCGACCCGTTCACACACTGGTCCTACCCTGACCCGTTCTCACACTGGTCCTATCCCGACCCGTTCTCACACTGGCCCTACCCTCATCTGCTCTCACACTGGTCCTACTTCGATCCGTTCTCAGACTGGTCCTAACCCGACCCGTTCTCACACTGGTCCTACCCCGACCCGTTCTCACACTGGTCCTACCACGACCCTTTCTCACACTGGTCCTACCACGACCCGTTCTCACACTGGTCCTACCCGACCCTTTCTCACACTGGTCCTACCCTGACCCGTTCTCACAATGGTCCTACCCCGACCCGTTCTCACACTGATCCTACCCTGACCTGTTCTCACACTGGTCCTACCCCGACCCGTTCACACACTGGTCCTACCCCGACCCGTTCTTACACTGGTCCTACCCCGACCCGTTCTCACACTGGTCCTACCACGACCCGTTCTCACACTGGTCCTACCCTGACCTATTCTCACACTGGTCCTCCCCGACACGTTCTCACACTGGTCCTACCCCGACCCATTCTCACACAGGTCCTACTTCGATCCGTTCTCAGACTGGTCCTATCCCGACTCATTCTCACACTGTTCCTAACTCGACCCGTTCTCACACTGGTCCTTCCCCGATTCGCTCTCACACTGGTCCTACCCTCAACTGTTCTCACACAGGTCCTACCTTGACCCTTCTCACACTGATCGTACCCCGACCCTTTCACACACTGGTCCTTCCGTGACCCGTTCTCAGACTGGTCCTACCCCAACCCGATCGCAAACTGGTCCTACTCAGACCAGTGTTCACACTGGTTCTACCTCGACCCATTCTCACACTGGTCCTACCCTGACCAGTTCTCACACTGGTCCTACCCCAACCCATTCTCACACTGGTCCTAACTCTACCTGTTCTCACACTGGTCCTACCCCGACCCATTCTCACACTGGTCCTACCACGACCCTTTCTCACACTGGTCCTACACCTACCCATTCTCAGACTGGTCCTACCCCGACCCGTTCTCACACTGGTCCTACCCCGACCCATTCTCACACTGGTCCTACCCAACCCTTTCTCACACTGGTCCTACCCCGACCCGTTCTCACACTGACCCTACCCCGACCCGTTCTCACACTGTTCCTACCCCAACCCGTTCTCACACTGGTCCTACCCCAACCCGTTCTCACACAGGTCCTACTTCGATCCGTTCTCAGACTGGTCCTACCCCGACTCATTCTCACACTGTTCCTAACTCGACCCGTTCTCACACTGGTCCTTCCCCGATTCGCTCTCACACTGGTCCTACCCTCAACTGTTCTCACACAGGTCCTACCTTGACCCTTCTCACACTATTCGTACACCGACCCTTTCACACACTGGTCCTTCCGTGACCCGTTCTCAGACTGGTCCTACCCCAACCCGATCGCAAACTGGTCCTACTCAGACCAGTGTTCACACTGGTTCTACCTCGACCCATTCTCACACTGGTCCTACCCCGACCCGTTCTCAGACTGGTCCTACCCCGTCGCGTTCTCAGACAGGTCCTACCGCGACCCGTTCACACACTGGTCCTACCCTGACCCGTTCTCACACTGGTCCTATCCCGACCCGTTCTCACACTGGTCCTACCCTCATCTGCTCTCACACTGGTCCTACTTCGATCCGTTCTCACACTGGTCCTATCCCGACCCGTTCTCACACTGGTCCTACCCTCATCTGCTCTCACACTGGTCCTACTTCGATCCGTTCTCAGACTGGTCCTACCCCGACCCGTTCTCACACTGGTCCTACCACGACCCTTTCTCACACTGGTCCTACCACGACCCGTTCTCACACTGGTCCTACCCGACCCTTTCTCACACTGGTCCTACCCTGACCCGTTCTCACAATGGTCCTACCCCGACCCGTTCTCACACTGATCCTACCCTGACCTGTTCTCACACTGGTCCTCCCCGACACGTTCTCACACTGGTCCTACCCCGACCCGTTCACACACTGGTCCTACACCGACCCGTTCTCACACTGGTCCTACCCCGACCCGTTCTTACACTGGTCCTACCCCGACCCGTTCTCACACTGGTCCTACCACGACCCGTTCTCACACTGGTCCTACCCTGACCTATTCTCACACTGGTCCTCCCCGACACGTTCTCACACTGGTCCTACCCCGACCCGTTCACACACTGGTCCTACACCGACCCGTTCTCACACTGGTCCTACCAAGACCCGTTCTCACACTGGTCCTACACCTACCCATTCTCAGACTGGTCCTACCCCGACCCGTTCTCACACTGGTCCTACCCCGACCCGTTCTCACACTGGTCCTACCCCGCCCCTTTCTCACACTGGTCCTTCCGTGACCCGTTCTCAGACTGGTCCTACCCCAACCCGTTCGCACACTGGTCCTACCCCGACCCGTTCTCACACTGGTTCTACCTCGACCCATTCTCACACTGGTCCTACCCTGACTCGTTCTCACACTGGTCCTATCCCGACCCGTTCTCACACTGGTCCTACCCCAACCCGTTCTCAGATTGATCCTACCCCGACCCGTTTTCAGACTGGTCCTACCCCCATCTGTTCTCAGAATCGTCCTTTCCCGACCCGTTCTCAGATGGTCCTACCCTGACCTGTTCTCACACTGGTCCTCCCCGACACGTTCTCACACTGGTCCTACCCCGACCCGTTCACACACTGATCCTACACCGACCCGTTTTCACACTGGTCCTACCCCGACCCGTTCTTACACTGGTCCTACCCCGACCCGTTCTCACACTGGTCCTACCACGACCCGTTCTCACACTGGTCCTACCAAGACCCGTTCTCACACAGGTCCTACACCTACCCATTCTCAGACTGGTCCTACCCCGACCCGTTCTTACACTGGTCCTACCCCGACCCATTCTCACACTGGTCCTACCCCGCCCCTTTCTCACACTGGTCCTTCCATGACCCGTTCTCAGACTGGTCCTACCCCAACCCGTTCGCAAACTGGTCCTACCCCGACCCGTTCTCACACTGGTTCTACCTCGACCCATTCTCACACTGGTCCTACACCGACCCGTTCTCACACTGGTCCTACCCCGACCCGTTCACACACTGGTCCTACACCGACCCGTTCTCACACTGGTCCTACCCCGCCCCTTTCTCACACTGGTCCTTCCATGACCCGTTCTCAGACTGGTCCTACCCCAACCCGTTCGCACACTGGTCCTACCCCGACCAGTGTTCACACTGGTTCTACCTCGACCCATTCTCACACTGGTCCTACCCTGACCAGTTCTCACACTGGTCCTACCCCAACCCATTCTCACACTGGTCCTAACTCTACCTGTTCTCACACTGGTCCTACCCCGACCCATTCTCACACTGGTCCTACCACGACCCTTTCTCACACTGGTCCTACACCTACCCATTCTCAGACTGGTCCTACCCCGACCCGTTCTCACACTGGTCCTACCCCGACCCATTCTCACACTGGTCCTACCCAACCCTTTCTCACACTGGTCCTACCCCGACCCGTTCTCACACTGACCCTACCCCGACCCGTTCTCACACTGTTCCTACCCCAACCCGTTCTCACACTGGTCCTACCCCAACCCGTTCTCACACAGGTCCTACTTCGATCCGTTCTCAGACTGGTCCTACCCCGACTCATTCTCACACTGTTCCTAACTCGACCCGTTCTCACACTGGTCCTTCCCCGATTCGCTCTCACACTGGTCCTACCCTCAACTGTTCTCACACAGGTCCTACCTTGACCCTTCTCACACTATTCGTACCCCGACCCTTTCACACACTGGTCCTTCCGTGACCCGTTCTCAGACTGGTCCTACCCCAACCCGATCGCAAACTGGTCCTACTCAGACCAGTGTTCACACTGGTTCTACCTCGACCCATTCTCACACTGGTCCTACCCCAACCCGTTCTCAGACTGGTCCTACCCCGTCGCGTTCTCAGACAGGTCCTACCGCGACCCGTTCACACACTGGTCCTACCCTGACCCGTTCTCACACTGGTCCTATCCCGACCCGTTCTCACACTGGTCCTACCCTCATCTGCTCTCACACTGGTCCTACTTCGATCCGTTCTCACACTGGTCCTATCCCGACCCGTTCTCACACTGGTCCTACCCTCATCTGCTCTCACACTGGTCCTACTTCGATCCGTTCTCAGACTGGTCCTACCCCGACCCGTTCTCACACTGGTCCTACCACGACCCTTTCTCACACTGGTCCTACCACGACCCGTTCTCACACTGGTCCTACCCGACCCTTTCTCACACTGGTCCTACCCTGACCCGTTCTCACAATGGTCCTACCCCGACCCGTTCTCACACTGATCCTACCCTGACCTGCTCTCACACTGGTCCTCCCCGACACGTTCTCACACTGGTCCTACCCCGACCCGTTCACACACTGGTCCTACACCGACCCGTTCTCACACTGGTCCTACCCCGACCCGTTCTTACACTGGTCCTACCCCGACCCGTTCTCACACTGGTCCTACCACGACCCGTTCTCACACTGGTCCTACCCTGACCTATTCTCACACTGGTCCTCCCCGACACGTTCTCACACTGGTCCTACCCCGACCCGTTCACACACTGGTCCTACACCGACCCGTTCTCACACTGGTCCTACCAAGACCCGTTCTCACACTGGCCCTACACCTACCCATTCTCAGACTGGTCCTACCCCGACCCGTTCTCACACTGGTCCTACCCCGACCCGTTCTCACACTGGTCCTACCCCGCCCCTTTCTCACACTGGTCCTTCCGTGACCCGTTCTCAGACTGGTCCTACCCCAACCCGTTCGCACACTGGTCCTACCCCGACCCGTTCTCACACTGGTTCTACCTCGACCCATTCTCACACTGGTCCTACCCTGACTCGTTCTGACACTGGTCCTATCCCGACCCGTTCTCACACTGGTCCTACCCCAACCCGTTCTCAGATTGATCCTACCCCGACCCGTTTTCAGACTGGTCCTACCCCCATCTGTTCTCAGAATCGTCCTTTCCCGACCCGTTCTCAGATGGTCCTACCCTGACCTGTTCTCACACTGGTCCTCCCCGACACGTTCTCACACTGGTCCTACCCCGACCCGTTCACACACTGATCCTACACCGACCCGTTTTCACACTGGTCCTACCCCGACCCGTTCTTACACTGGTCCTACCCCGACCCGTTCTCACACTGGTCCTACCACGACCCGTTCTCACACTGGTCCTACCAAGACCCGTTCTCACACAGGTCCTACACCTACCCATTCTCAGACTGGTCCTACCCCGACCCGTTCTTACACTGGTCCTACCCCGACCCATTCTCACACTGGTCCTACCCCGCCCCTTTCTCACACTGGTCCTTCCATGACCCGTTCTCAGACTGGTCCTACCCCAACCCGTTCGCAAACTGGTCCTACCCCGACCCGTTCTCACACTGGTTCTACCTCGACCCATTCTCACACTGGTCCTACACCGACCCGTTCTCACACTGGTCCTACCCCGACCCGTTCACACACTGGTCCTACACCGACCCGTTCTCACACTGGTCCTACCCCGCCCCTTTCTCACACTGGTCCTTCCATGACCCGTTCTCAGACTGGTCCTACCCCAACCCGTTCGCACACTGGTCCTACCCCGACCCGTTCTCACACTGGTTCTACCTCGACCCATTCTCACTCTGGTCCTACATCGACCCGTTCTCACACGGTTCATACCCCGACCCGTTCTCACACTGGTCCTTCTTCGATCCGTTCTCAGACTGTTCCTACCCCGATCCGTTCTCACACTGGTCCTACCCCTGCCCATTCTTATACTGGTCCTACCCGGGCCCGTTCTCACACTGGTCCTACCACGACCCATTCTCACACTGGTCCCACACCTACCCATTCTCAGACTGGTCCTACCATGACCCGTTCTCAGACCGGTCCTACCCTGACCCGTTCTCACACTGGTCCTACCCCGACCCGTTCTCACACTGGTCCTACCACGACCCGTTCTCACACTGGTCCTACCCTGACCTATTCTCACACTGGTCCTCCCCGACACGTTCTCACACTGGTCCTACCCTGACCCTTTCACACACTGGTCCTTCCGTGACCCGTTCTCAGACTGGTCCTACCCCAACCCGATCGCAAACTGGTCCTACTCAGACCAGTGTTCACACTGGTTCTACCTCGACCCATTCTCACACTGGTCCTACCCTGACCAGTTCTCACACTGGTCCTACCCCAACCCGTTCTCACACTGGTCCTACCCCGACCCGTTCTCAGACTGGTCCTACCCCGTCCCGTTCTCAGACAGGTCCTACCGCGACCCGTTCACACACTGGTCCTACCCTGACCCGTTCTCACACTGGTCCTATCCCGACCCGTTCTCACACTGGTCCTACCCTCATCTGCTCTCACACTGGTCCTACTTCGATCCGTTCTCAGACTGGTCCTAACCCGACCCGTTCTCACACTGGTCCTACCCCGACCCGTTCTCACACTGGTCCTACCACGACCCTTTCTCACACTGGTCCTACCACGACCCGTTCTCACACCGGTCCTACCCGACCCTTTCTCACACTGGTCCTACCCTGACCCGTTCTCACAATGGTCCTACCCCGACCCGTTCTCACACTGATCCTACCCTGACCTGTTCTCACACTGGTCCTACCCCGACCCGTTCACACACTGGTCCTACCCCGACCCGTTCTCACACTGGTCCTACCCCGACCCGTTCTCACACTGGTCCTACCACGACCCGTTCTCACACTGGTCCTACCCTGACCTATTCTCACACTGGTCCTCCCCGACACGTTCTCACACTGGTCCTACCCCGACCCGTTCACACACTGGTCCTACACCGACCCGTTCTCACACTGGTCATACCACGACCCGTTCTCACACTGGTCCTACCCCGACCCGTTCTCACACTGGTACTACCACGACCCGTTCACACACTGGTCCTACACCGACCCGTTCTCACACTGGTCCTACCACGACCCGTTCTCACACTGGTACTACCAAGACCCGTTCTCACACTGGTCCTACACCTACCCATTCTCAGACTGGTCCTACCCCGACCCGTTCTTACACTGGTCCTACCCCGACCCGTTCTCACACTGGTCCTACCCCGCCCCTTTCTCACACTGGTCCTTCCGTGACCCGTTCTCAGACTGGTCCTACCCCAACCCGTTCGCACACTGGTCCTACCCCGACCCATTCTCACACTGGTCCTACCCTGACTCGTTCTCACACTGGTCCTATCCCGACCCGTTCTCACACTGGTCCTACCCCAACCCGTTCTCAGATTGATCCTACCCCGACCCGTTTTCAGACTGGTCCTACCCCCATCTGTTCTCAGAATCGTCCTTTCCCGACCCGTTCTCAGATGGTCCTACCCTGACCTGTTCTCACACTGGTCCTCCCCGACACGTTCTCACACTGGTCCTACCCCGACCCGTTCACACACTGATCCTACACCGACCCGTTTTCACACTGGTCCTACCCCGACCCGTTCTTACACTGGTCCTACCCCGACCCGTTCTCACACTGGTCCTACCCCGACCCGTTCTCACACTGGTCCTACCACGACCCGTTCTCACACTGGTCCTACCAAGACCCGTTCTCACACTGGTCCTACACCTACCCATTCTCAGACTGGTCCTACCCCGACCCGTTCTTACACTGGTCCTACCCCGACCCATTCTCACACTGGTCCTACCCCGCCCCTTTCTCACACTGGTCCTTCCATGACCCGTTCTCAGACTGGTCCTACCCCAACCCGTTCGCAAACTGGTCCTACCCCGACCCGTTCTCACACTGGTTCTACCTCGACCCATTCACACACTGGTCCTACACCGACCCATTCTCACACTGGTCCTACCCCGACCCGTTCTCAGATTGGTCCTACCCCGACCCGTTCTCAGACTGGTTCTACCCCGACCCGTTCTCACACTGGTTCTACCTCGACCCATTCTCACACTGGTCCTCCCCGACACGTTCTCACACTGGTCCTACCCCGACCCGTTCACACACTGGTCCTACACCGACCCGTTCTCACACTGGTCCTACCACGACCCGTTCTCACACTGGTCCTACCAAGACCCGTTCTCACACTGGTCCTACCCCGCCCCTTTCTCACACTGGTCCTTCCGTGACCCGTTCTCAGACTGGTCCTACCCCAACCCGTTCGCACACTGGTCCTACCCCGACCCGTTCTCACACTGGTTCTACCTCGACCCATTCTCACACTGGTCCTACCCTGACACGTTCTCACACTGGTCCTATCCCGACCCGTTCTCACACTGGTCCTACCCCAACCCGTTCTCAGATTGATCCTACCCCGACCCGTTTTCAGACTGGTCCTACCCCCATCTGTTCTCAGAATCGTCCTTTCCCGACCCGTTCTCAGATGGTCCTACCCTGACCTGTTCTCACACTGGTCCTCCCCGACACGTTCTCACACTGGTCCTACCCCGACCCGTTCTCACACTGGTCCTACCACGACCCGTTCTCACACTGGTCCTACCAAGACCCGTTCTCACACTGGTCCTACACCTACCCATTCTCAGACTGGTCCTACCCCGACCCGTTCTTACACTGGTCCTACCCCGACCCATTCTCACACTGGTCCTACCCCGCCCCTTTCTCACACTGGTCCTTCCATGACCCGTTCTCAGACTGGTCCTACCCCAACCCGTTCGCAAACTGGTCCTACCCCGACCCGTTCTCACACTGGTTCTACCTCGACCCATTCTCACACTGGTCCTACACCGACCCGTTCTCACACTGGTCCTACCCCGACACGTTTTCAGACTGGTCCTACCCCCATCTGTTCTCAGAATCGTCCTTTCCCGACCCGTTCTCAGATGGTCCTACTCTGACCCATTCTCAGACTGGTCCGACCCTAACTCGTTCTCACACTGGTCCTACCCTGACCCGTTCTCACACTTGTCCTACCCCGACCCGTTCTCACACTGGTCCTACCACGACCCGTTCTCACACTGGTCCTACCAAGACCCGTTCTCACACTGGTCCTACACCTACCCATTCTCAGACTGGTCCTAGCCCGACCCGTTCTTACACTGGTCCTACCCCGACCCGTTCTCACACTGGTCCTACCCCGACCCGTTCTCACTCTGGTCCTACCACCACCCGTTCTCACACTGGCCCTACACCGACACGTTTTCAGACTGGTCCTACCCCCATCTGTTCTCAGAATCGTCCTTTCCCGACCCGTTCTCAGATGGTCCTACTCTGACCCATTCTCAGATTGGTCCTACCCCGACCCGTTCTCAGACTGGTTCTACCCCGACACGTTTTCAGACTGGTCCTACCCCCATCTGTTCTCAGAATCGTCCTTTCCCGACCCGTTCTCAGATGGTCCTACTCTGACCCATTCTCAGACTGGTCCGACCCTAACTCGTTCTCACACTGGTCCTACCCTGACCCGTTCTCACACTTGTCCTACCCCGACCCGTTCTCACACTGGTCCTACCACGACCCGTTCTCACACTGGTCCTACCAAGACCCGTTCTCACACTGGTCCTACACCTACCCATTCTCAGACTGGTCCTAGCCCGACCCGTTCTTACACTGGTCCTACCCCGACCCGTTCTCACACTGGTCCTACCCCGACCCGTTCTCACTCTGGTCCTACCACCACCCGTTCTCACACTGGCCCTACACCGACCCGTTCTCACACTGGTCCTACCCCGACCCGTTCTCACACTGGTCCTACCCCTATCCGTTCTTACACTGGTCCTACCCCGACCCATTCGCACACTGGCCCTACCACGACCCTTTCTCTCACTGGTCCTACCACGACCCGTTTTCACACTGGTCCTTCCGTGACCCGTTCTCAGACTGGTCCTACCCCAACCCGTTCGCAAACTGGTCCTACCCCGACCCGTTCTCACACTGGTTCTAACTCGACCCATTCTCACACTGGTCCTACCCTGACTCGTTCTCACACTGGTCCTACCCCTACCCGTTCTCAGATTGGTCCTACCCCGACCCGTTTTCAGACTGGTCCTACCCCCATCTGTTCTCAGAATTGTCCTTTCCCGACCCGTTCTCAGATGGTCCTACCCTGACCTGTTCTCACACTGGTCCTCCCCGACACGTTCTAACACTGGTCCTACCCCGACCCGTTCACACACTGGTCCTACACCGACCCGTTTTCACACTGGTCCTACCCCGACCCGTTCTTACACTGGTCCTACCCCAACCCGTTCTCACACTGGTCCTACCACGACCCCTTCTCACACTGGTCCTACCAAGACCTGTTCTCACACTGGTCCTACACCTACCCATTCTCAGACTGGTCCTACCCCGACCCGTTCTTACACTGGTCCTACCCTGCCCTGTTCTCACACTGGTCCTACCCCAACCCGTTCTCACAATGGTCCTACACCGACCCATTCTCACACTGGTCCTACCCAGACCCGTTCTCACACTGGTCCTACCCAGACCCGTTCTCACACTGGTCCTACCCCGACCCGTTCTCACACTGGTCCTACCACGACCCGTGTTCACACTGGTCCTACCCCGACCCTTTCACACACTGCTCCTACCACGACCCGTTCTCACACTGGTCCTACCCCGACCCGTTCTCACACTGGTCCTACCACGACCCGTTCTCACACTGGTCCTACCCTGACCTATTCTCACACTGGTCCTCCCCGACACGTTCTCACACTGGTCCTACCCCGACCCGTTCTCACACTGGTCCTACCACGACCCGTTCTCACACTGGTCCTACCCTGACCTATTCTCACACTGGTCCTCCCCGACACGTTCTCACACTGGTCCTACACCGACCCGTTCACACACTGGTCCTACCACGACCCGTTCTCACACTGGTCCTACCAAGACCCGTTCTCACACTGGTCCTACACCTACCCATTCTCAGACTGGTCCTACCCCGACCCGTTCTTACATTGGTCCTACCCCGACCCGTTCTCACACTGGTCCTACCCCGCCCCTTTCTCACACTGGTCCTTCCGTGACCGGTTCTCAGACTGGTCCTACCCCAACCCGTTCGCACACTGGTCCTACCCCGACCCATTCTCACACTGGTCCTACCCTGACTCGTTCTCACACTGGTCCTATCCCGACCCGTTCTCACACTGGTCCTACCCCAACCCGTTCTCAGATTGATCCTACCCCGACCCGTTTTCAGACTGGTCCTACCCCCATCTGTTCTCAGAATCGTCCTTTCCCGACCCGTTCTCAGATGCTCCTACCCTGACCTGTTCTCACACTGGTCCTCCCCGACACGTTCTCACACTGGTCCTACCCCGACCCGTTCACACACTGATCCTACACCGACCCGTTTTCACACTGGTCCTACCCCGACCCGTTCTTACACTGGTCCTACCCCGACCCGTTCTCACACTGGTCCTACCACGACCCGTTCTCACACTGGTCCTACCAAGACCCGTTCTCACACTGGTCCTACACCTACCCATTCTCAGACTGGTCCTACCCCGACCCGTTCTTACACTGGTCCTACCCCGACCCATTCTCACACTGGTCCTACCCCGCCCCTTTCTCACACTGGTCCTTCCATGACCCGTTCTCAGACTGGTCCTACCCCAACCCGTTCGCAAACTGGTCCTACCCCGACCCGTTCTCACACTGGTTCTACCTCGACCCATTCTCACACTGGTCCTACACCGACCCGTTCTCACACTGGTCCTACCCCGACCCGTTCTCAGATTGGTCCTACCCCGACCCGTTCTCAGACTGGTTCTACCCCGACCCGTTCTCACACTGGTTCTACCTCGACCCATTCTCACACTGGTCCTCCCCGACACGTTCTCACACTGGTCCTACCCCGACCCGTTCACACACTGGTCCTACACCGACCCGTTCTCACACTGGTCCTACCACGACCCGTTCTCACACTGGTCCTACCAAGACCCGTTCTCACACTGGTCCTACACCTACCCATTCTCAGACTGGTCCTACCCCGACACGTTCTTACACTGGTCCTACCCCGACCCGTTCTCACACTGGTCCTACCCCGCCCCTTTCTCACACTGGTCCTTCCGTGACCCGTTCTCAGACTGGTCCTACCCCAACCCGTTCGCACACTGGTCCTACCCCGACCCGTTCTCACACTGGTTCTACCTCGACCCATTCTCACACTGGTCCTACCCTGACCTGTTCTCACACTGGTCCTCCCCGACACGTTCTCAGACTGGTCCTACCCCGACCCGTTCACACACTGATCCTACACCGACCCGTTTTCACACTGGTCCTACCCCGACCCGTTCTTACACTGGTCCTACCCCGACCCGTTCTCACACTGGTCCTACCACGACCCGTTCTCACACTGGTCCTACCCCGACCCGTTCTCACACTGGTCCTACACCTACCCATTCTCAGACTGGTCCTACCCCGACCCGTTCTTACACTGGTCCTACCCCGACCCATTCTCACACTGTTTTACCCCGCCCCTTTCTCACACTGGTCCTTCCATGACCCGTTCTCAGACTGGTCCTACCCCAACCCGTTCGCAAACTGGTCCTACCCCGACCCGTTCTCACACTGGTTCTACCTCGACCCATTCTCACACTGGTCCTACACCGACCCGTTCTCACACTGGTCCTACCCCGACCCGTTCTCAGATTGGTCCTACCCCGACCCGTTCTCAGACTGGTTCTACCCCGACCCGTTTTCAGACTGGTCCTACCCCCATCTGTTCTCAGAATCGTCCTTTCCCGACCCGTTCTCAGATGGTCCTACTCTGACCCATTCTCAGACTGGTCCGACCCTAACTCGTTCTCACACTGGTCCTACCCTGACCCGTTCTCACACTTGTCCTACCCCGACCCGTTCTCACACTGGTCCTACCACGACCCGTTCTCACACTGGTCCTACCAAGACCCGTTCTCACACTGGTCCTACACCTACCCATTCTCAGACTGGTCCTAGCCCGACCCGTTCTTACACTGGTCCTACCCCGACCCGTTCTCACACTGGTCCTACCCCGACCCGTTCTCACTCTGGTCCTACCACCACCCGTTCTCACACTGGCCCTACACCGACACGTTTTCAGACTGGTCCTACCCCCATCTGTTCTCAGAATCGTCCTTTCCCGACCCGTTCTCAGATGGTCCTACTCTGACCCATTCTCAGATTGGTCCTACCCCGACCCGTTCTCAGACTGGTTCTACCCCGACACGTTTTCAGACTGGTCCTACCCCCATCTGTTCTCAGAATCGTCCTTTCCCGACCCGTTCTCAGATGGTCCTACTCTGACCCATTCTCAGACTGGTCCGACCCTAACTCGTTCTCACACTGGTCCTACCCTGACCCGTTCTCACACTTGTCCTACCCCGACCCGTTCTCACACTGGTCCTACCACGACCCGTTCTCACACTGGTCCTACCAAGACCCGTTCTCACACTGGTCCTACACCTACCCATTCTCAGACTGGTCCTAGCCCGACCCGTTCTTACACTGGTCCTACCCCGACCCGTTCTCACACTGGTCCTACCCCGACCCGTTCTCACTCTGGTCCTACCCCGACCCGTTCTCACACTGGTCCTACCCCGACCCGTTCTCACTCTGGTCCTACCACCACCCGTTCTCACACTGGCCCTACACCGACCCGTTCTCACACTGGTCCTACCCCGACCCGTTCTCACACTGGTCCTACCCCTATCCGTTCTTACACTGGTCCTACCCCGACCCATTCGCACACTGGCCCTACCACGACCCTTTCTCACACTGGTCCTACCACGACCCGTTCTCACACTGGTCCTTCCGTGACCCGTTCTCAGACTGGTCCTACCCCAACCCGTTCGCAAACTGGTCCTACCCCGACCCGTTCTCACACTGGTTCTAACTCGACCCATTCTCACACTGGTCCTACCCTGACTCGTTCTCACACTGGTCCTACCCCTACCCGTTCTCAGATTGGTCCTACCCCGACCTGTTTTCAGACTGGTCCTACCCCCATCTGTTCTCAGAATTGTCCTTTCCCGACCCGTTCTCAGATGGTCCTACCCTGACCTGTTCTCACACTGGTCCTCCCCGACACGTTCTAACACTGGTCCTACCCCGACCCGTTCACACACTGGTCCTACACCGACCCGTTTTCACACTGGTCCTACCCCGACCCGTTCTTACACTGGTCCTACCCCAACCCGTTCTCACACTGGTCCTACCACGACCCCTTCTCACACTGGTCCTACCAAGACCTGTTCTCACACTGGTCCTACACCTACCCATTCTCAGACTGGTCCTACCCCGACCCGTTCTTACACTGGTCCTACCCTGCCCTGTTCTCACACTGGTCCTACCCCAACCCGTTCTCACAATGGTCCTACACCGACCCATTCTCACACTGGTCCTACCCAGACCCGTTCTCACACTGGTCCTACCCAGACCCGTTCTCACACTGGTCCTACCCCGACCCGTTCTCACACTGGTCCTACCACGACCCGTGTTCACACTGGTCCTACCCCGACCCTTTCACACACTGCTCCTACCACGACCCGTTCTCACACTGGTCCTACCCTCATCTGCTCTCACACTGGTCCTACTTCGATCCGTTCTCAGACTGGTCCTACCCCGACCCGTTCTCACACTAGTCCTACCCCGACCTGTTCTTACACTGGTCCTACCACGACCCGTTCTCACACTGGTCCTACCCTCATCTGCTCTCACACTGGTCCTACTTCGATCCGTTCTCAGACTGGTCCTAAACCGACCCGTTCTCACACTGGTCCTACCCCGACCCGTTCTCACACTGGTCCTACCACGACCCTTTCTCACACTGGTCCTACCACGACCCGTTCTCACACTGGTCCTACCCGACCCTTTCTCACACTGGTCCTACCCTGACCCGTTCTCACAATGGTCCTACCCCGACCCGTTCTCACACTGATCCTACCCTGACCTGTTCTCACACTGGTCCTCCCCGACACGTTCTCACACTGGTCCTACCCCGACCCGTTCACACACTGGTCCTACCCCGACCCGTTCTTACACTGGTCCTACCCCGACCCGTTCTCACACTGGTCCTACCACGACCCGTTCTCACACTGGTCCTACCCTGACCTATTCTCACACTGGTCCTCCCCGACACGTTCTCACACTGGTCCTACCCCGACCCGTTCTCACACTGGTCCTACCACGACCCGTTCTCACACTGGTCCTACCCTGACCTATTCTCACACTGGTCCTCCCCGACACGTTCTCACACTGGTCCTACACCGACCCGTTCACACACTGGTCCTACCACGACCCGTTCTCACACTGGTCCTACCAAGACCCGTTCTCACACTGGTCCTACACCTACCCATTCTCAGACTGGTCCTACCCCGACCCGTTCTTACATTGGTCCTACCCCGACCCGTTCTCACACTGGTCCTACCCCGCCCCTTTCTCACACTGGTCCTTCCGTGACCGGTTCTCAGACTGGTCCTACCCCAACCCGTTCGCACACTGGTCCTACCCCGACCCATTCTCACACTGGTCCTACCCTGACTCGTTCTCACACTGGTCCTATCCCGACCCGTTCTCACACTGGTCCTACCCCAACCCGTTCTCAGATTGATCCTACCCCGACCCGTTTTCAGACTGGTCCTACCCCCATCTGTTCTCAGAATCGTCCTTTCCCGACCCGTTCTCAGATGCTCCTACCCTGACCTGTTCTCACACTGGTCCTCCCCGACACGTTCTCACACTGGTCCTACCCCGACCCGTTCACACACTGATCCTACACCGACCCGTTTTCACACTGGTCCTACCCCGACCCGTTCTTACACTGGTCCTACCCCGACCCGTTCTCACACTGGTCCTACCACGACCCGTTCTCACACTGGTCCTACCAAGACCCGTTCTCACACTGGTCCTACACCTACCCATTCTCAGACTGGTCCTAACCCGACCCGTTCTTACACTGGTCCTACCCCGACCCATTCTCACACTGGTCCTACCCCGCCCCTTTCTCACACTGGTCCTTCCATGACCCGTTCTCAGACTGGTCCTACCCCAACCCGTTCGCAAACTGGTCCTACCCCGACCCGTTCTCACACTGGTTCTACCTCGACCCATTCTCACACTGGTCCTACACCGACCCGTTCTCACACTGGTCCTACCCCGACCCGTTCTCAGATTGGTCCTACCCCGACCCGTTCTCAGACTGGTTCTACCCCGACCCGTTCTCACACTGGTTCTACCTCGACCCATTCTCACACTGGTCCTCCCCGACACGTTCTCACACTGGTCCTACCCCGACCCGTTCACACACTGGTCCTACACCGACCCGTTCTCACACTGGTCCTACCACGACCCGTTCTCACACTGGTCCTACCAAGACCCGTTCTCACACTGGTCCTACACCTACCCATTCTCAGACTGGTCCTACCCCGACACGTTCTTACACTGGTCCTACCCCGACCCGTTCTCACACTGGTCCTACCCCGCCCCTTTCTCACACTGGTCCTTCCGTGACCCGTTCTCAGACTGGTCCTACCCCAACCCGTTCGCACACTGGTCCTACCCCGACCCGTTCTCACACTGGTTCTACCTCGACCCATTCTCACACTGGTCCTACCCTGACCTGTTCTCACACTGGTCCTCCCCGACACGTTCTCAGACTGGTCCTACCCCGACCCGTTCACACACTGATCCTACACCGACCCGTTTTCACACTGGTCCTACCCCGACCCGTTCTTACACTGGTCCTACCCCGACCCGTTCTCACACTGGTCCTACCAAGACCCGTTCTCACACTGGTCCTACCAAGACCCGTTCTCACACTGGTCCTACACCTACCCATTCTCAGACTGGTCCTACCCCGACCCGTTCTTACACTGGTCCTACCCCGACCCATTCTCACACTGGTCCTACCCCGCCCCTTTCTCACACTGGTCCTTCCATGACCCGTTCTCAGACTGGTCCTACCCCAACCCGTTCGCAAACTGGTCCTACCCCGACCCGTTCTCACACTGGTTCTACCTCGACCCATTCTCACACTGGTCCTACACCGACCCGTTCTCACACTGGTCCTACCCCGACCCGTTCTCAGATTGGTCCTACCCCGACCCGTTCTCAGACTGGTTCTACCCCGACCCGTTTTCAGACTGGTCCTACCCCCATCTGTTCTCAGAATCGTCCTTTCCCGACCCGTTCTCAGATGGTCCTACTCTGACCCATTCTCAGACTGGTCCGACCCTAACTCGTTCTCACACTGGTCCTACCCTGACCCGTTCTCACACTTGTCCTACCCCGACCCGTTCTCACACTGGTCCTACCACGACCCGTTCTCACACTGGTCCTACCAAGACCCGTTCTCACACTGGTCCTACACCTACCCATTCTCAGACTGGTCCTAGCCCGACCCGTTCTTACACTGGTCCTACCCCGACCCGTTCTCACACTGGTCCTACCCCGACCCGTTCTCACTCTGGTCCTACCACCACCCGTTCTCACACTGGCCCTACACCGACCCGTTCTCACACTGGTCCTACCCCGACCCGTTCTCACACTGGTCCTACCCCTATCCGTTCTTACACTGGTCCTACCCCGACCCATTCGCACACTGGCCCTACCACGACCCTTTCTCACACTGGTCCTACCACGACCCGTTCTCACACTGGTCCTTCCGTGACCCGTTCTCAGACTGGTCCTACCCCAACCCGTTCGCAAACTGGTCCTACCCCGACCCGTTCTCACACTGGTTCTAACTCGACCCATTCTCACACTGGTCCTACCCTGACTCGTTCTCACACTGGTCCTACCCCTACCCGTTCTCAGATTGGTCCTACCCCGACCCGTTTTCAGACTGGTCCTACGCCATCTGTTCTCAGAATTGTCCTTTCCCGACCCGTTCTCAGATGGTCCTACCCTGACCTGTTCTCACACTGGTCCTCCCCGACACGTTCTAACACTGGTCCTACCCCGACCCGTTCACACACTGGTCCTACACCGACCCGTTTTCACACTGGTCCTACCCCGACCCGTTCTTACACTGGTCCTACCCCAACCCGTTCTCACACTGGTCCTACCACGACCCCTTCTCACACTGGTCCTACCAAGACCTGTTCTCACACTGGTCCTACACCTACCCATTCTCAGACTGGTCCTACCCCGACCCGTTCTTACACTGGTCCTACCCTGCCCTGTTCTCACACTGGTCCTACCCCAACCCGTTCTCACAATGGTCCTACACCGACCCATTCTCACACTGGTCCTACCCAGACCCGTTCTCACACTGGTCCTACCCAGACCCGTTCTCACACTGGTCCTACCCAGACCCGTTCTCACACTGGGCCTACCCCGACCCGTTCTCACACTGGTCCTACCCCGACCCGTTCTCACACTGGTCCTACCCCTATCCGTTCTTACACTGGTCCTACCCCGACCCATTCGCACACTGGCCCTACCACGACCCTTTCTCTCACTGGTCCTACCACGACCCGTTTTCACACTGGTCCTTCCGTGACCCGTTCTCAGACTGGTCCTACCCCAACCCGTTCGCAAACTGGTCCTACCCCGACCCGTTCTCACACTGGTTCTAACTCGACCCATTCTCACACTGGTCCTACCCTGACTCGTTCTCACACTGGTCCTACCCCTACCCGTTCTCAGATTGGTCCTACCCCGACCCGTTTTCAGACTGGTCCTACCCCCATCTGTTCTCAGAATTGTCCTTTCCCGACCCGTTCTCAGATGGTCCTACCCTGACCTGTTCTCACACTGGTCCTCCCCGACACGTTCTAACACTGGTCCTACCCCGACCCGTTCACACACTGGTCCTACACCGACCCGTTTTCACACTGGTCCAACCCCGACCCGTTCTTACACTGGTCCTACCCCAACCCGTTCTCACACTGGTCCTACCACGACCCCTTCTCACACTGGTCCTACCAAGACCTGTTCTCACACTGGTCCTACACCTACCCATTCTCAGACTGGTCCTACCCCGACCCGTTCTTACACTGGTCCTACCCTGCCCTGTTCTCACACTGGTCCTACCCCAACCCGTTCTCACAATGGTCCTACACCGACCCATTCCCACACTGGTCCTACCCAGACCCGTTCTCACACTGGTCCTACCCCGACCCGTTCTCACACTGGTCCTACCACGACCCGTGTTCACACTGGTCCTACCCCGACCCTTTCACACACTGCTCCTACCACGACCCGTTCTCACACTGGTCCTACCCTCATCTGCTCTCACACTGGTCCTACTTCGATCCGTTCTCAGACTGGTCCTACCCCGACCCGTTCTCACACTAGTCCTACCCCGACCTGTTCTTACACTGGTCCTACCACGACCCGTTCTCACACTGGTCCTACCCTCATCTGCTCTCACACTGGTCCTACTTCGATCCGTTCTCAGACTGGTCCTAAACCGACCCGTTCTCACACTGGTCCTACCCCGACCCGTTCTCACACTGGTCCTACCACGACCCTTTCTCACACTGGTCCTACCACGACCCGTTCTCACACTGGTCCTACCCGACCCTTTCTCACACTGGTCCTACCCTGACCCGTTCTCACAATGGTCCTACCCCGACCCGTTCTCACACTGATCCTACCCTGACCTGTTCTCACACTGGTCCTCCCCGACACGTTCTCACACTGGTCCTACCCCGACCCGTTCACACACTGGTCCTACCCCGACCCGTTCTTACACTGGTCCTACCCCGACCCGTTCTCACACTGGTCCTACCACGACCCGTTCTCACACTGGTCCTACCCCGCCCCTTTCTCACACTTGTCCTACCACGACCCGTTCTCACACTGGTCCTACCCTCATCTGCTCTCACACTGGTCCTACTTCGATCCGTTCTCAGACTGGTCCTACCCCGACCCGTTCTCACACTAGTCCTACCCCGACCTGTTCTTACACTGGTCCTACCACGACCCGTTCTCACACTGGTCCTACCCTCATCTGCTCTCACACTGGTCCTACTTCGATCCGTTCTCAGACTGGTCCTAAACCGACCCGTTCTCACACTGGTCCTACCCCGACCCGTTCACACACTGGTCCTACACCGACCCGTTCTCACACTGGTCCTACCACGACCCGTTCTCACACTGGTCCTACCAAGACCCGTTCTCACACTGGTCCTACACCTACCCATTCTCAGACTGGTCCTACCCCGACACGTTCTTACACTGGTCCTACCCCGACCCGTTCTCACACTGGTCCTACCCCGCCCCTTTCTCACACTGGTCCTTCCGTGACCCGTTCTCAGACTGGTCCTACCCCAACCCGTTCGCACACTGGTCCTACCCCGACCCGTTCTCACACTGGTTCTACCTCGACCCATTCTCACACTGGTCCTACCCTGACCTGTTCTCACACTGGTCCTCCCCGACACGTTCTCAGACTGGTCCTACCCCGACCCGTTCACACACTGATCCTACACCGACCCGTTTTCACACTGGTCCTACCCCGACCCGTTCTTACACTGGTCCTACCCCGACCCGTTCTCACACTGGTCCTACCACGACCCGTTCTCACACTGGTCCTACCAAGACCCGTTCTCACACTGGTCCTACACCTACCCATTCTCAGACTGGTCCTACCCCGACCCGTTCTTACACTGGTCCTACCCCGACCCATTCTCACACTGGTCCTACCCCGCCCCTTTCTCACACTGGTCCTTCCATGACCCGTTCTCAGACTGGTCCTACCCCAACCCGTTCGCAAACTGGTCCTACCCCGACCCGTTCTCACACTGGTTCTACCTCGACCCATTCTCACACTGGTCCTACACCGACCCGTTCTCACACTGGTCCTACCCCGACCCGTTCTCAGATTGGTCCTACCCCGACCCGTTCTCAGACTGGTTCTACCCCGACCCGTTTTCAGACTGGTCCTACCCCCATCTGTTCTCAGAATCGTCCTTTCCCGACCCGTTCTCAGATGGTCCTACTCTGACCCATTCTCAGACTGGTCCGACCCTAACTCGTTCTCACACTGGTCCTACCCTGACCCGTTCTCACACTTGTCCTACCCCGACCCGTTCTCACACTGGTCCTACCACGACCCGTTCTCACACTGGTCCTACCAAGACCCGTTCTCACACTGGTCCTACACCTACCCATTCTCAGACTGGTCCTAGCCCGACCCGTTCTTACACTGGTCCTACCCCGACCCGTTCTCACACTGGTCCTACCCCGACCCGTTCTCACTCTGGTCCTACCACCACCCGTTCTCACACTGGCCCTACACCGACCCGTTCTCACACTGGTCCTACCCCGACCCGTTCTCACACTGGTCCTACCCCTATCCGTTCTTACACTGGTCCTACCCCGACCCATTCGCACACTGGCCCTACCACGACCCTTTCTCACACTGGTCCTACCACGACCCGTTCTCACACTGGTCCTTCCGTGACCCGTTCTCAGACTGGTCCTACCCCAACCCGTTCGCAAACTGGTCCTACCCCGACCCGTTCTCACACTGGTTCTAACTCGACCCATTCTCACACTGGTCCTACCCTGACTCGTTCTCACACTGGTCCTACCCCTACCCGTTCTCAGATTGGTCCTACCCCGACCCGTTTTCAGACTGGTCCTACGCCATCTGTTCTCAGAATTGTCCTTTCCCGACCCGTTCTCAGATGGTCCTACCCTGACCTGTTCTCACACTGGTCCTCCCCGACACGTTCTAACACTGGTCCTACCCCGACCCGTTCACACACTGGTCCTACACCGACCCGTTTTCACACTGGTCCTACCCCGACCCGTTCTTACACTGGTCCTACCCCAACCCGTTCTCACACTGGTCCTACCACGACCCCTTCTCACACTGGTCCTACCAAGACCTGTTCTCACACTGGTCCTACACCTACCCATTCTCAGACTGGTCCTACCCCGACCCGTTCTTACACTGGTCCTACCCTGCCCTGTTCTCACACTGGTCCTACCCCAACCCGTTCTCACAATGGTCCTACACCGACCCATTCTCACACTGGTCCTACCCAGACCCGTTCTCACACTGGTCCTACCCAGACCCGTTCTCACACTGGTCCTACCCAGACCCGTTCTCACACTGGGCCTACCCCGACCCGTTCTCACACTGGTCCTACCCCGACCCGTTCTCACACTGGTCCTACCCCTATCCGTTCTTACACTGGTCCTACCCCGACCCATTCGCACACTGGCCCTACCACGACCCTTTCTCTCACTGGTCCTACCACGACCCGTTTTCACACTGGTCCTTCCGTGACCCGTTCTCAGACTGGTCCTACCCCAACCCGTTCGCAAACTGGTCCTACCCCGACCCGTTCTCACACTGGTTCTAACTCGACCCATTCTCACACTGGTCCTACCCTGACTCGTTCTCACACTGGTCCTACCCCTACCCGTTCTCAGATTGGTCCTACCCCGACCCGTTTTCAGACTGGTCCTACCCCCATCTGTTCTCAGAATTGTCCTTTCCCGACCCGTTCTCAGATGGTCCTACCCTGACCTGTTCTCACACTGGTCCTCCCCGACACGTTCTAACACTGGTCCTACCCCGACCCGTTCACACACTGGTCCTACACCGACCCGTTTTCACACTGGTCCAACCCCGACCCGTTCTTACACTGGTCCTACCCCAACCCGTTCTCACACTGGTCCTACCACGACCCCTTCTCACACTGGTCCTACCAAGACCTGTTCTCACACTGGTCCTACACCTACCCATTCTCAGACTGGTCCTACCCCGACCCGTTCTTACACTGGTCCTACCCTGCCCTGTTCTCACACTGGTCCTACCCCAACCCGTTCTCACAATGGTCCTACACCGACCCATTCCCACACTGGTCCTACCCAGACCCGTTCTCACACTGGTCCTACCCCGACCCGTTCTCACACTGGTCCTACCACGACCCGTGTTCACACTGGTCCTACCCCGACCCTTTCACACACTGCTCCTACCACGACCCGTTCTCACACTGGTCCTACCCTCATCTGCTCTCACACTGGTCCTACTTCGATCCGTTCTCAGACTGGTCCTACCCCGACCCGTTCTCACACTAGTCCTACCCCGACCTGTTCTTACACTGGTCCTACCACGACCCGTTCTCACACTGGTCCTACCCTCATCTGCTCTCACACTGGTCCTACTTCGATCCGTTCTCAGACTGGTCCTAAACCGACCCGTTCTCACACTGGTCCTACCCCGACCCGTTCTCACACTGGTCCTACCACGACCCTTTCTCACACTGGTCCTACCACGACCCGTTCTCACACTGGTCCTACCCGACCCTTTCTCACACTGGTCCTACCCTGACCCGTTCTCACAATGGTCCTACCCCGACCCGTTCTCACACTGATCCTACCCTGACCTGTTCTCACACTGGTCCTCCCCGACACGTTCTCACACTGGTCCTACCCCGACCCGTTCACACACTGGTCCTACCCCGACCCGTTCTTACACTGGTCCTACCCCGACCCGTTCTCACACTGGTCCTACCACGACCCGTTCTCACACTGGTCCTACCCCGCCCCTTTCTCACACTTGTCCTACCACGACCCGTTCTCACACTGGTCCTACCCTCATCTGCTCTCACACTGGTCCTACTTCGATCCGTTCTCAGACTGGTCCTACCCCGACCCGTTCTCACACTAGTCCTACCCCGACCTGTTCTTACACTGGTCCTACCACGACCCGTTCTCACACTGGTCCTACCCTCATCTGCTCTCACACTGGTCCTACTTCGATCCGTTCTCAGACTGGTCCTAAACCGACCCGTTCTCACACTGGTCCTACCCCGACCCGTTCTCACACTGGTCCTACCACGACCCTTTCTCACACTGGTCCTACCACGACCCGTTCTCACACTGGTCCTACCCGACCCTTTCTCACACTGGTCCTACCCTGACCCGTTCTCACAATGGTCCTACCCCGACCCGTTCTCACACTGATCCTACCCTGACCTGTTCTCACACTGGTCCTCCCCGACACGTTCTCACACTGGTCCTACCCCGACCCGTTCACACACTGGTCCTACCCCGACCCGTTCTTACACTGGTCCTACCCCGACCCGTTCTCACACTGGTCCTACCACGACCCGTTCTCACACTGGTCCTACGCTGACCTATTCTCACACTGGTCCTCCCCGACACGTTCTCACACTGGTCCTACCCCGACCCGTTCTCACACTGGTCCTACCACGACCCGTTCTCACACTGGTCCTACCCTGACCTATTCTCACACTGGTCCTCCCCGACACGTTCTCACACTGGTCCTACACCGACCCGTTCACACACTGGTCCTACCACGACCCGTTCTCACACTGGTCCTACCAAGACCCGTTCTCACACTGGTCCTACACCTACCCAGTCTCAGACTGGTCCTACCCCGACCCGTTCTTACATTGGTCCTACCCCGACCCGTTCTCACACTGGTCCTACCCCGCCCCTTTCTCACACTGGTCCTTCCGTGACCGGTTCTCAGACTGGTCCTACCCCAACCCGTTCGCACACTGGTCCTACCCCGACCCATTCTCACACTGGTCCTACCCTGACTCGTTCTCACACTGGTCCTATCCCGACCCGTTCTCACACTGGTCCTACCCCAACCCGTTCTCAGATTGATCCTACCCCGACCCGTTTTCAGACTGGTCCTACCCCCATCTGTTCTCAGAATCGTCCTTTCCCGACCCGTTCTCAGATGCTCCTACCCTGACCTGTTCTCACACTGGTCCTCCCCGACACGTTCTCACACTGGTCCTACCCCGACCCGTTCACACACTGATCCTACACCGACCCGTTTTCACACTGGTCCTACCCCGACCCGTTCTTACAATGGTCCAACCCGACCCGTTCTCACACTGGTTCTACCTCGACCCATTCTCACACTGGTCCTCCCCGACACGTTCTCACACTGGTCCAACCCCGACCCGTTCACACACTGGTCCTACACCGACCCGTTCTCACACTGGTCCTACCACGACCCGTTCTCACACTGGTCCTACCAAGACCCGTTCTCACACTGGTCCTACACCTACCCATTCTCAGACTGGTCCTACCCCGACACGTTCTTACACTGGTCCTACCCCGACCCGTTCTCACACTGGTCCTACCCCGCCCCTTTCTCACACTGGTCCTTCCGTGACCCGTTCTCAGACTGGTCCTACCCCAACCCGTTCGCACACTGGTCCTACCCCGACCCGTTCTCACACTGGTTCTACCTCGACCCATTCTCACACTGGTCCTACCCTGACCTGTTCTCACACTGGTCCTCCCCGACACGTTCTCAGACTGGTCCTACCCCGACCCGTTCACACACTGATCCTACACCGACCCGTTTTCACACTGGTCCTACCCCGACCCGTTCTTACACTGGTCCTACCCCGACCCGTTCTCACACTGGTCCTACCACGACCCGTTCTCACACTGGTCCTACCAAGACCCGTTCTCACACTGGTCCTACACCTACCCATTCTCAGACTGGTCCTAGCCCGACCCGTTCTTACACTGGTCCTACCCCGACCCATTCTCACACTGGTCCTACCCCGCCCCTTTCTCACACTGGTCCTTCCATGACCCGTTCTCAGACTGGTCCTACCCCAACCCGTTCGCAAACTGGTCCTACCCCGACCCGTTCTCACACTGGTTCTACCTCGACCCATTCTCACACTGGTCCTACACCGACCCGTTCTCACACTGGTCCTACCCCGACCCGTTCTCAGATTGGTCCTACCCCGACCCGTTCTCAGACTGGTTCTACCCCGACCCGTTTTCAGACTGGTCCTACCCCCATCTGTTCTCAGAATCGTCCTTTCCCGACCCGTTCTCAGATGGTCCTACTCTGACCCATTCTCAGACTGGTCCGACCCTAACTCGTTCTCACACTGGTCCTACCCTGACCCGTTCTCACACTTGTCCTACCCCGACCCGTTCTCACACTGGTCCTACCACGACCCGTTCTCACACTGGTCCTACCAAGACCCGTTCTCACACTGGTCCTACACCTACCCATTCTCAGACTGGTCCTAGCCCGACCCGTTCTTACACTGGTCCTACCCCGACCCGTTCTCACACTGGCCCTACCACGACCCTTTCTCTCACTGGTCCTACCACGACCCGTTTTCACACTGGTCCTTCCGTGACCCGTTCTCAGACTGGTCCTACCCCAACCCGTTCGCAAACTGGTCCTACCCCGACCCGTTCTCACACTGGTTCTAACTCGACCCATTCTCACACTGGTCCTACCCCGACCCGTTCTTACACTGGTCCTACCCCGACCCGTTCTCACACTGGTCCTACCACGACCCGTTCTCACACTGGTCCTACCAAGACCCGTTCTCACACTGGTCCTACACCTACCCATTCTCAGACTGGTCCTAGCCCGACCCGTTCTTACACTGGTCCTACCCCGACCCATTCTCACACTGGTCCTACCCCGCCCCTTTCTCACACTGGTCCTTCCATGACCCGTTCTCAGACTGGTCCTACCCCAACCCGTTCGCAAACTGGTCCTACCCCGACCCGTTCTCACACTGGTTCTACCTCGACCCATTCTCACACTGGTCCTACACCGACCCGTTCTCACACTGGTCCTACCCCGACCCGTTCTCAGATTGGTCCTACCCCGACCCGTTCTCAGACTGGTTCTACCCCGACCCGTTTTCAGACTGGTCCTACCCCCATCTGTTCTCAGAATCGTCCTTTCCCGACCCGTTCTCAGATGGTCCTACTCTGACCCATTCTCAGACTGGTCCGACCCTAACTCGTTCTCACACTGGTCCTACCCTGACCCGTTCTCACACTTGTCCTACCCCGACCCGTTCTCACACTGGTCCTACCACGACCTGTTCTCACACTGGTCCTACCAAGACCCGTTCTCACACTGGTCCTACACCTACCCATTCTCAGACTGGTCCTAGCCCGACCCGTTCTTACACTGGTCCTACCCCGACCCGTTCTCACACTGGCCCTACCACGACCCTTTCCCTCACTGGTCCTACCACGACCCGTTTTCACACTGGTCCTTCCGTGACCCGTTCTCAGACTGGTCCTACCCCAACCCGTTCGCAAACTGGTCCTACCCCGACCCGTTCTCACACTGGTTCTAACTCGACCCATTCTCACACTGGTCCTACCCTGACTCGTTCTCACACTGGTCCTACCCCTACCCGTTCTCAGATTGGTCCTACCCCGACCCGTTTTCAGACTGGTCCTACCCCCATCTGTTCTCAGAATTGTCCTTTCCCGACCCGTTCTCAGATGGTCCTACCCTGACCTGTTCTCACACTGGTCCTCCCCGACACGTTCTAACACTGGTCCTACCCCGACCCGTTCACACACTGGTCCTACACCGACCCGTTTTCACACTGGTCCAACCCCGACCCGTTCTTACACTGGTCCTACCCCAACCCGTTCTCACACTGGTCCTACCACGACCCCTTCTCACACTGGTCCTACCAAGACCTGTTCTCACACTGGTCCTACACCTACCCATTCTCAGACTGGTCCTACCCCGACCCGTTCTTACACTGGTCCTACCCTGCCCTGTTCTCACACTGGTCCTACCCCAACCCGTTCTCACAATGGTCCTACACCGACCCATTCCCACACTGGTCCTACCCAGACCCGTTCTCACACTGGTCCTACCCCGACCCGTTCTCACACTGGTCCTACCACGACCCGTGTTCACACTGGTCCTACCCCGACCCTTTCACACACTGCTCCTACCACGACCCGTTCTCACACTGGTCCTACCCTCATCTGCTCTCACACTGGTCCTACTTCGATCCGTTCTCAGACTGGTCCTACCCCGACCCGTTCTCACACTAGTCCTACCCCGACCTGTTCTTACACTGGTCCTACCACGACCCGTTCTCACACTGGTCCTACCCTCATATGCTCTCACACTGGTCCTACTTCGATCCGTTCTCAGACTGGTCCTAAACCGACCCGTTCTCACACTGGTCCTACCCCGACCCGTTCTCACACTGGTCCTACCACGACCCTTTCTCACACTGGTCCTACCACGACCCGTTCTCACACTGGTCCTACCCGACCCTTTCTCACACTGGTCCTACCCTGACCCGTTCTCACAATGGTCCTACCCCGACCCGTTCTCACACTGATCCTACCCTGACCTGTTCTCACACTGGTCCTCCCCGACACGTTCTCACACTGGTCCTACCCCGACCCGTTCACACACTGGTCCTACCCCGACCCGTTCTTACACTGGTCCTACCCCGACCCGTTCTCACACTGGTCCTACCACGACCCGTTCTCACACTGGTCCTACCCCGCCCCTTTCTCACACTGGTCCTACCACGACCCGTTCTCACACTGGTCCTACCCTCATCTGCTCTCACACTGGTCCTACTTCGATCCGTTCTCAGACTGGTCCTACCCCGACCCGTTCTCACACTAGTCCTACCCCGACCTGTTCTTACACTGGTCCTACCACGACCCGTTCTCACACTGGTCCTACCCTCATCTGCTCTCACACTGGTCCTACTTCGATCCGTTCTCAGACTGGTCCTAAACCGACCCGTTCTCACACTGGTCCTACCCCGACCCGTTCTCACACTGGTCCTACCACGACCCTTTCTCACACTGGTCCTACCACGACCCGTTCTCACACTGGTCCTACCCGACCCTTTCTCACACTGGTCCTACCCTGACCCGTTCTCACAATGGTCCTACCCCGACCCGTTCTCACACTGATCCTACCCTGACCTGTTCTCACACTGGTCCTCCCCGACACGTTCTCACACTGGTCCTACCCCGACCCGTTCACACACTGGTCCTACCCCGACCCGTTCTTACACTGGTCCTACCCCGACCCGTTCTCACACTGGTCCTACCACGACCCGTTCTCACACTGGTCCTACCCTGACCTATTCTCACACTGGTCCTCCCCGACACGTTCTCACACTGGTCCTACCCCGACCCGTTCTCACACTGGTCCTACCACGACCCGTTCTCACACTGGTCCTACCCTGACCTATTCTCACACTGGTCCTCCCCGACACGTTCTCACACTGGTCCTACACCGACCCGTTCACACACTGGTCCTACCACGACCCGTTCTCACACTGGTCCTACCAAGACCCGTTCTCACACTGGTCCTACACCTACCCATTCTCAGACTGGTCCTACCCCGACCCGTTCTTACATTGGTCCTACCCCGACCCGTTCTCACACTGGTCCTACCCCGCCCCTTTCTCACACTGGTCCTTCCGTGACCGGTTCTCAGACTGGTCCTACCCCAACCCGTTCGCACACTGGTCCTACCCCGACCCATTCTCACACTGGTCCTACCCTGACTCGTTCTCACACTGGTCCTATCCCGACCCGTTCTCACACTGGTCCTACCCCAACCCGTTCTCAGATTGATCCTACCCCGACCCGTTTTCAGACTGGTCCTACCCCCATCTGTTCTCAGAATCGTCCTTTCCCGACCCGTTCTCAGATGCTCCTACCCTGACCTGTTCTCACACTGGTCCTCCCCGACACGTTCTCACACTGGTCCTACCCCGACCCGTTCACACACTGATCCTACACCGACCCGTTTTCACACTGGTCCTACCCCGACCCGTTCTTACAATGGTCCAACCCGACCCGTTCTCACACTGGTTCTACCTCGACCCATTCTCACACTGGTCCTCCCCGACACGTTCTCACACTGGTCCAACCCCGACCCGTTCACACACTGGTCCTACACCGACCCGTTCTCACACTGGTCCTACCACGACCCGTTCTCACACTGGTCCTACCAAGACCCGTTCTCACACTGGTCCTACACCTACCCATTCTCAGACTGGTCCTACCCCGACACGTTCTTACACTGGTCCTACCCCGACCCGTTCTCACACTGGTCCTACCCCGCCCCTTTCTCACACTGGTCCTTCCGTGACCCGTTCTCAGACTGGTCCTACCCCAACCCGTTCGCACACTGGTCCTACCCCGACCCGTTCTCACACTGGTTCTACCTCGACCCATTCTCACACTGGTCCTACCCTGACCTGTTCTCACACTGGTCCTCCCCGACACGTTCTCAGACTGGTCCTACCCCGACCCGTTCACACACTGATCCTACACCGACCCGTTTTCACACTGGTCCTACCCCGACCCGTTCTTACACTGGTCCTACCCCGACCCGTTCTCACACTGGTCCTACCACGACCCGTTCTCACACTGGTCCTACCAAGACCCGTTCTCACACTGGTCCTACACCTACCCATTCTCAGACTGGTCCTAGCCCGACCCGTTCTTACACTGGTCCTACCCCGACCCATTCTCACACTGGTCCTACCCCGCCCCTTTCTCACACTGGTCCTTCCATGACCCGTTCTCAGACTGGTCCTACCCCAACCCGTTCGCAAACTGGTCCTACCCCGACCCGTTCTCACACTGGTTCTACCTCGACCCATTCTCACACTGGTCCTACACCGACCCGTTCTCACACTGGTCCTACCCCGACCCGTTCTCAGATTGGTCCTACCCCGACCCGTTCTCAGACTGGTTCTACCCCGACCCGTTTTCAGACTGGTCCTACCCCCATCTGTTCTCAGAATCGTCCTTTCCCGACCCGTTCTCAGATGGTCCTACTCTGACCCATTCTCAGACTGGTCCGACCCTAACTCGTTCTCACACTGGTCCTACCCTGACCCGTTCTCACACTTGTCCTACCCCGACCCGTTCTCACACTGGTCCTACCACGACCCGTTCTCACACTGGTCCTACCAAGACCCGTTCTCACACTGGTCCTACACCTACCCATTCTCAGACTGGTCCTAGCCCGACCCGTTCTTACACTGGTCCTACCCCGACCCGTTCTCACACTGGTCCTACCCCGACCTGTTCTCACTCTGGTCCTACCACCACCCATTCTCACACTGGCCCTACACCGACCCGTTCTCACACTGGTCCTACCCCGACCCGTTCTCACACTGGTCCTACCCCTATCCGTTCTTACACTGGTCCTACCCCGACCCATTCGCACACTGGCCCTACCACGACCCTTTCTCACACTGGTCCTACCACGACCCGTTCTCACACTGGTCCTTCCGTGACCCGTTCTCAGACTGGTCCTACCCCAACCCGTTCGCAAACTGGTCCTACCCCGACCCGTTCTCACACTGGTTCTAACTCGACCCATTCTCACACTGGTCCTACCCTGACTCGTTCTCACACTGGTCCTACCCCTACCCGTTCTCAGATTGGTCCTACCCCGACCCGTTTTCAGACTGGTCCTACGCCCTCTGTTCTCAGAATTGTCCTTTCCCGACCCGTTCTCAGATGGTCCTACCCTGACCTGTTCTCACACTGGTCCTCCCCGACACGTTCTAACACTGGTCCTACCCCGACCCGTTCACACACTGGTCCTACACCGACCCGTTTTCACACTGGTCCTACCCCGACCCGTTCTTACACTGGTCCTACCCCAACCCGTTCTCACACTGGTCCTACCACGACCCCTTCTCACACTGGTCCTACCAAGACCTGTTCTCACACTGGTCCTACACCTACCCATTCTCAGACTGGTCCTACCCCGACCCGTTCTTACACTGGTCCTACCCTGCCCTGTTCTCACACTGGTCCTACCCCAACCCGTTCTCACAATGGTCCTACACCGACCCATTCTCACACTGGTCCTACCCAGACCCGTTCTCACACTGGTCCTACCCAGACCCGTTCTCACACTGGTCCTACCCAGACCCGTTCTCACACTGGGCCTACCCCGACCCGTTCTCACACTGGTCCTACCCCGACCCGTTCTCACACTGGTCCTACCCCTATCCGTTCTTACACTGGTCCTACCCCGACCCATTCGCACACTGGCCCTACCACGACCCTTTCTCTCACTGGTCCTACCACGACCCGTTTTCACACTGGTCCTTCCGTGACCCGTTCTCAGACTGGTCCTACCCCAACCCGTTCGCAAACTGGTCCTACCCCGACCCGTTCTCACACTGGTTCTAACTCGACCCATTCTCACACTGGTCCTACCCTGACTCGTTCTCACACTGGTCCTACCCCTACCCGTTCTCAGATTGGTCCTACCCCGACCCGTTTTCAGACTGGTCCTACCCCCATCTGTTCTCAGAATTGTCCTTTCCCGACCCGTTCTCAGATGGTCCTACCCTGACCTGTTCTCACACTGGTCCTCCCCGACACGTTCTAACACTGGTCCTACCCCGACCCGTTCACACACTGGTCCTACACCGACCCGTTTTCACACTGGTCCTACCCCGACCCGTTCTTACACTGGTCCTACCCCAACCCGTTCTCACACTGGTCCTACCACGACCCCTTCTCACACTGGTCCTACCAAGACCTGTTCTCACACTGGTCCTACACCTACCCATTCTCAGACTGGTCCTACCCCGACCCGTTCTTACACTGGTCCTACCCTGCCCTGTTCTCACACTGGTCCTACCCCAACCCGTTCTCACAATGGTCCTACACCGACCCATTCTCACACTGGTCCTACCCAGACCCGTTCTCACACTGGTCCTACCCAGACCCGTTCTCACACTGGTCCTACCCAGACCCGTTCTCACACTGGTCCTACCCCGACCCGTTCTCACACTGGTCCTACCACGACCCGTGTTCACACTGGTCCTACCCCGACCCTTTCACACACTGCTCCTACCACGACCCGTTCTCACACTGGTCCTACCCTCATTTGCTCTCACACTGGTCCTACTTCGATCCGTTCTCAGACTGGTCCTACCCCGACCCGTTCTCACACTAGTCCTACCCCGACCTGTTCTTACACTGGTCCTACCACGACCCGTTCTCACACTGGTCCTACCCTCATCTGCTCTCACACTGGTCCTACTTCGATCCGTTCTCAGACTGGTCCTAAACCGACCCGTTCTCACACTGGTCCTACCACGACCCTTTCTCACACTGGTCCTACCACGACCCGTTCTCACACTGGTCCTACCCGACCCTTTCTCACACTGGTCCTACCCTGACCCGTTCTCACAATGGTCCTACCCCGACCCGTTCTCACACTGATCCTACCCTGACCTGTTCTCACACTGGTCCTCCCCGACACGTTCTCACACTGGTCCTACCCCGACCCGTTCACACACTGGTCCTACCCCGACCCGTTCTTACACTGGTCCTACCCCGACCCGTTCTCACACTGGTCCTACCACGACCCGTTCTCACACTGGTCCTACCCCGCCCCTTTCTCACACTGGTCCTACCACGACCCGTTCTCACACTGGTCCTACCCTCATCTGCTCTCACACTGGTCCTACTTCGATCCGTTCTCAGACTGGTCCTACCCCGACCCGTTCTCACACTAGTCCTACCCCGACCTGTTCTTACACTGGTCCTACCACGACCCGTTCTCACACTGGTCCTACCCTCATCTGCTCTCACACTGGTCCTACTTCGATCCGTTCTCAGACTGGTCCTAAACCGACCCGTTCTCACACTGGTCCTACCCCGACCCGTTCTCACACTGGTCCTACCATGACCCTTTCTCACACTGGTCCTACCACGACCCGTTCTCACACTGGTCCTACCCGACCCTTTCTCACACTGGTCCTACCCTGACCCGTTCTCACAATGGTCCTACCCCGACCCGTTCTCACACTGATCCTACCCTGACCTGTTCTCACACTGGTCCTCCCCGACACGTTCTCACACTGGTCCTACCCCGACCCGTTCACACACTGGTCCTACCCCGACCCGTTCTTACACTGGTCCTACCCCGAACCGTTCTCACACTGGTCCTACCACGACCCGTTCTCACACTGGTCCTACCCTGACCTATTCTCACACTGGTCCTCCCCGACACGTTCTCACACTGGTCCTACCCCGACCCGTTCTCACACTGGTCCTACCACGACCCGTTCTCACACTGGTCCTACCCTGACCTATTCTCACACTGGTCCTCCCCGACACGTTCTCACACTGGTCCTACACCGACCCGTTCACACACTGGTCCTACCACGACCCGTTCTCACACTGGTCCTACCAAGACCCGTTCTCACACTGGTCCTACACCTACCCATTCTCAGACTGGTCCTACCCCGACCCGTTCTTACATTGGTCCTACCCCGACCCGTTCTCACACTGGTCCTACCCCGCCCCTTTCTCACACTGGTCCTTCCGTGACCGGTTCTCAGACTGGTCCTACCCCAACCCGTTCGCACACTGGTCCTACCCCGACCCATTCTCACACTGGTCCTACCCTGACTCGTTCTCACACTGGTCCTATCCCGACCCGTTCTCACACTGGTCCTACCCCAACCCGTTCTCAGATTGATCCTACCCCGACCCGTTTTCAGACTGGTCCTACCCCCATCTGTTCTCAGAATCGTCCTTTCCCGACCCGTTCTCAGATGCTCCTACCCTGACCTGTTCTCACACTGGTCCTCCCCGACACGTTCTCACACTGGTCCTACCCCGACCCGTTCACACACTGATCCTACACCGACCCGTTTTCACACTGGTCCTACCCCGACCCGTTCTTACACTGGTCCTACCCCGACCCGTTCTCACACTGGTCCTACCACGACCCGTTCTCACACTGGTCCTACCAAGACCCGTTCTCACACTGGTCCTACACCTACCCATTCTCAGACTGGTCCTACCCCGACCCGTTCTTACACTGGTCCTACCCCGACCCATTCTCACACTGGTCCTACCCCGCCCCTTTCTCACACTGGTCCTTCCATGACCCGTTCTCAGACTGGTCCTACCCCAACCCGTTCGCAAACTGGTCCTACCCCGACCCGTTCTCACACTGGTTCTACCTCGACCCATTCTCACACTGGTCCTACACCGACCCGTTCTCACACTGGTCCTACCCCGACCCGTTCTCAGATTGGTCCTACCCCGACCCGTTCTCAGACTGGTTCTACCCCGACCCGTTCTCACACTGGTTCTACCTCGACCCATTCTCACACTGGTCCTCCCCGACACGTTCTCACACTGGTCCTACCCCGACCCGTTCACACACTGGTCCTACACCGACCCGTTCTCACACTGGTCCTACCACGACCCGTTCTCACACTGGTCCTACCAAGACCCGTTCTCACACTGGTCCTACACCTACCCATTCTCAGACTGGTCCTACCCCGACACGTTCTTACACTGGTCCTACCCCGACCCGTTCTCACACTGGTCCTACCCCGCCCCTTTCTCACACTGGTCCTTCCGTGACCCGTTCTCAGACTGGTCCTACCCCAACCCGTTCGCACACTGGTCCTACCCCGACCCGTTCTCACACTGGTTCTACCTCGACCCATTCTCACACTGGTCCTACCCTGACCTGTTCTCACACTGGTCCTCCCCGACACGTTCTCAGACTGGTCCTACCCCGACCCGTTCACACACTGATCCTACACCGACCCGTTTTCACACTGGTCCTACCCCGACCCGTTCTTACACTGGTCCTACCCCGACCCGTTCTCACACTGGTCCTACCACGACCCGTTCTCACACTGGTCCTACCAAGACCCGTTCTCACACTGGTCCTACACCTACCCATTCTCAGACTGGTCCTACCCCGACCCGTTCTTACACTGGTCCTACCCCGACCCATTCTCACACTGGTCCCACCCCGCCCCTTTCTCACACTGGTCCTTCCATGACCCGTTCTCAGACTGGTCCTACCCCAACCCGTTCGCAAACTGGTCCTACCCCGACCCGTTCTCACACTGGTTCTACCTCGACCCATTCTCACACTGGTCCTACACCGACCCGTTCTCACACTGGTCCTACCCCGACCCGTTCTCAGATTGGTCCTACCCCGACCCGTTCTCAGACTGGTTCTACCCCGACCCGTTTTCAGACTGGTCCTACCCCCATCTGTTCTCAGAATCGTCCTTTCCCGACCCGTTCTCAGATGGTCCTACTCTGACCCATTCTCAGACTGGTCCGACCCTAACTCGTTCTCACACTGGTCCTACCCTGACCCGTTCTCACACTTGTCCTACCCCGACCCGTTCTCACACTGGTCCTACCACGACCCGTTCTCACACTGGTCCTACCAAGACCCGTTCTCACACTGGTCCTACACCTACCCATTCTCAGACTGGTCCTAGCCCGACCCGTTCTTACACTGGTCCTACCCCGACCCGTTCTCACACTGGTCCTACCCCGACCCGTTCTCACTCTGGTCCTACCACCACCCGTTCTCACACTGGCCCTACACCGACCCGTTCTCACACTGGTCCTACCCCGACCCGTTCTCACACTGGTCCTACCCCTATCCGTTCTTACACTGGTCCTACCCCGACCCATTCGCACACTGGCCCTACCACGACCCTTTCTCACACTGGTCCTACCACGACCCGTTCTCACACTGGTCCTTCCGTGACCCGTTCTCAGACTGGTCCTACCCCAACCCGTTCGCAAACTGGTCCTACCCCGACCCGTTCTCACACTGGTTCTAACTCGACCCATTCTCACACTGGTCCTACCCTGACTCGTTCTCACACTGGTCCTACCCCTACCCGTTCTCAGATTGGTCCTACCCCGACCCGTTTTCAGACTGGTCCTACGCCATCTGTTCTCAGAATTGTCCTTTACCGACCCGTTCTCAGATGGTCCTACCCTGACCTGTTCTCACACTGGTCCTCCCCGACACGTTCTAACACTGGTCCTACCCCGACCCGTTCACACACTGGTCCTACACCGACCCGTTTTCACACTGGTCCTACCCCGACCCGTTCTTACACTGGTCCTACCCCAACCCGTTCTCACACTGGTCCTACCACGACCCCTTCTCACACTGGTCCTACCAAGACCTGTTCTCACACTGGTCCTACACCTACCCATTCTCAGACTGGTCCTACCCCGACCCGTTCTTACACTGGTCCTACCCAGCCCTGTTCTCACACTGGTCCTACCCCAACCCGTTCTCACAATGGTCCTACACCGACCCATTCTCACACTGGTCCTACCCAGACCCGTTCTCACACTGGTCCTACCCAGACCCGTTCTCACACTGGTCCTACCCAGACCCGTTCTCACACTGGGCCTACCCCGACCCGTTCTCACACTGGTCCTACCCCGACCCGTTCTCACACTGGTCCTACCCCTATCCGTTCTTACACTGGTCCTACCCCAACCCATTCGCACACTGGCCCTACCACGACCCTTTCTCTCACTGGTCCTACCACAACCCGTTTTCACACTGGTCCTTCCGTGACCCGTTCTCAGACTGGTCCTACCCCAACCCGTTCGCAAACTGGTCCTACCCCGACCCGTTCTCACACTGGTTCTAACTCGACCCATTCTCACACTGGTCCTACCCTGACTCATTCTCACAATGGTCCTACACCGACCCATTCTCACACTGGTCCTACCCAGACCCGTTCTCACACTGGTCCTACCCAGACCCGTTCTCACACTGGTCCTACCCCGACCCGTTCTCACACTGGTCCTACCACGACCCGTGTTCACACTGGTCCTACCCCGACCCTTTCACACACTGCTCCTACCACGACCCGTTCTCACACTGGTCCTACCCTCATCTGCTCTCACACTGGTCCTACTTCGATCCGTTCTCAGACTGGTCCTACCCCGACCCGTTCTCACACTAGTCCTACCCCGACCTGTTCTTACACTGGTCCTACCACGACCCGTTCTCACACTGGTCCTACCCTCATCTGCTCTCACACTGGTCCTACTTCGATCCGTTCTCAGACTGGTCCTAAACCGACCCGTTCTCACACTGGTCCTACCACGACCCTTTCTCACACTGGTCCTACCACGACCCGTTCTCACACTGGTCCTACCCGACCCTTTCTCACACTGGTCCTACCCTGACCCGTTCTCACAATGGTCCTACCCCGACCCGTTCTCACACTGATCCTACCCTGACCTGTTCTCACACTGGTCCTCCCCGACACGTTCTCACACTGGTCCTACCCCGACCCGTTCACACACTGGTCCTACCCCGACCCGTTCTTACACTGGTCCTACCCCGACCCGTTCTCACACTGGTCCTACCACGACCCGTTCTCACACTGGTCCTACCCCGCCCCTTTCTCACACTGGTCCTACCACGACCCGTTCTCACACTGGTCCTACCCTCATCTGCTCTCACACTGGTCCTACTTCGATCCGTTCTCAGACTGGTCCTACCCCGACCCGTTCTCACACTAGTCCTACCCCGACCTGTTCTTACACTGGTCCTACCACGACCCGTTCTCACACTGGTCCTACCCTCATCTGCTCTCACACTGGTCCTACTTCGATCCGTTCTCAGACTGGTCCTAAACCGACCCGTTCTCACACTGGTCCTACCCCGACCCGTTCTCACACTGGTCCTACCACGACCCTTTCTCACACTGGTCCTACCACGACCCGTTCTCACACTGGTCCTACCCGACCCTTTCTCACACTGGTCCTACCCTGACCCGTTCTCACAATGGTCCTACCCCGACCCGTTCTCACACTGATCCTACCCTGACCTGTTCTCACACTGGTCCTCCCCGACACGTTCTCACACTGGTCCTACCCCGACCCGTTCACACACTGGTCCTACCCCGACCCGTTCTTACACTGGTCCTACCCCGACCCGTTCTCACACTGGTCCTACCACGACCCGTTCTCACACTGGTCCTACCCTGACCTATTCTCACATTGGTCCTCCCCGACACGTTCTCACACTGGTCCTACCCCGACCCGTTCTCACACTGGTCCTACCACGACCCGTTCTCACACTGGTCCTACCCTGACCTATTCTCACACTGGTCCTCCCCGACACGTTCTCACACTGGTCCTACACCGACCCGTTCACACACTGGTCCTACCACGACCCGTTCTCACACTGGTCCTACCAAGACCCGTTCTCACACTGGTCCTACACCTACCCATTCTCAGACTGGTCCTACCCCGACCCGTTCTTACATTGGTCCTACCCCGACCCGTTCTCACACTGGTCCTACCCCGCCCCTTTCTCACACTGGTCCTTCCGTGACCGGTTCTCAGACTGGTCCTACCCCAACCCGTTCGCACACTGGTCCTACCCCGACCCATTCTCACACTGGTCCTACCCTGACTCGTTCTCACACTGGTCCTATCCCGACCCGTTCTCACACTGGTCCTACCCCAACCCGTTCTCAGATTGATCCTACCCCGACCCGTTTTCAGACTGGTCCTACCCCCATCTGTTCTCAGAATCGTCCTTTCCCGACCCGTTCTCAGATGCTCCTACCCTGACCTGTTCTCACACTGGTCCTCCCCGACACGTTCTCACACTGGTCCTACCCCGACCCGTTCACACACTGATCCTACACCGACCCGTTTTCACACTGGTCCTACCCCGACCCGTTCTTACACTGGTCCTACCCCGACCCGTTCTCACACTGGTCCTACCACGACCCGTTCTCACACTGGTCCTACCAAGACCCGTTCTCACACTGGTCCTACACCTACCCATTCTCAGACTGGTCCTACCCCGACCCGTTCTTACACTGGTCCTACCCCGACCCATTCTCACACTGGTCCTACCCCGCCCCTTTCTCACACTGGTCCTTCCATGACCCGTTCTCAGACTGGTCCTACCCCAACCCGTTCGCAAACTGGTCCTACCCCGACCCGTTCTCACACTGGTTCTACCTCGACCCATTCTCACACTGGTCCTACACCGACCCGTTCTCACACTGGTCCTACCCCGACCCGTTCTCAGATTGGTCCTACCCCGACCCGTTCTCAGACTGGTTCTACCCCGACCCGTTCTCACACTGGTTCTACCTCGACCCATTCTCACACTGGTCCTCCCCGACACGTTCTCACACTGGTCCTACCCCGACCCGTTCACACACTGGTCCTACACCGACCCGTTCTCACACTGGTCCTACCACGACCCGTTCTCACACTGGTCCTACCAAGACCCGTTCTCACACTGGTCCTACACCTACCCATTCTCAGACTGGTCCTACCCCGACACGTTCTTACACTGGTCCTACCCCGACCCGTTCTCACACTGGTCCTACCCCGCCCCTTTCTCACACTGGTCCTTCCGTGACCCGTTCTCAGACTGGTCCTACCCCAACCCGTTCGCACACTGGTCCTACCCCGACCCGTTCTCACACTGGTTCTACCTCGACCCATTCTCACACTGGTCCTACCCTGACCTGTTCTCACACTGGTCCTCCCCGACACGTTCTCAGACTGGTCCTACCCCGACCCGTTCACACACTGATCCTACACCGACCCGTTTTCACACTGGTCCTACCCCGACCCGTTCTTACACTGGTCCTACCCCGACCCGTTCTCACACTGGTCCTACCACGACCCGTTCTCACACTGGTCCTACCAAGACCCGTTCTCACACTGGTCCTACACCTACCCATTCTCAGACTGGTCCTACCCCGACCCGTTCTTACACTGGTCCTACCCCGACCCATTCTCACACTGGTCCTACCCCGCCCCTTTCTCACACTGGTCCTTCCATGACCCGTTCTCAGACTGGTCCTACCCCAACCCGTTCGCAAACTGGTCCTACCCCGACCCGTTCTCACACTGGTTCTACCTCGACCCATTCTCACACTGGTCCTACACCGACCCGTTCTCACACTGGTCCTACCCCGACCCGTTCTCAGATTGGTCCTACCCCGACCCGTTCTCAGACTGGTTCTACCCCGACCCGTTTTCAGACTGGTCCTACCCCCATCTGTTCTCAGAATCGTCCTTTCCCGACCCGTTCTCAGATGGTCCTACTCTGACCCATTCTCAGACTGGTCCGACCCTAACTCGTTCTCACACTGGTCCTACCCTGACCCGTTCTCACACTTGTCCTACCCCGACCCGTTCTCACACTGGTCCTACCACGACCCGTTCTCACACTGGTCCTACCAAGACCCGTTCTCACACTGGTCCTACACCTACCCATTCTCAGACTGGTCCTAGCCCGACCCGTTCTTACACTGGTCCTACCCCGACCCGTTCTCACACTGGTCCTACCCCGACCCGTTCTCACTCTGGTCCTACCACCACCCGTTCTCACACTGGCCCTACACCGACCCGTTCTCACACTGGTCCTACCCCGACCCGTTCTCACACTGGTCCTACCCCTATCCGTTCTTACACTGGTCCTACCCCGACCCATTCGCACACTGGCCCTACCACGACCCTTTCTCACACTGGTCCTACCACGACCCGTTCTCACACTGGTCCTTCCGTGACCCGTTCTCAGACTGGTCCTACCCCAACCCGTTCGCAAACTGGTCCTACCCCGACCCGTTCTCACACTGGTTCTAACTCGACCCATTCTCACACTGGTCCTACCCTGACTCGTTCTCACACTGGTCCTACCCCTACCCGTTCTCAGATTGGTCCTACCCCGACCCGTTTTCAGACTGGTCCTACGCCATCTGTTCTCAGAATTGTCCTTTCCCGACCCGTTCTCAGATGGTCCTACCCTGACCTGTTCTCACACTGGTCCTCCCCGACACGTTCTAACACTGGTCCTACCCCGACCCGTTCACACACTGGTCCTACACCGACCCGTTTTCACACTGGTCCTACCCCGACCCGTTCTTACACTGGTCCTACCCCAACCCGTTCTCACACTGGTCCTACCACGACCCCTTCTCACACTGGTCCTACCAAGACCTGTTCTCACACTGGTCCTACACCTACCCATTCTCAGACTGGTCCTACCCCGACCCGTTCTTACACTGGTCCTACCCTGCCCTGTTCTCACACTGGTCCTACCCCAACCCGTTCTCACAATGGTCCTACACCGACCCATTCTCACACTGGTCCTACCCAGACCCGTTCTCACACTGGTCCTACCCAGACCCGTTCTCACACTGGTCCTACCCAGACCCGTTCTCACACTGGGCCTACCCCGACCCGTTCTCACACTGGTCCTACCCCGACCCGTTCTCACACTGGTCCTACCCCTATCCGTTCTTACACTGGTCCTACCCCGACCCATTCGCACACTGGCCCTACCACGACCCTTTCTCTCACTGGTCCTACCACGACCCGTTTTCACACTGGTCCTTCCGTGACCCGTTCTCAGACTGGTCCTACCCCAACCCGTTCGCAAACTGGTCCTACCCCGACCCGTTCTCACACTGGTTCTAACTCGACCCATTCTCACACTGGTCCTACCCTGACTCGTTCTCACACTGGTCCTACCCCTACCCGTTCTCAGATTGGTCCTACCCCGACCCGTTTTCAGACTGGTCCTACCCCCATCTGTTCTCAGAATTGTCCTTTCCCGACCCGTTCTCAGATGGTCCTACCCTGACCTGTTCTCACACTGGTCCTCCCCGACACGTTCTAACACTGGTCCTACCCCGACCCGTTCACACACTGGTCCTACACCGACCCGTTTTCACACTGGTCCAACCCCGACCCGTTCTTACACTGGTCCTACCCCAACCCGTTCTCACACTGGTCCTACCACGACCCCTTCTCACACTGGTCCTACCAAGACCTGTTCTCACACTGGTCCTACACCTACCCATTCTCAGACTGGTCCTACCCCGACCCGTTCTTACACTGGTCCTACCCTGCCCTGTTCTCACACTGGTCCTACCCCAACCCGTTCTCACAATGGTCCTACACCGACCCATTCCCACACTGGTCCTACCCAGACCCGTTCTCACACTGGTCCTACCCCGACCCGTTCTCACACTGGTCCTACCACGACCCGTGTTCACACTGGTCCTACCCCGACCCTTTCACACACTGCTCCTACCACGACCCGTTCTCACACTGGTCCTACCCTCATCTGCTCTCACACTGGTCCTACTTCGATCCGTTCTCAGACTGGTCCTACCCCGACCCGTTCTCACACTAGTCCTACCCCGACCTGTTCTTACACTGGTCCTACCACGACCCGTTCTCACACTGGTCCTACCCTCATCTGCTCTCACACTGGTCCTACTTCGATCCGTTCTCAGACTGGTCCTAAACCGACCCGTTCTCACACTGGTCCTACCCCGACCCGTTCTCACACTGGTCCTACCACGACCCTTTCTCACACTGGTCCTACCACGACCCGTTCTCACACTGGTCCTACCCGACCCTTTCTCACACTGGTCCTACCCTGACCCGTTCTCACAATGGTCCTACCCCGACCCGTTCTCACACTGATCCTACCCTGACCTGTTCTCACACTGGTCCTCCCCGACACGTTCTCACACTGGTCCTACCCCGACCCGTTCACACACTGGTCCTACCCCGACCCGTTCTTACACTGGTCCTACCCCGACCCGTTCTCACACTGGTCCTACCACGACCCGTTCTCACACTGGTCCTACCCCGCCCCTTTCTCACACTTGTCCTACCACGACCCGTTCTCACACTGGTCCTACCCTCATCTGCTCTCACACTGGTCCTACTTCGATCCGTTCTCAGACTGGTCCTACCCCGACCCGTTCTCACACTAGTCCTACCCCGACCTGTTCTTACACTGGTCCTACCACGACCCGTTCTCACACTGGTCCTACCCTCATCTGCTCTCACACTGGTCCTACTTCGATCCGTTCTCAGACTGGTCCTAAACCGACCCGTTCTCACACTGGTCCTACCCCGACCCGTTCACACACTGGTCCTACACCGACCCGTTCTCACACTGGTCCTACCACGACCCGTTCTCACACTGGTCCTACCAAGACCCGTTCTCACACTGGTCCTACACCTACCCATTCTCAGACTGGTCCTACCCCGACACGTTCTTACACTGGTCCTACCCCGACCCGTTCTCACACTGGTCCTACCCCGCCCCTTTCTCACACTGGTCCTTCCGTGACCCGTTCTCAGACTGGTCCTACCCCAACCCGTTCGCACACTGGTCCTACCCCGACCCGTTCTCACACTGGTTCTACCTCGACCCATTCTCACACTGGTCCTACCCTGACCTGTTCTCACACTGGTCCTCCCCGACACGTTCTCAGACTGGTCCTACCCCGACCCGTTCACACACTGATCCTACACCGACCCGTTTTCACACTGGTCCTACCCCGACCCGTTCTTACACTGGTCCTACCCCGACCCGTTCTCACACTGGTCCTACCACGACCCGTTCTCACACTGGTCCTACCAAGACCCGTTCTCACACTGGTCCTACACCTACCCATTCTCAGACTGGTCCTACCCCGACCCGTTCTTACACTGGTCCTACCCCGACCCATTCTCACACTGGTCCTACCCCGCCCCTTTCTCACACTGGTCCTTCCATGACCCGTTCTCAGACTGGTCCTACCCCAACCCGTTCGCAAACTGGTCCTACCCCGACCCGTTCTCACACTGGTTCTACCTCGACCCATTCTCACACTGGTCCTACACCGACCCGTTCTCACACTGGTCCTACCCCGACCCGTTCTCAGATTGGTCCTACCCCGACCCGTTCTCAGACTGGTTCTACCCCGACCCGTTTTCAGACTGGTCCTACCCCCATCTGTTCTCAGAATCGTCCTTTCCCGACCCGTTCTCAGATGGTCCTACTCTGACCCATTCTCAGACTGGTCCGACCCTAACTCGTTCTCACACTGGTCCTACCCTGACCCGTTCTCACACTTGTCCTACCCCGACCCGTTCTCACACTGGTCCTACCACGACCCGTTCTCACAATGGTCCTACACCGACCCATTCCCACACTGGTCCTACCCAGACCCGTTCTCACACTGGTCCTTCCGTGACCCGTTCTCAGACTGGTCCTACCCCGACCCGTTCTCACACTGGTTCTACCTCGACCCATTCTCACACTGGTCCTACCCTGACCTGTTCTCACACTGGTCCTCCCCGACACGTTCTCAGACTGGTCCTACCCCGACCCGTTCACACACTGATCCTACACCGACCCGTTTTCACACTGGTCCTACCCCGACCCGTTCTTACACTGGTCCTACCCCGACCCGTTCTCACACTGGTCCTACCACGACCCGTTCTCACACTGGTCCTACCAAGACCCGTTCTCACACTGGTCCTACAACTACCCATTCTCAGACTGGTCCTAGCCCGACCCGTTCTTACACTGGTCCTACCCCGACCCATTCTCACACTGGTCCTACCCCGCCCCTTTCTCACACTGGTCCTTCCATGACCCGTTCTCAGACTGGTCCTACCCCAACCCGTTCGCAAACTGGTCCTACCCCGACCCGTTCTCACACTGGTTCTACCTCGACCCATTCTCACACTGGTCCTACACCGACCCGTTCTCACACTGGTCCTACCCCGACCCGTTTTCAGACTGGTCCTACGCCATCTGTTCTCAGAATTGTCCTTTACCGACCCGTTCTCAGATGGTCCTACCCTGACCTGTTCTCACACTGGTCCTCCCCGACACGTTCTAACACTGGTCCTACCCCGACCCGTTCACACACTGGTCCTACACCGACCCGTTTTCACACTGGTCCTACCCCGACCCGTTCTTACACTGGTCCTACCCCAACCCGTTCTCACACTGGTCCTACCACGACCCCTTCTCACACTGGTCCTACCAAGACCTGTTCTCACACTGGTCCTACACCTACCCATTCTCAGACTGGTCCTACCCCGACCCGTTCTTACACTGGTCCTACCCTGCCCTGTTCTCACACTGGTCCTACCCCAACCCGTTCTCACAATGGTCCTACACCGACCCATTCTCACACTGGTCCTACCCAGACCCGTTCTCACACTGGTCCTACCCAGACCCGTTCTCACACTGGTCCTACCCAGACCCGTTCTCACACTGGGCCTACCCCGACCCGTTCTCACACTGGTCCTACCCCGACCCGTTCTCACACTGGTCCTACCCCTATCCGTTCTTACACTGGTCCTACCCCAACCCATTCGCACACTGGCCCTACCACGACCCTTTCTCTCACTGGTCCTACCACAACCCGTTTTCACACTGGTCCTTCCGTGACCCGTTCTCAGACTGGTCCTACCCCAACCCGTTCGCAAACTGGTCCTACCCCGACCCGTTCTCACACTGGTTCTAACTCGACCCATTCTCACACTGGTCCTACCCTGACTCATTCTCACAATGGTCCTACACCGACCCATTCTCACACTGGTCCTACCCAGACCCGTTCTCACACTGGTCCTACCCAGACCCGTTCTCACACTGGTCCTACCCCGACCCGTTCTCACACTGGTCCTACCACGACCCGTGTTCACACTGGTCCTACCCCGACCCTTTCACACACTGCTCCTACCACGACCCGTTCTCACACTGGTCCTACCCTCATCTGCTCTCACACTGGTCCTACTTCGATCCGTTCTCAGACTGGTCCTACCCCGACCCGTTCTCACACTAGTCCTACCCCGACCTGTTCTTACACTGGTCCTACCACGACCCGTTCTCACACTGGTCCTACCCTCATCTGCTCTCACACTGGTCCTACTTCGATCCGTTCTCAGACTGGTCCTAAACCGACCCGTTCTCACACTGGTCCTACCACGACCCTTTCTCACACTGGTCCTACCACGACCCGTTCTCACACTGGTCCTACCCGACCCTTTCTCACACTGGTCCTACCCTGACCCGTTCTCACAATGGTCCTACCCCGACCCGTTCTCACACTGATCCTACCCTGACCTGTTCTCACACTGGTCCTCCCCGACACGTTCTCACACTGGTCCTACCCCGACCCGTTCACACACTGGTCCTACCCCGACCCGTTCTTACACTGGTCCTACCCCGACCCGTTCTCACACTGGTCCTACCACGACCCGTTCTCACACTGGTCCTACCCCGCCCCTTTCTCACACTGGTCCTACCACGACCCGTTCTCACACTGGTCCTACCCTCATCTGCTCTCACACTGGTCCTACTTCGATCCGTTCTCAGACTGGTCCTACCCCGACCCGTTCTCACACTAGTCCTACCCCGACCTGTTCTTACACTGGTCCTACCACGACCCGTTCTCACACTGGTCCTACCCTCATCTGCTCTCACACTGGTCCTACTTCGATCCGTTCTCAGACTGGTCCTAAACCGACCCGTTCTCACACTGGTCCTACCCCGACCCGTTCTCACACTGGTCCTACCACGACCCTTTCTCACACTGGTCCTACCACGACCCGTTCTCACACTGGTCCTACCCGACCCTTTCTCACACTGGTCCTACCCTGACCCGTTCTCACAATGGTCCTACCCCGACCCGTTCTCACACTGATCCTACCCTGACCTGTTCTCACACTGGTCCTCCCCGACACGTTCTCACACTGGTCCTACCCCGACCCGTTCACACACTGGTCCTACCCCGACCCGTTCTTACACTGGTCCTACCCCGACCCGTTCTCACACTGGTCCTACCACGACCCGTTCTCACACTGGTCCTACCCTGACCTATTCTCACACTGGTCCTCCCCGACACGTTCTCACACTGGTCCTACCCCGACCCGTTCTCACACTGGTCCTACCACGACCCGTTCTCACACTGGTCCTACCCTGACCTATTCTCACACTGGTCCTCCCCGACACGTTCTCACACTGGTCCTACACCGACCCGTTCACACACTGGTCCTACCACGACCCGTTCTCACACTGGTCCTACCAAGACCCGTTCTCACACTGGTCCTACACCTACCCATTCTCAGACTGGTCCTACCCCGACCCGTTCTTACATTGGTCCTACCCCGACCCGTTCTCACACTGGTCCTACCCCGCCCCTTTCTCACACTGGTCCTTCCGTGACCGGTTCTCAGACTGGTCCTACCCCAACCCGTTCGCACACTGGTCCTACCCCGACCCATTCTCACACTGGTCCTACCCTGACTCGTTCTCACACTGGTCCTATCCCGACCCGTTCTCACACTGGTCCTACCCCAACCCGTTCTCAGATTGATCCTACCCCGACCCGTTTTCAGACTGGTCCTACCCCCATCTGTTCTCAGAATCGTCCTTTCCCGACCCGTTCTCAGATGCTCCTACCCTGACCTGTTCTCACACTGGTCCTCCCCGACACGTTCTCACACTGGTCCTACCCCGACCCGTTCACACACTGATCCTACACCGACCCGTTTTCACACTGGTCCTACCCCGACCCGTTCTTACACTGGTCCTACCCCGACCCGTTCTCACACTGGTCCTACCACGACCCGTTCTCACACTGGTCCTACCAAGACCCGTTCTCACACTGGTCCTACACCTACCCATTCTCAGACTGGTCCTACCCCGACCCGTTCTTACACTGGTCCTACCCCGACCCATTCTCACACTGGTCCTACCCCGCCCCTTTCTCACACTGGTCCTTCCATGACCCGTTCTCAGACTGGTCCTACCCCAACCCGTTCGCAAACTGGTCCTACCCCGACCCGTTCTCACACTGGTTCTACCTCGACCCATTCTCACACTGGTCCTACACCGACCCGTTCTCACACTGGTCCTACCCCGACCCGTTCTCAGATTGGTCCTACCCCGACCCGTTCTCAGACTGGTTCTACCCCGACCCGTTCTCACACTGGTTCTACCTCGACCCATTCTCACACTGGTCCTCCCCGACACGTTCTCACACTGGTCCTACCCCGACCCGTTCACACACTGGTCCTACACCGACCCGTTCTCACACTGGTCCTACCACGACCCGTTCTCACACTGGTCCTACCAAGACCCGTTCTCACACTGGTCCTACACCTACCCATTCTCAGACTGGTCCTACCCCGACACGTTCTTACACTGGTCCTACCCCGACCCGTTCTCACACTGGTCCTACCCCGCCCCTTTCTCACACTGGTCCTTCCGTGACCCGTTCTCAGACTGGTCCTACCCCAACCCGTTCGCACACTGGTCCTACCCCGACCCGTTCTCACACTGGTTCTACCTCGACCCATTCTCACACTGGTCCTACCCTGACCTGTTCTCACACTGGTCCTCCCCGACACGTTCTCAGACTGGTCCTACCCCGACCCGTTCACACACTGATCCTACACCGACCCGTTTTCACACTGGTCCTACCCCGACCCGTTCTTACACTGGTCCTACCCCGACCCGTTCTCACACTGGTCCTACCACGACCCGTTCTCACACTGGTCCTACCAAGACCCGTTCTCACACTGGTCCTACACCTACCCATTCTCAGACTGGTCCTACCCCGACCCGTTCTTACACTGGTCCTACCCCGACCCATTCTCACACTGGTCCTACCCCGCCCCTTTCTCACACTGGTCCTTCCATGACCCGTTCTCAGACTGGTCCTACCCCAACCCGTTCGCAAACTGGTCCTACCCCGACCTGTTCTCACACTGGTTCTACCTCGACCCATTCTCACACTGGTCCTACACCGACCCGTTCTCACACTGGTCCTACCCCGACCCGTTCTCAGATTGGTCCTACCCCGACCCGTTCTCAGACTGGTTCTACCCCGACCCGTTTTCAGACTGGTCCTACCCCCATCTGTTCTCAGAATCGTCCTTTCCCGACCCGTTCTCAGATGGTCCTACTCTGACCCATTCTCAGACTGGTCCGACCCTAACTCGTTCTCACACTGGTCCTACCCTGACCCGTTCTCACACTTGTCCTACCCCGACCCGTTCTCACACTGGTCCTACCACGACCCGTTCTCACACTGGTCCTACCAAGACCCGTTCTCACACTGGTCCTACACCTACCCATTCTCAGACTGGTCCTAGCCCGACCCGTTCTTACACTGGTCCTACCCCGACCCGTTCTCACACTGGTCCTACCCCGACCCGTTCTCACTCTGGTCCTACCACCACCCGTTCTCACACTGGCCCTACACCGACCCGTTCTCACACTGGTCCTACCCCGACCCGTTCTCACACTGGTCCTACCCCTATCCGTTCTTACACTGGTCCTACCCCGACCCATTCGCACACTGGCCCTACCACGACCCTTTCTCACACTGGTCCTACCACGACCCGTTCTCACACTGGTCCTTCCGTGACCCGTTCTCAGACTGGTCCTACCCCAACCCGTTCGCAAACTGGTCCTACCCCGACCCGTTCTCACACTGGTTCTAACTCGACCCATTCTCACACTGGTCCTACCCTGACTCGTTCTCACACTGGTCCTACCCCTACCCGTTCTCAGATTGGTCCTACCCCGACCCGTTTTCAGACTGGTCCTACGCCATCTGTTCTCAGAATTGTCCTTTACCGACCCGTTCTCAGATGGTCCTACCCTGACCTGTTCTCACACTGGTCCTCCCCGACACGTTCTAACACTGGTCCTACCCCGACCCGTTCACACACTGGTCCTACACCGACCCGTTTTCACACTGGTCCTACCCCGACCCGTTCTTACACTGGTCCTACCCCAACCCGTTCTCACACTGGTCCTACCACGACCCCTTCTCACACTGGTCCTACCAAGACCTGTTCTCACACTGGTCCTACACCTACCCATTCTCAGACTGGTCCTACCCCGACCCGTTCTTACACTGGTCCTACCCTGCCCTGTTCTCACACTGGTCCTACCCCAACCCGTTCTCACAATGGTCCTACACCGACCCATTCTCACACTGGTCCTACCCAGACCCGTTCTCACACTGGTCCTACCCAGACCCGTTCTCACACTGGTCCTACCCAGACCCGTTCTCACACTGGGCCTACCCCGACCCGTTCTCACACTGGTCCTACCCCGACCCGTTCTCACACTGGTCCTACCCCTATCCGTTCTTACACTGGTCCTACCCCAACCCATTCGCACACTGGCCCTACCACGACCCTTTCTCTCACTGGTCCTACCACGACCCGTTTTCACACTGGTCCTTCCGTGACCCGTTCTCAGACTGGTCCTACCCCAACCCGTTCGCAAACTGGTCCTACCCCGACCCGTTCTCACACTGGTTCTAACTCGACCCATTCTCACACTGGTCCTACCCTGACTCGTTCTCACACTGGTCCTACCCCTACCCGTTCTCAGATTGGTCCTACCCCGACCCGTTTTCAGACTGGTCCTACCCCCATCTGTTCTCAGAATTGTCCTTTCCCGACCCGTTCTCAGATGGTCCTACCCTGACCTGTTCTCACACTGGTCCTCCCCGACACGTTCTAACACTGGTCCTACCCCGACCCGTTCACACACTGGTCCTACACCGACCCGTTTTCACACTGGTCCTACCCCGACCCGTTCTTACACTGGTCCTACCCCAACCCGTTCTCACACTGGTCCTACCACGACCCCTTCTCACACTGGTCCTACCAAGACCTGTTCTCACACTGGTCCTACACCTACCCATTCTCAGACTGGTCCTACCCCGACCCGTTCTTACACTGGTCCTACCCTGCCCTGTTCTCACACTGGTCCTACCCCAACCCGTTCTCACAATGGTCCTACACCGACCCATTCTCACACTGGTCCTACCCAGACCCGTTCTCACACTGGTCCTACCCAGACCCGTTCTCACACTGGTCCTACCCCGACCCGTTCTCACACTGGTCCTACCACGACCCGTGTTCACACTGGTCCTACCCCGACCCTTTCACACACTGCTCCTACCACGACCCGTTCTCACACTGGTCCTACCCTCATCTGCTCTCACACTGGTCCTACTTCGATCCGTTCTCAGACTGGTCCTACCCCGACCCGTTCTCACACTAGTCCTACCCCGACCTGTTCTTACACTGGTCCTACCACGACCCGTTCTCACACTGGTCCTACCCTCATCTGCTCTCACACTGGTCCTACTTCGATCCGTTCTCAGACTGGTCCTAAACCGACCCGTTCTCACACTGGTCCTACCCCGACCCGTTCTCACACTGGTCCTACCACGACCCTTTCTCACACTGGTCCTACCACGACCCGTTCTCACACTGGTCCTACCCGACCCTTTCTCACACTGGTCCTACCCTGACCCGTTCTCACAATGGTCCTACCCCGACCCGTTCTCACACTGATCCTACCCTGACCTGTTCTCACACTGGTCCTCCCCGACACGTTCTCACACTGGTCCTACCCCGACCCGTTCACACACTGGTCCTACCCCGACCCGTTCTTACACTGGTCCTACCCCGACCCGTTCTCACACTGGTCCTACCACGACCCGTTCTCACACTGGTCCTACCCTGACCTATTCTCACACTGGTCCTCCCCGACACGTTCTCACACTGGTCCTACCCCGACCCGTTCACACACTGGTCCTACACCGACCCGTTCTCACACTGGTCCTACCACGACCCGTTCTCACACTGGTCCTACCCTGACCTATTCTCACACTGGTCCTCCCCGACACGTTCTCACACTGGTCCTACACCGACCCGTTCACACACTGGTCCTACCACGACCCGTTCTCACACTGGTCCTACCAAGACCCGTTCTCACACTGGTCCTACACCTACCCATTCTCAGACTGGTCCTACCCCGACCCGTTCTTACATTGGTCCTACCCCGACCCGTTCTCACACTGGTCCTACCCCGCCCCTTTCTCACACTGGTCCTTCCGTGACCGGTTCTCAGACTGGTCCTACCCCAACCCGTTCGCACACTGGTCCTACCCCGACCCATTCTCACACTGGTCCTACCCTGACTCGTTCTCACACTGGTCCTATCCCGACCCGTTCTCACACTGGTCCTACCCCAACCCGTTCTCAGATTGATCCTACCCCGACCCGTTTTCAGACTGGTCCTACCCCCATCTGTTCTCAGAATCGTCCTTTCCCGACCCGTTCTCAGATGCTCCTACCCTGACCTGTTCTCACACTGGTCCTCCCCGACACGTTCTCACACTGGTCCTACCCCGACCCGTTCACACACTGATCCTACACCGACCCGTTTTCACACTGGTCCTACCCCGACCCGTTCTTACACTGGTCCTACCCCGACCCGTTCTCACACTGGTCCTACCACGACCCGTTCTCACACTGGTCCTACCAAGACCCGTTCTCACACTGGTCCTACACCTACCCATTCTCAGACTGGTCCTACCCCGACCCGTTCTTACACTGGTCCTACCCCGACCCATTCTCACACTGGTCCTACCCCGCCCCTTTCTCACACTGGTCCTTCCATGACCCGTTCTCAGACTGGTCCTACCCCAACCCGTTCGCAAACTGGTCCTACCCCGACCCGTTCTCACACTGGTTCTACCTCGACCCATTCTCACACTGGTCCTACACCGACCCGTTCTCACACTGGTCCTACCCCGACCCGTTCTCAGATTGGTCCTACCCCGACCCGTTCTCAGACTGGTTCTACCCCGACCCGTTCTCACACTGGTTCTACCTCGACCCATTCTCACACTGGTCCTCCCCGACACGTTCTCACACTGGTCCTACCCCGACCCGTTCACACACTGGTCCTACACCGACCCGTTCTCACACTGGTCCTACCACGACCCGTTCTCACACTGGTCCTACCAAGACCCGTTCTCACACTGGTCCTACACCTACCCATTCTCAGACTGGTCCTACCCCGACACGTTCTTACACTGGTCCTACCCCGACCCGTTCTCACACTGGTCCTACCCCGCCCCTTTCTCACACTGGTCCTTCCGTGACCCGTTCTCAGACTGGTCCTACCCCAACCCGTTCGCACACTGGTCCTACCCCGACCCGTTCTCACACTGGTTCTACCTCGACCCATTCTCACACTGGTCCTACCCTGACCTGTTCTCACACTGGTCCTCCCCGACACGTTCTCAGACTGGTCCTACCCCGACCCGTTCACACACTGATCCTACACCGACCCGTTTTCACACTGGTCCTACCCCGACCCGTTCTTACACTGGTCCTACCCCGACCCGTTCTCACACTGGTCCTACCACGACCCGTTCTCACACTGGTCCTACCAAGACCCGTTCTCACACTGGTCCTACAACTACCCATTCTCAGACTGGTCCTAGCCCGACCCGTTCTTACACTGGTCCTACCCCGACCCATTCTCACACTGGTCCTACCCCGCCCCTTTCTCACACTGGTCCTTCCATGACCCGTTCTCAGACTGGTCCTACCCCAACCCGTTCGCAAACTGGTCCTACCCCGACCCGTTCTCACACTGGTTCTACCTCGACCCATTCTCACACTGGTCCTACACCGACCCGTTCTCACACTGGTCCTACCCCGACCCGTTTTCAGACTGGTCCTACGCCATCTGTTCTCAGAATTGTCCTTTACCGACCCGTTCTCAGATGGTCCTACCCTGACCTGTTCTCACACTGGTCCTCCCCGACACGTTCTAACACTGGTCCTACCCCGACCCGTTCACACACTGGTCCTACACCGACCCGTTTTCACACTGGTCCTACCCCGACCCGTTCTTACACTGGTCCTACCCCAACCCGTTCTCACACTGGTCCTACCACGACCCCTTCTCACACTGGTCCTACCAAGACCTGTTCTCACACTGGTCCTACACCTACCCATTCTCAGACTGGTCCTACCCCGACCCGTTCTTACACTGGTCCTACCCTGCCCTGTTCTCACACTGGTCCTACCCCAACCCGTTCTCACAATGGTCCTACACCGACCCATTCTCACACTGGTCCTACCCAGACCCGTTCTCACACTGGTCCTACCCAGACCCGTTCTCACACTGGTCCTACCCAGACCCGTTCTCACACTGGGCCTACCCCGACCCGTTCTCACACTGGTCCTACCCCGACCCGTTCTCACACTGGTCCTACCCCTATCCGTTCTTACACTGGTCCTACCCCAACCCATTCGCACACTGGCCCTACCACGACCCTTTCTCTCACTGGTCCTACCACGACCCGTTTTCACACTGGTCCTTCCGTGACCCGTTCTCAGACTGGTCCTACCCCAACCCGTTCGCAAACTGGTCCTACCCCGACCCGTTCTCACACTGGTTCTAACTCGACCCATTCTCACACTGGTCCTACCCTGACTCGTTCTCACACTGGTCCTACCCCTACCCGTTCTCAGATTGGTCCTACCCCGACCCGTTTTCAGACTGGTCCTACCCCCATCTGTTCTCAGAATTGTCCTTTCCCGACCCGTTCTCAGATGGTCCTACCCTGACCTGTTCTCACACTGGTCCTCCCCGACACGTTCTAACACTGGTCCTACCCCGACCCGTTCACACACTGGTCCTACACCGACCCGTTTTCACACTGGTCCTACCCCGACCCGTTCTTACACTGGTCCTACCCCAACCCGTTCTCACACTGGTCCTACCACGACCCCTTCTCACACTGGTCCTACCAAGACCTGTTCTCACACTGGTCCTACACCTACCCATTCTCAGACTGGTCCTACCCCGACCCGTTCTTACACTGGTCCTACCCTGCCCTGTTCTCACACTGGTCCTACCCCAACCCGTTCTCACAATGGTCCTACACCGACCCATTCTCACACTGGTCCTACCCAGACCCGTTCTCACACTGGTCCTACCCAGACCCGTTCTCACACTGGTCCTACCCCGACCCGTTCTCACACTGGTCCTACCACGACCCGTGTTCACACTGGTCCTACCCCGACCCTTTCACACACTGCTCCTACCACGACCCGTTCTCACACTGGTCCTACCCTCATCTGCTCTCACACTGGTCCTACTTCGATCCGTTCTCAGACTGGTCCTACCCCGACCCGTTCTCACACTAGTCCTACCCCGACCCGTTCTCACACTGGTCCTACCACGACCCTTTCTCACACTGGTCCTACCACGACCCGTTCTCACACTGGTCCTACCCGACCCTTTCTCACACTGGTCCTACCCTGACCCGTTCTCACAATGGTCCTACCCCGACCCGTTCTCACACTGATCCTACCCTGACCTGTTCTCACACTGGTCCTCCCCGACACGTTCTCACACTGGTCCTACCCCGACCCGTTCACACACTGGTCCTACCCCGACCCGTTCTTACACTGGTCCTACCCCGACCCGTTCTCACACTGGTCCTACCACGACCCGTTCTCACACTGGTCCTACCCTGACCTATTCTCACACTGGTCCTCCCCGACACGTTCTCACACTGGTCCTACCCCGACCCGTTCACACACTGGTCCTACACCGACCCGTTCTCACACTGGTCCTACCACGACCCGTTCTCACACTGGTCCTACCCTGACCTATTCTCACACTGGTCCTCCCCGACACGTTCTCACACTGGTCCTACACCGACCCGTTCACACACTGGTCCTACCACGACCCGTTCTCACACTGGTCCTACCAAGACCCGTTCTCACACTGGTCCTACACCTACCCATTCTCAGACTGGTCCTACCCCGACCCGTTCTTACATTGGTCCTACCCCGACCCGTTCTCACACTGGTCCTACCCCGCCCCTTTCTCACACTGGTCCTTCCGTGACCGGTTCTCAGACTGGTCCTACCCCAACCCGTTCGCACACTGGTCCTACCCCGACCCATTCTCACACTGGTCCTACCCTGACTCGTTCTCACACTGGTCCTATCCCGACCCGTTCTCACACTGGTCCTACCCCAACCCGTTCTCAGATTGATCCTACCCCGACCCGTTTTCAGACTGGTCCTACCCCCATCTGTTCTCAGAATCGTCCTTTCCCGACCCGTTCTCAGATGCTCCTACCCTGACCTGTTCTCACACTGGTCCTCCCCGACACGTTCTCACACTGGTCCTACCCCGACCCGTTCACACACTGATCCTACACCGACCCGTTTTCACACTGGTCCTACCCCGACCCGTTCTTACACTGGTCCTACCCCGACCCGTTCTCACACTGGTCCTACCACGACCCGTTCTCACACTGGTCCTACCAAGACCCGTTCTCACACTGGTCCTACACCTACCCATTCTCAGACTGGTCCTACCCCGACCCGTTCTTACACTGGTCCTACCCCGACCCATTCTCACACTGGTCCTACCCCGCCCCTTTCTCACACTGGTCCTTCCATGACCCGTTCTCAGACTGGTCCTACCCCAACCCGTTCGCAAACTGGTCCTACCCCGACCCGTTCTCACACTGGTTCTACCTCGACCCATTCTCACACTGGTCCTACACCGACCCGTTCTCACACTGGTCCTACCCCGACCCGTTCTCAGATTGGTCCTACCCCGACCCGTTCTCAGACTGGTTCTACCCCGACCCGTTCTCACACTGGTTCTACCTCGACCCATTCTCACACTGGTCCTCCCCGACACGTTCTCACACTGGTCCTACCCCGACCCGTTCACACACTGGTCCTACACCGACCCGTTCTCACACTGGTCCTACCACGACCCGTTCTCACACTGGTCCTACCAAGACCCGTTCTCACACTGGTCCTACACCTACCCATTCTCAGACTGGTCCTACCCCGACACGTTCTTACACTGGTCCTACCCCGACCCGTTCTCACACTGGTCCTACCCCGCCCCTTTCTCACACTGGTCCTTCCGTGACCCGTTCTCAGACTGGTCCTACCCCAACCCGTTCGCACACTGGTCCTACCCCGACCCGTTCTCACACTGGTTCTACCTCGACCCATTCTCACACTGGTCCTACCCTGACCTGTTCTCACACTGGTCCTCCCCGACACGTTCTCAGACTGGTCCTACCCCGACCCGTTCACACACTGATCCTACACCGACCCGTTTTCACACTGGTCCTACCCCGACCCGTTCTTACACTGGTCCTACCCCGACCCGTTCTCACACTGGTCCTACCACGACCCGTTCTCACACTGGTCCTACCCTGACCTATTCTCACACTGGTCCTCCCCGACACGTTCTCACACTGGTCCTACCCCGACCCGTTCACACACTGGTCCTACACCGACCCGTTCTCACACTGGTCCTACCACGACCCGTTCTCACACTGGTCCTACCCTGACCTATTCTCACACTGGTCCTCCCCGACACGTTCTCACACTGGTCCTACACCGACCCGTTCACACACTGGTCCTACCACGACCCGTTCTCACACTGGTCCTACCAAGACCCGTTCTCACACTGGTCCTACACCTACCCATTCTCAGACTGGTCCTACCCCGACCCGTTCTTACATTGGTCCTACCCCGACCCGTTCTCACACTGGTCCTACCCCGCCCCTTTCTCACACTGGTCCTTCCGTGACCGGTTCTCAGACTGGTCCTACCCCAACCCGTTCGCACACTGGTCCTACCCCGACCCATTCTCACACTGGTCCTACCCTGACTCGTTCTCACACTGGTCCTATCCCGACCCGTTCTCACACTGGTCCTACCCCAACCCGTTCTCAGATTGATCCTACCCCGACCCGTTTTCAGACTGGTCCTACCCCCATCTGTTCTCAGAATCGTCCTTTCCCGACCCGTTCTCAGATGCTCCTACCCTGACCTGTTCTCACACTGGTCCTCCCCGACACGTTCTCACACTGGTCCTACCCCGACCCGTTCACACACTGATCCTACACCGACCCGTTTTCACACTGGTCCTACCCCGACCCGTTCTTACACTGGTCCTACCCCGACCCGTTCTCACACTGGTCCTACCACGACCCGTTCTCACACTGGTCCTACCAAGACCCGTTCTCACACTGGTCCTACACCTACCCATTCTCAGACTGGTCCTACCCCGACCCGTTCTTACACTGGTCCTACCCCGACCCATTCTCACACTGGTCCTACCCCGCCCCTTTCTCACACTGGTCCTTCCATGACCCGTTCTCAGACTGGTCCTACCCCAACCCGTTCGCAAACTGGTCCTACCCCGACCCGTTCTCACACTGGTTCTACCTCGACCCATTCTCACACTGGTCCTACACCGACCCGTTCTCACACTGGTCCTACCCCGACCCGTTCTCAGATTGGTCCTACCCCGACCCGTTCTCAGACTGGTTCTACCCCGACCCGTTCTCACACTGGTTCTACCTCGACCCATTCTCACACTGGTCCTCCCCGACACGTTCTCACACTGGTCCTACCCCGACCCGTTCACACACTGGTCCTACACCGACCCGTTCTCACACTGGTCCTACCACGACCCGTTCTCACACTGGTCCTACCAAGACCCGTTCTCACACTGGTCCTACACCTACCCATTCTCAGACTGGTCCTACCCCGACACGTTCTTACACTGGTCCTACCCCGACCCGTTCTCACACTGGTCCTACCCCGCCCCTTTCTCACACTGGTCCTTCCGTGACCCGTTCTCAGACTGGTCCTACCCCAACCCGTTCGCACACTGGTCCTACCCCGACCCGTTCTCACACTGGTTCTACCTCGACCCATTCTCACACTGGTCCTACCCTGACCTGTTCTCACACTGGTCCTCCCCGACACGTTCTCAGACTGGTCCTACCCCGACCCGTTCACACACTGATCCTACACCGACCCGTTTTCACACTGGTCCTACCCCGACCCGTTCTTACACTGGTCCTACCCCGACCCGTTCTCACACTGGTCCTACCACGACCCGTTCTCACACTGGTCCTACCAAGACCCGTTCTCACACTGGTCCTACAACTACCCATTCTCAGACTGGTCCTAGCCCGACCCGTTCTTACACTGGTCCTACCCCGACCCATTCTCACACTGGTCCTACCCCGCCCCTTTCTCACACTGGTCCTTCCATGACCCGTTCTCAGACTGGTCCTACCCCAACCCGTTCGCAAACTGGTCCTACCCCGACCCGTTCTCACACTGGTTCTACCTCGACCCATTCTCACACTGGTCCTACACCGACCCGTTCTCACACTGGTCCTACCCCGACCCGTTTTCAGACTGGTCCTACGCCATCTGTTCTCAGAATTGTCCTTTACCGACCCGTTCTCAGATGGTCCTACCCTGACCTGTTCTCACACTGGTCCTCCCCGACACGTTCTAACACTGGTCCTACCCCGACCCGTTCACACACTGGTCCTACACCGACCCGTTTTCACACTGGTCCTACCCCGACCCGTTCTTACACTGGTCCTACCCCAACCCGTTCTCACACTGGTCCTACCACGACCCCTTCTCACACTGGTCCTACCAAGACCTGTTCTCACACTGGTCCTACACCTACCCATTCTCAGACTGGTCCTACCCCGACCCGTTCTTACACTGGTCCTACCCTGCCCTGTTCTCACACTGGTCCTACCCCAACCCGTTCTCACAATGGTCCTACACCGACCCATTCTCACACTGGTCCTACCCAGACCCGTTCTCACACTGGTCCTACCCAGACCCGTTCTCACACTGGTCCTACCCAGACCCGTTCTCACACTGGGCCTACCCCGACCCGTTCTCACACTGGTCCTACCCCGACCCGTTCTCACACTGGTCCTACCCCTATCCGTTCTTACACTGGTCCTACCCCAACCCATTCGCACACTGGCCCTACCACGACCCTTTCTCTCACTGGTCCTACCACGACCCGTTTTCACACTGGTCCTTCCGTGACCCGTTCTCAGACTGGTCCTACCCCAACCCGTTCGCAAACTGGTCCTACCCCGACCCGTTCTCACACTGGTTCTAACTCGACCCATTCTCACACTGGTCCTACCCTGACTCGTTCTCACACTGGTCCTACCCCTACCCGTTCTCAGATTGGTCCTACCCCGACCCGTTTTCAGACTGGTCCTACCCCCATCTGTTCTCAGAATTGTCCTTTCCCGACCCGTTCTCAGATGGTCCTACCCTGACCTGTTCTCACACTGGTCCTCCCCGACACGTTCTAACACTGGTCCTACCCCGACCCGTTCACACACTGGTCCTACACCGACCCGTTTTCACACTGGTCCTACCCCGACCCGTTCTTACACTGGTCCTACCCCAACCCGTTCTCACACTGGTCCTACCACGACCCCTTCTCACACTGGTCCTACCAAGACCTGTTCTCACACTGGTCCTACACCTACCCATTCTCAGACTGGTCCTACCCCGACCCGTTCTTACACTGGTCCTACCCTGCCCTGTTCTCACACTGGTCCTACCCCAACCCGTTCTCACAATGGTCCTACACCGACCCATTCTCACACTGGTCCTACCCAGACCCGTTCTCACACTGGTCCTACCCAGACCCGTTCTCACACTGGTCCTACCCCGACCCGTTCTCACACTGGTCCTACCACGACCCGTGTTCACACTGGTCCTACCCCGACCCTTTCACACACTGCTCCTACCACGACCCGTTCTCACACTGGTCCTACCCTCATCTGCTCTCACACTGGTCCTACTTCGATCCGTTCTCAGACTGGTCCTACCCCGACCCGTTCTCACACTAGTCCTACCCCGACCCGTTCTCACACTGGTCCTACCACGACCCTTTCTCACACTGGTCCTACCACGACCCGTTCTCACACTGGTCCTACCCGACCCTTTCTCACACTGGTCCTACCCTGACCCGTTCTCACAATGGTCCTACCCCGACCCGTTCTCACACTGATCCTACCCTGACCTGTTCTCACACTGGTCCTCCCCGACACGTTCTCACACTGGTCCTACCCCGACCCGTTCACACACTGGTCCTACCCCGACCCGTTCTTACACTGGTCCTACCCCGACCCGTTCTCACACTGGTCCTACCACGACCCGTTCTCACACTGGTCCTACCCTGACCTATTCTCACACTGGTCCTCCCCGACACGTTCTCACACTGGTCCTACCCCGACCCGTTCACACACTGGTCCTACACCGACCCGTTCTCACACTGGTCCTACCACGACCCGTTCTCACACTGGTCCTACCCTGACCTATTCTCACACTGGTCCTCCCCGACACGTTCTCACACTGGTCCTACACCGACCCGTTCACACACTGGTCCTACCACGACCCGTTCTCACACTGGTCCTACCAAGACCCGTTCTCACACTGGTCCTACACCTACCCATTCTCAGACTGGTCCTACCCCGACCCGTTCTTACATTGGTCCTACCCCGACCCGTTCTCACACTGGTCCTACCCCGCCCCTTTCTCACACTGGTCCTTCCGTGACCGGTTCTCAGACTGGTCCTACCCCAACCCGTTCGCACACTGGTCCTACCCCGACCCATTCTCACACTGGTCCTACCCTGACTCGTTCTCACACTGGTCCTATCCCGACCCGTTCTCACACTGGTCCTACCCCAACCCGTTCTCAGATTGATCCTACCCCGACCCGTTTTCAGACTGGTCCTACCCCCATCTGTTCTCAGAATCGTCCTTTCCCGACCCGTTCTCAGATGCTCCTACCCTGACCTGTTCTCACACTGGTCCTCCCCGACACGTTCTCACACTGGTCCTACCCCGACCCGTTCACACACTGATCCTACACCGACCCGTTTTCACACTGGTCCTACCCCGACCCGTTCTTACACTGGTCCTACCCCGACCCGTTCTCACACTGGTCCTACCACGACCCGTTCTCACACTGGTCCTACCAAGACCCGTTCTCACACTGGTCCTACACCTACCCATTCTCAGACTGGTCCTACCCCGACCCGTTCTTACACTGGTCCTACCCCGACCCATTCTCACACTGGTCCTACCCCGCCCCTTTCTCACACTGGTCCTTCCATGACCCGTTCTCAGACTGGTCCTACCCCAACCCGTTCGCAAACTGGTCCTACCCCGACCCGTTCTCACACTGGTTCTACCTCGACCCATTCTCACACTGGTCCTACACCGACCCGTTCTCACACTGGTCCTACCCCGACCCGTTCTCAGATTGGTCCTACCCCGACCCGTTCTCAGACTGGTTCTACCCCGACCCGTTCTCACACTGGTTCTACCTCGACCCATTCTCACACTGGTCCTCCCCGACACGTTCTCACACTGGTCCTACCCCGACCCGTTCACACACTGGTCCTACACCGACCCGTTCTCACACTGGTCCTACCACGACCCGTTCTCACACTGGTCCTACCAAGACCCGTTCTCACACTGGTCCTACACCTACCCATTCTCAGACTGGTCCTACCCCGACACGTTCTTACACTGGTCCTACCCCGACCCGTTCTCACACTGGTCCTACCCCGCCCCTTTCTCACACTGGTCCTTCCGTGACCCGTTCTCAGACTGGTCCTACCCCAACCCGTTCGCACACTGGTCCTACCCCGACCCGTTCTCACACTGGTTCTACCTCGACCCATTCTCACACTGGTCCTACCCTGACCTGTTCTCACACTGGTCCTCCCCGACACGTTCTCAGACTGGTCCTACCCCGACCCGTTCACACACTGATCCTACACCGACCCGTTTTCACACTGGTCCTACCCCGACCCGTTCTTACACTGGTCCTACCCCGACCCGTTCTCACACTGGTCCTACCACGACCCGTTCTCACACTGGTCCTACCAAGACCCGTTCTCACACTGGTCCTACACCTACCCATTCTCAGACTGGTCCTAGCCCGACCCGTTCTTACACTGGTCCTACCCCGACCCATTCTCACACTGGTCCTACCCCGCCCCTTTCTCACACTGGTCCTTCCATGACCCGTTCTCAGACTGGTCCTACCCCAACCCGTTCGCAAACTGGTCCTACCCCGACCCGTTCTCACACTGGTTCTACCTCGACCCATTCTCACACTGGTCCTACACCGACCCGTTCTCACACTGGTCCTACCCCGACCCGTTCTCAGATTGGTCCTACCCCGACCCGTTCTCAGACTGGTTCTACCCCGACCCGTTTTCAGACTGGTCCTACCCCCATCTGTTCTCAGAATCGTCCTTTCCCGACCCGTTCTCAGATGGTCCTACTCTGACCCATTCTCAGACTGGTCCGACCCTAACTCGTTCTCACACTGGTCCTACCCTGACCCGTTCTCACACTTGTCCTACCCCGACCCGTTCTCACACTGCTCCTACCACGACCCGTTCTCACACTGGTCCTACCAAGACCCGTTCTCACACTGGTCCTACACCTACCCATTCTCAGACTGGTCCTAGCCCGACCCGTTCTTACACTGGTCCTACCCCGACCCGTTCTCACACTGGTCCTACCCCGACCCGTTCTCACTCTGGTCCTACCACCACCCGTTCTCACACTGGCCCTACACCGACCCGTTCTCACACTGGTCCTACCCCGACCCGTTCTCACACTGGTCCTACCCCTATCCGTTCTTACACTGGTCCTACCCCGACCCATTCGCACACTGGCCCTACCACGACCCTTTCTCACACTGGTCCTACCACGACCCGTTCTCACACTGGTCCTTCCGTGACCCGTTCTCAGACTGGTCCTACCCCAACCCGTTCGCAAACTGGTCCTACCCCGACCCGTTCTCACACTGGTTCTAACTCGACCCATTCTCACACTGGTCCTACCCTGACTCGTTCTCACACTGGTCCTACCCCTACCCGTTCTCAGATTGGTCCTACCCCGACCCGTTTTCAGACTGGTCCTACCCCCATCTGTTCTCAGAATTGTCCTTTCCCGACCCGTTCTCAGATGGTCCTACCCTGACCTGTTCTCACACTGGTCCTCCCCGACACGTTCTAACACTGGTCCTACCCCGACCCGTTCACACACTGGTCCTACACCGACCCGTTTTCACACTGGTCCTACCCCGACCCGTTCTTACACTGGTCCTACCCCAACCCGTTCTCACACTGGTCCTACCACGACCCCTTCTCACACTGGTCCTACCAAGACCTGTTCTCACACTGGTCCTACACCTACCCATTCTCAGACTGGTCCTACCCCGACCCGTTCTTACACTGGTCCTACCCTGCCCTGTTCTCACACTGGTCCTACCCCAACCCGTTCTCACAATGGTCCTACACCGACCCATTCTCACACTGGTCCTACCCAGACCCGTTCTCACACTGGTCCTACCCAGACCCGTTCTCACACTGGGCCTACCCCGACCCGTTCTCACACTGGTCCTACCACGACCCGTGTTCACACTGGTCCTACCCCGACCCTTTCACACACTGCTCCTACCACGACCCGTTCTCACACTGGTCCTACCCTCATCTGCTCTCACACTAGTCCTACTTCGATCCGTTCTCAGACTGGTCCTACCCCGACCCGTTCTCACACTAGTCCTACCCCGACCTGTTCTTACACTGGTCCTACCACGACCCGTTCTCACACTGGTCCTACCCCGACCCGTTCTTACACTGGTCCTACCCCGACCCGTTCTCACACTGGTCCTACCACGACCCGTTCTCACACTGGTCCTACCCTGACCTATTCTCACACTGGTCCTCCCCGACACGTTCTCACACTGGTCCTACCCCGACCCGTTCACACACTGGACCTACACCGACCCGTTCTCACACTGGTCCTACCACGACCCGTTCTCACACTGGTCCTAACAAGACCCGTTCTCACACTGGTCCTACACCTACCCATTCTCAGACTGGTCCTACCCCGACCCGTTCTCACACTGGTCCTACCCCGCCCCTTTCTCACACTGGTCCTTCCGTGACCCGTTCTCAGACTGGTGCTACCCCAACCCGTTCGCACACTGGTTCTACCTCGACCCATTCTCACACTGGTCCTACCCTGACTCGTTCTCACACTGGTCCTATCCCGACCCGTTCTCACACTGGTCCTACCCCAACCCGTTCTCAGATTGATCCTACCCCGACCCGTTTTCAGACTGGTCCTACCCCGACCCGTTCTCACACTGGTCCTACCCCGACCCGTTCTCACACTGGTCCTACACCTACCCATTCTCAGACTGGTCCTACCCCGACCCGTTCTTAAACTGGTCCTACCCCGACCCATTCTCACACTGGTCCTACACCGACCCGTTCTCACACTGGTCCTACCCCGACCCGTTCTCAGATTGGTCCTACCCCGACCCGTTCTCAGACTGGTTCTACCCCGACCCGTTTTCAGACTGGTCCTACCCCCATCTGTTCTCAGAATCGTCCTTTCCCGACCCGTTCTCAGATGGTCCTACTCTGACCCATTCTCAGACTGGTCCGACCCTAACTCGTTCTCACACTGGTCCTACCCTGACCCGTTCTCACACTTGTCCTACCCCGACCCGTTCTCACACTGGTCCTACCACGACCCGTTCTCACACTGGTCCTACCAAGACCCGTTCTCACACTGGTCCTACACCTACCCATTCTCAGACTGGTCCTAGCCCGACCCGTTCTTACACTGGTCCTACCCCGACCCGTTCTCACACTGGTCCTACCCCGACCCGTTCTCACTCTGGTCCTACCACCACCCGTTCTCACACTGGCCCTACACCGACCCGTTCTCACACTGGTCCTACCCCGACCCGTTCTCACACTGGTCCTACCCCTATCCGTTCTTACACTGGTCCTACCCCGACCCATTCGCACACTGGCCCTACCACGACCCTTTCTCACACTGGTCCTACCACGACCCGTTCTCACACTGGTCCTTCCGTGACCCGTTCTCAGACTGGTCCTACCCCAACCCGTTCGCAAACTGGTCCTACCCCGACCCGTTCTCACACTGGTTCTAACTCGACCCATTCTCACACTGGTCCTACCCTGACTCGTTCTCACACTGGTCCTACCCCTACCCGTTCTCAGATTGGTCCTACCCCGACCCGTTTTCAGACTGGTCCTACCCCCATCTGTTCTCAGAATTGTCCTTTCCCGACCCGTTCTCAGATGGTCCTACCCTGACCTGTTCTCACACTGGTCCTCCCCGACACGTTCTAACACTGGTCCTACCCCGACCCGTTCACACACTGGTCCTACACCGACCCGTTTTCACACTGGTCCTACCCCGACCCGTTCTTACACTGGTCCTACCCCAACCCGTTCTCACACTGGTCCTACCACGACCCCTTCTCACACTGGTCCTACCAAGACCTGTTCTCACACTGGTCCTACACCTACCCATTCTCAGACTGGTCCTACCCCGACCCGTTCTTACACTGGTCCTACCCTGCCCTGTTCTCACACTGGTCCTACCCCAACCCGTTCTCACAATGGTCCTACACCGACCCATTCTCACACTGGTCCTACCCAGACCCGTTCTCACACTGGTCCTACCCAGACCCGTTCTCACACTGGGCCTACCCCGACCCGTTCTCACACTGGTCCTACCACGACCCGTGTTCACACTGGTCCTACCCCGACCCTTTCACACACTGCTCCTACCACGACCCGTTCTCACACTGGTCCTACCCTCATCTGCTCTCACACTGGTCCTACTTCGATCCGTTCTCAGACTGGTCCTACCCCGACCCGTTCTCACACTAGTCCTACCCCGACCTGTTCTTACACTGGTCCTACCACGACCCGTTCTCACACTGGTCCTACCCCGACCCGTTCTTACACTGGTCCTACCCCGACCCGTTCTCACACTGGTCCTACCACGACCCGTTCTCACACTGGTCCTACCCTGACCTATTCTCACACTGGTCCTCCCCGACACGTTCTCACACTGGTCCTACCCCGACCCGTTCACACACTGGACCTACACCGACCCGTTCTCACACTGGTCCTACCACGACCCGTTCTCACACTGGTCCTAACAAGACCCGTTCTCACACTGGTCCTACACCTACCCATTCTCAGACTGGTCCTACCCCGACCCGTTCTCACACTGGTCCTACCCCGCCCCTTTCTCACACTGGTCCTTCCGTGACCCGTTCTCAGACTGGTGCTACCCCAACCCGTTCGCACACTGGTCCTACCCCGACCCGTTCTCACACTGGTTCTACCTCGACCCATTCTCACACTGGTCCTACCCTGACTCGTTCTCACACTGGTCCTATCCCGACCCGTTCTCACACTGGTCCTACCCCAACCCGTTCTCAGATTGATCCTACCCCGACCCGTTTTCAGACTGGTCCTACCCCCATCTGTTCTCAGAATCGTCCTTTCCCGACCCGTTCTCAGATGGTCCTACCCTGACCTGTTCTCACACTGGTCCTCCCCGACACGTTCTCACACTGGTCCTACCCCGACCCGTTCACACACTGATCCTACACCGACCCGTTTTCACACTGGTCCTACCCCGACCCGTTCTTACACTGGTCCTACCCCGACCCGTTCTCACACTGGTCCTACCACGACCCGTTCTCACACTGGTCCTACCAAGACCCGTTCTCACACTGGTCCTACACCTACCCATTCTCAGACTGGTCCTACCCCGACCCGTTCTTAAACTGGTCCTACCCCGACCCATTCTCACACTGGTCCTACCCCGCCCCTTTCTCACACTGGTCCTTCCATGACCCGTTCTCAGACTGGTCCTACCCCAACCCGTTCGCAAACTGGTCCTACCCCGACCCGTTCTCACACTGGTTCTACCTCGACCCATTCTCACACTGGTCCTACACCGACCCGTTCTCACACTGGTCCTACCCCGACCCGTTCACACACTGGTCCTACACCGACCCGTTCTCACACTGGTCCTACCCCGCCCCTTTCTCACACTGGTCCTTCCATGACCCGTTCTCAGACTGGTCCTACCCCAACCCGTTCGCAAACTGGTCCTACCCCGACCCGTTCTCACACTGGTTCTACCTCGACCCATTCTCACACTGGTCCTCCCCGACACGTTCTCACACTGGTCCTACACCGACCCGTTCTCACACTGGTCCTACCACGACCCGTTCTCACACTGGTCCTACCAAGACCCGTTCTCACACTGGTCCTACACCTACCCATTCTCAGACTGGTCCTACCCCGACCCGTTCTTACACTGGTCCTACCCCGACCAGTTCTCACACTGGTCCTACCCCGCCCCTTTCTCACACTGGTCTTTCCGTGACCCGTTCTCAGACTGGTCCTACCCCAACCCGTTCGCACACTGGTCCTACCCCGACCCGTTCTCACACTGGTTCTACCTCGACCCATTCTCACTCTGGTCCTACATCGACTCGTTCTCACACGGTTCATACCCCGACCCGTTCTCACACTGGTCCTTCTTCGATCCGTTCTCAGACTGTTCCTACCCCGATCCGTTCTCACACTGGTCCTACCCCTGCCCATTCTTATACTGGTCCTACCCGGGCCCGTTCTCACACTGGTCCTACCACGACCCATTCTCACACTGGTCCCACACCTACCCATTCTCAGACTGGTCCTACCATGACCCGTTCTCAGACTGGTCCTACCCTGACCCGTTCTCACACTGGTCCTACCCCGACCCATTCTCACACTGGTCCTACCCGACCCTTTCTCACACTGGTCCTACCCCGACCCATTCTCACACAGGTCCTACTTCGATCCGTTCTCAGACTGGTCCTACCCCGACTCATTCTCACACTGTTCCTAACTCGACCCGTTCTCACACTGGTCCTTCCCCGATTCGCTCTCACACTGGTCCTACCCTCAACTGTTCTCACACAGGTCCTACCTTGACCCTTCTCACACTGATCGTACCCCGACCCTTTCACACACTGGTCCTTCCGTGACCCGTTCTCAGACTGGTCCTACCCCAACCCGATCGCAAACTGGTCCTACTCAGACCAGTGTTCACACTGGTTCTACCTCGACCCATTCTCACACTGGTCCTACCCTGACCAGTTCTCACACTGGTCCTACCCCAACCCGTTCTCACACTGGTCCTACCCCGACCCGTTCTCAGACTGGTCCTACCCCGTCCCGTTCTCAGACAGGTCCTACCGCGACCCGTTCACACACTGGTCCTACCCTGACCCGTTCTCACACTGGTCCTATCCCGACCCGTTCTCACACTGGTCCTACCCTCATCTGCTCTCACACTGGTCCTACTTCGATCCGTTCTCAGACTGGTCCTAACCCGACCCGTTCTCACACTGGTCCTACCCCGACCCGTTCTCACACTGGTCCTACCACGACCCTTTCTCACACTGGTCCTACCACGACCCGTTCTCACACTGGTCCTACCCGACCCTTTCTCACACTGGTCCTACCCTGACCCGTTCTCACAATGGTCCTACCCCGACCCGTTCTCACATTGATCCTACCCTGACCTGTTCTCACACTGGTCCTCCCCGACACGTTCTCACACTGGTCCTACCCCGACCCGTTCACACACTGGTCCTACACCGACCCGTTCTCACACTGGTCCTACCCCGACCCGTTCTTACACTGGTCCTACCACGACCCGTTCTCACACTGGTCCTACCCTGACCTATTCTCACACTGGTCCTCCCCGACACGTTCTCACACTGGTCCTACCCCGACCCGTTCACACACTGGTCCTACACCGACCCGTTTTCACACTGGTCCTACCACGACCCGTTCTCACACTGGTCCTACCAAGACCCGTTCTCACACTGGTCCTACACCTACCCATTCTCAGACTGGTCCTACCCCGACCCATTCTTACACTGGTCCTACCCCGACCCGTTCTCACACTGGTCCTACCCCGCCCCTTTCTCACACTGGTCCTTCCGTGACCCGTTCTCAGACTGGTCCTACCCCAACCCGTTCGCACACTGGTCCTACCCCGACCCGTTCTCACACTGGTTCTACCTCGACCCATTCTCACACTGGTCCTACCCTGACTCGTTCTCACACTGGTCCTATCCCGACCCGTTCTCACACTGGTCCTACCCCAACCCGTTCTCAGATTGATCCTACCCCGACCCGTTTTCAGACTGGTCCTACCCCCATCTGTTCTCAGAATCGTCCTTTTCCTACCCGTTCTCAGATGGTCCTACCCTGACCTGTTCTCACACTGGTCCTCCCCGACACGTTCTCACACTGGTCCTACCCCGACCCGTTCACACACTGATCCTACACCGACCCGTTTTCACACTGGTCCTACCCCGACCCGTTCTTACACTGGTCCCACCCCGACCCGTTCTCACACTGGTCCTACCCCGCCCCTTTCTCACACTGGTCCTTCCGTGACCCGTTCTCAGACTGGTCCTACCCCAACCCATTCGCACACTGGTCCTACCCCGACCCGTTCTCACACTGGTTCTACCTCGACCCATTCTCACACTGGTCCTACCCTGACTCGTTCTCACACTGGTCCTATCCCGACCCGTTCTCACACTGGTCCTACCCCAACCCGTTCTCAGATTGATCCTACCCCGACCCGTTTTCAGACTGGTCCTACCCCCATCTGTTCTCAGAATCGTCCTTTCCTGACCCGTTCTCAGATGGTCCTACCCTGACCTGTTCTCACACTGGTCCTCCCCGACACGTTCTCACACTGGTCCTACCCCAACCCGTTCACACACTGATCCTACACCGACCCGTTTTCACACTGGTCCTACCCCGACCCGTTCTTACACTGGTCCTACCCCGACCCGTTCTCACACTGGTCCTACCACGACCCGTTCTCACACTGGTCCTACCAAGACCCGTTCTCACACTGGTCCTACACCTACCCATTCTCAGACTGGTCCTACCCCGACCCATTCTTACACTGGTCCTACCCCGACCCATTCTCACACTGGTCCCACCCCGCCCCTTTCTCACACTGGTCCTTCCATGACCCGTTCTCAGACTGGTCCTACCCCAACCCGTTCGCAAACTGGTCCTACCCCGACCCGTTCTCACACTGGTTCTACCTCGACCCATTCTCACACTGGTCCTCCCCGACACGTTCTCACACTGGTCCTACACCGACCCGTTCTCACACTGGTCCTACCACGACCCGTTCTCACACTGGTCCTACCAAGACCCGTTCTCACACTGGTCCTACACCTACCCATTCTCAGACTGGTCCTACCCCGACCCGTTCTTACACTGGTCCTACCCCGACCAGTTCTCACACTGGTCCTACCCCGCCTCTTTCTCACACTGGTCTTTCCGTGACCCGTTCTCAGACTGGTCCTACCCCAACCCGTTCGCACACTGGTCCTACCCCGACCCGTTCTCACACTGGTTCTACCTCGACCCATTCTCACTCTGGTCCTACATCGACTCGTTCTCACACGGTTCATACCCCGACCCGTTCTCACACTGGTCCTTCTTCGATCCGTTCTCAGACTGTTCCTACCCCGATCCGTTCTCACACTGGTCCTACCCCTGCCCATTCTTATACTGGTCCTACCCGGGCCCGTTCTCACACTGGTCCTACCACGACCCATTCTCACACTGGTCCCACACCTACCCATTCTCAGACTGGTCCTACCATGACCCGTTCTCAGACTGGTCCTACCCTGACCCGTTCTCACACTGGTCCTACCCCGACCCATTCTCACACTGGTCCTACCCGACCCTTTCTCACACTGGTCCTACCCCGACCCATTCTCACACAGGTCCTACTTCGATCCGTTCTCAGACTGGTCCTACCCCGACTCATTCTCACACTGTTCCTAACTCGACCCGTTCTCACACTGGTCCTTCCCCGATTCGCTCTCACACTGGTCCTACCCTCAACTGTTCTCACACAGGTCCTACCTTGACCCTTCTCACACTGATCGTACCCCGACCCTTTCACACACTGGTCCTTCCGTGACCCGTTCTCAGACTGGTCCTACCCCAACCCGATCGCAAACTGGTCCTACTCAGACCAGTGTTCACACTGGTTCTACCTCGACCCATTCTCACACTGGTCCTACCCTGACCAGTTCTCACACTGGTCCTACCCCAACCCGTTCTCACACTGGTCCTACCCCGACCCGTTCTCAGACTGGTCCTACCCCGTCCCGTTCTCAGACAGGTCCTACCGCGACCCGTTCACACACTGGTCCTACCCTGACCCGTTCTCACACTGGTCCTATCCCGACCCGTTCTCACACTGGTCCTACCCTCATCTGCTCTCACACTGGTCCTACTTCGATCCGTTCTCAGACTGGTCCTAACCCGACCCGTTCTCACACTGGTCCTACCCCGACCCGTTCTCACACTGGTCCTACCACGACCCTTTCTCACACTGGTCCTACCACGACCCGTTCTCACACTGGTCCTACCCGACCCTTTCTCACACTGGTCCTACCCTGACCCGTTCTCACAATGGTCCTACCCCGACCCGTTCTCACATTGATCCTACCCTGACCTGTTCTCACACTGGTCCTCCCCGACACGTTCTCACACTGGTCCTACCCCGACCCGTTCACACACTGGTCCTACACCGACCCGTTCTCACACTGGTCCTACCCCGACCCGTTCTTACACTGGTCCTACCACGACCCGTTCTCACACTGGTCCTACCCTGACCTATTCTCACACTGGTCCTCCCCGACACGTTCTCACACTGGTCCTACCCCGACCCGTTCACACACTGGTCCTACACCGACCCGTTTTCACACTGGTCCTACCACGACCCGTTCTCACACTGGTCCTACCAAGACCCGTTCTCACACTGGTCCTACACCTACCCATTCTCAGACTGGTCCTACCCCGACCCATTCTTACACTGGTCCTACCCCGACCCGTTCTCACACTGGTCCTACCCCGCCCCTTTCTCACACTGGTCCTTCCGTGACCCGTTCTCAGACTGGTCCTACCCCAACCCGTTCGCACACTGGTCCTACCCCGACCCGTTCTCACACTGGTTCTACCTCGACCCATTCTCACACTGGTCCTACCCTGACTCGTTCTCACACTGGTCCTATCCCGACCCGTTCTCACACTGGTCCTACCCCAACCCGTTCTCAGATTGATCCTACCCCGACCCGTTTTCAGACTGGTCCTACCCCCATCTGTTCTCAGAATCGTCCTTTTCCTACCCGTTCTCAGATGGTCCTACCCTGACCTGTTCTCACACTGGTCCTCCCCGACACGTTCTCACACTGGTCCTACCCCGACCCGTTCACACACTGATCCTACACCGACCCGTTTTCACACTGGTCCTACCCCGACCCGTTCTTACACTGGTCCCACCCCGACCCGTTCTCACACTGGTCCTACCCTCATCTGCTCTCACACTGGTCCTACTTCGATCCGTTCTCAGACTGGTCCTAACCCGACCCGTTCTCACACTGGTCCTACCCCGACCCGTTCTCACACTGGTCCTACCACGACCCTTTCTCACACTGGTCCTACCACGACCCGTTCTCACACTGGTCCTACCCGACCCTTTCTCACACTGGTCCTACCCTGACCCGTTCTCACAATGGTCCTACCCCGACCCGTTCTCACATTGATCCTACCCTGACCTGTTCTCACACTGGTCCTCCCCGACACGTTCTCACACTGGTCCTACCCCGACCCGTTCACACACTGGTCCTACACCGACCCGTTCTCACACTGGTCCTACCCCGACCCGTTCTTACACTGGTCCTACCACGACCCGTTCTCACACTGGTCCTACCCTGACCTATTCTCACACTGGTCCTCCCCGACACGTTCTCACACTGGTCCTACCCCGACCCGTTCACACACTGGTCCTACACCGACCCGTTTTCACACTGGTCCTACCACGACCCGTTCTCACACTGGTCCTACCAAGACCCGTTCTCACACTGGTCCTACACCTACCCATTCTCAGACTGGTCCTACCCCGACCCATTCTTACACTGGTCCTACCCCGACCCGTTCTCACACTGGTCCTACCCCGCCCCTTTCTCACACTGGTCCTTCCGTGACCCGTTCTCAGACTGGTCCTACCCCAACCCGTTCGCACACTGGTCCTACCCCGACCCGTTCTCACACTGGTTCTACCTCGACCCATTCTCACACTGGTCCTACCCTGACTCGTTCTCACACTGGTCCTATCCCGACCCGTTCTCACACTGGTCCTACCCCAACCCGTTCTCAGATTGATCCTACCCCGACCCGTTTTCAGACTGGTCCTACCCCCATCTGTTCTCAGAATCGTCCTTTTCCTACCCGTTCTCAGATGGTCCTACCCTGACCTGTTCTCACACTGGTCCTCCCCGACACGTTCTCACACTGGTCCTACCCCGACCCGTTCACACACTGATCCTACACCGACCCGTTTTCACACTGGTCCTACCCCGACCCGTTCTTACACTGGTCCCACCCCGACCCGTTCTCACACTGGTCCTACCCCGCCCCTTTCTCACACTGGTCCTTCCGTGACCCGTTCTCAGACTGGTCCTACCCCAACCCATTCGCACACTGGTCCTACCCCGACCCGTTCTCACACTGGTTCTACCTCGACCCATTCTCACACTGGTCCTACCCTGACTCGTTCTCACACTGGTCCTATCCCGACCCGTTCTCACACTGGTCCTACCCCAACCCGTTCTCAGATTGATCCTACCCCGACCCGTTTTCAGACTGGTCCTACCCCCATCTGTTCTCAGAATCGTCCTTTCCTGACCCGTTCTCAGATGGTCCTACCCTGACCTGTTCTCACACTGGTCCTCCCCGACACGTTCTCACACTGGTCCTACCCCAACCCGTTCACACACTGATCCTACACCGACCCGTTTTCACACTGGTCCTACCCCGACCCGTTCTTACACTGGTCCTACCCCGACCCGTTCTCACACTGGTCCTACCACGACCCGTTCTCACACTGGTCCTACCAAGACCCGTTCTCACACTGGTCCTACACCTACCCATTCTCAGACTGGTCCTACCCCGACCCATTCTTACACTGGTCCTACCCCGACCCATTCTCACACTGGTCCCACCCCGCCCCTTTCTCACACTGGTCCTTCCATGACCCGTTCTCAGACTGGTCCTACCCCAACCCGTTCGCAAACTGGTCCTACCCCGACCCGTTCTCACACTGGTTCTACCTCGACCCATTCTCACACTGGTCCTCCCCGACACGTTCTCACACTGGTCCTACACCGACCCGTTCTCACACTGGTCCTACCACGACCCGTTCTCACACTGGTCCTACCAAGACCCGTTCTCACACTGGTCCTACACCTACCCATTCTCAGACTGGTCCTACCCCGACCCGTTCTTACACTGGTCCTACCCCGACCAGTTCTCACACTGGTCCTACCCCGCCTCTTTCTCACACTGGTCTTTCCGTGACCCGTTCTCAGACTGGTCCTACCCCAACCCGTTCGCACACTGGTCCTACCCCGACCCGTTCTCACACTGGTTCTACCTCGACCCATTCTCACTCTGGTCCTACATCGACTCGTTCTCACACGGTTCATACCCCGACCCGTTCTCACACTGGTCCTTCTTCGATCCGTTCTCAGACTGTTCCTACCCCGATCCGTTCTCACACTGGTCCTACCCCTGCCCATTCTTATACTGGTCCTACCCGGGCCCGTTCTCACACTGGTCCTACCACGACCCATTCTCACACTGGTCCCACACCTACCCATTCTCAGACTGGTCCAACCATGACCCGTTCTCAGACTGGTCCTACCCTGACCCGTTCTCACACTGGTCCTACCCCGACCCATTCTCACACTGGTCCTACCCGACCCTTTCTCACACTGGTCCTACCCCGACCCATTCTCACACAGGTCCTACTTCGATCCGTTCTCAGACTGGTCCTACCCCGACTCATTCTCACACTGTTCCTAACTCGACCCGTTCTCACACTGGTCCTTCCCCGATTCGCTCTCACACTGGTCCTACCCTCAACTGTTCTCACACAGGTCCTACCTTGACCCTTCTCACACTGATCGTACCCCGACCCTTTCACACACTGGTCCTTCCGTGACCCGTTCTCAGACTGGTCCTACCCCAACCCGATCGCAAACTGGTCCTACTCAGACCAGTGTTCACACTGGTTCTACCTCGACCCATTCTCACACTGGTCCTACCCTGACCAGTTCTCACACTGGTCCTACCCCAACCCGTTCTCACACTGGTCCTACCCCGACCCGTTCTCAGACTGGTCCTACCCCGTCCCGTTCTCAGACAGGTCCTACCGCGACCCGTTCACACACTGGTCCTACCCTGACCCGTTCTCACACTGGTCCTATCCTGACCCGTTCTCACACTGGTCCTACCCTCATCTGCTCTCACACTGGTCCTACTTCGATCCGTTCTCAGACTGGTCCTAACCCGACCCGTTCTCACACTGGTCCTACCCCGACCCGTTCTCACACTGGTCCTACCACGACCCTTTCTCACACTGGTCCTACCACGACCTGTTCTCACACTGGTCCTACCCGACCCTTTCTCACACTGGTCCTACCCTGACCCGTTCTCACAATGGTCCTACCCCGACCCGTTCTCACATTGATCCTACCCTGACCTGTTCTCACACTGGTCCTCCCCGACACGTTCTCACACTGGTCCTACCCCGACCCGTTCACACACTGGTCCTACACCGACCCGTTCTCACACTGGTCCTACCCCGACCCGTTCTTACACTGGTCCTACCCCGACCCGTTCTCACACTGCTCCTACCACGACCCGTTCTCACACTGGTCCTACCCTGACCTATTCTCACACTGGTCCTCCCCGACACGTTCTCACACTGGTCCTACCCCGACCCGTTCACACACTGGTCCTACACCGACCCGTTCTCACACTGGTCCTACCACGACCCGTTCTCACACTGGTCCTACCAAGACCCGTTCTCACACTGGTCCTACACCTACCCATTCTCAGACTGGTCCTACCCCGACCCATTCTTACACTGGTCCTACCCCGACCCGTTCTCACACTGGTCCTACACCGCCCCTTTCTCACACTGGTCCTTCCGTGACCCGTTCTCAGACTGGTCCTACCCCAACCCGTTCGCACACTGGTCCTACCCCGACCCGTTCTCACACTGGTTCTACCTCGACCCATTCTCACACTGGTCCTACCCTGACTCGTTCTCACACTGGTCCTATCCCGACCCGTTCTCACACTGGTCCTACCCCAACCCGTTCTCAGATTGATCCTACCCCGACCCGTTTTCAGACTGATCCTACCCCCATCTGTTCTCAGAATCGTCCTTTTCCTACCCGTTCTCAGATGGTCCTACCCTGACCTGTTCTCACACTGGTCCTCCCCGACACGTTCTCACACTGGTCCTACCCCGACCCGTTCACACACTGATCCTACACCGACCCGTTTTCACACTGGTCCTACCCCGACCCGTTCTTACACTGGTCCTACCCCGACCCGTTCTCACACTGGTCCTACCCCGCCCCTTTCTCACACTGGTCCTTCCGTGACCCGTTCTCAGACTGGTCCTACCCCAACCCGTTCGCACACTGGTCCTACCCCGACCCGTTCTCACACTGGTTCTACCTCGATCCATTCTCACACTGGTCCTACCCTGACTCGTTCTCACACTGGTCCTATCCCGACCGTTCTCACACTGGTCCTACCCCAACCCGTTCTCAGATTGATCCTACCCCGACCCGTTTTCAGACTGGTCCTACCCCCATCTGTTCTCAGAATCGTCCTTTCCCGACCCGTTCTCAGATGGTCCTACCCTGACCTGTTCTCACACTGGTCCTCCCCGACACGTTCTCACACTGGTCCTACCCCGACCCGTTCACACACTGATCCTACACCGACCCGTTTTCACACTGGTCCTACCCCGACCCGTTCTTACACTGGTCCTACCAAGACCCGTTCTCACACTGGTCCTACACCTACCCATTCTCAGACTGGTCCTACCCCGACCCATTCTTACACTGGTCCTACCCCGACCCATTCTCACACTGGTCCTACCCCGCCCCTTTCTCACATTGGTCCTTCCATGACCCGTTCTCAGACTGGTCCTACCCCAACCCGTTCGCAAACTGGTCCTACCCCGACCCGTTCTCACACTGGTTCTACCTCGACCCATTCTCACACTGGTCCTACACCGACCCGTTCTCACACTGGTCCTACCCCGACCCGTTCACACACTGGTCCTACACCGACCCGTTCTCACACTGGTCCTACCCCGCCCCTTTCTCACACTGGTCCTTCCATGACCCGTTCTCAGACTGGTCCTACCCCAACCCGTTCGCAAACTGGTCCTACCCCGACCCGTTCTCACACTGGTTCTACCTCGACCCATTCTCACACTGGTCCTCCCCGACACGTTCTCACACTGGTCCTACCCCGACCCGTTCACACACTGGTCCTACACCGACCCGTTCTCACACTGGTCCTACCACGACCCGTTCTCACACTGGTCCTACCAAGACCCGTTCTCACACTGGTCCTACACCTACCCATTCTCAGACTGGTCCTACCCCGACCCGTTCTTACACTGGTCCTACCCCGACCCGTTCTCAGACTGGTCCTACCCCAACCCGTTCGCACACTGGTCCTACCCCGACCCGTTCTCACACTGGTTCTACCACGACCCTTTCTCACACTGGTCCTACCACGACCCGTTCTCACACTGGTCCTACCCGACCCTTTCTCACACTGGTCCTACCCTGACCCGTTCTCACAATGGTCCTACCACGAACCGTTCTCACATTGATCCTACCCTGACCTGTTCTCACACTGGTCCTCCCCGACACGTTCTCACACTGGTCCTACCCCGACCCGTTCACACACTGGTCCTACACCGACCCGTTCTCACACTGGTCCTACCCCGACCCGTTCTTACACTGGTCCTACCCCGACCCGTTCTCACACTGGTCCTACCACGACCCGTTCTCACACTGGTCCTACCCTGACCTATTCTCACACTGGTCCTCCCCGACACGTTCTCACACTGGTCCTACCCCGACCCGTTCACACACTGGTCCTACACCGACCCGTTCTCACACTGGTCCTACCACGACCCGTTCTCACACTGGTCCTACCAAGACCCGTTCTCACACTGGTCCTACACCTACCCATTCTCAGACTGGTCCTACCCCGACCCATTCTTACACTGGTCCTACCCCGACCCGTTCTCACACTGGTCCTACCCCGCCCCTTTCTCACACTGGTCCTTCCGTGACCCGTTCTCAGACTGGTCCTACCCCAACCCGTTCGCACACTGGTCCTACCCCGACCCGTTCTCACACTGGTTCTACCTCGACCCATTCTCACACTGGTCCTACCCTGACTCGTTCTCACACTGGTCCTATCCCGACCCGTTCTCACACTGGTCCTACCCCAACCCGTTCTCAGATTGATCCTACCCCGACCCGTTTTCAGACTGGTCCTACCCCCATCTGTTCTCAGAATCGTCCTTTTCCTACCCGTTCTCAGATGGTCCTACCCTGAACTGTTCTCACACTGGTCCTCCCCGACACGTTCTCACACTGGTCCTACCCCGACCCGTTCACACACTGATCCTACACTGACCCGTTTTCACACTGGTCCTACCCCGACCCGTTCTTACACTGGTCCTACCCCGACCCGTTCTCACACTGGTCCTACCCCGCCCCTTTCTCACACTGGTCCTTCCGTGACCCGTTCTCAGACTGGTCCTACCCCAACCCATTCGCACACTGGTCCTACCCCGACCCGTTCTCACACTGGTTCTACCTCGACCCATTCTCACACTGGTCCTACCCTGACTCGTTCTCACACTGGTCCTATCCCGACCGTTCTCACACTGGTCCTACCCCAACCCGTTCTCAGATTGATCCTACCCCGACCCGTTTTCAGACTGGTCCTACCCCCATCTGTTCTCAGAATCGTCCTTTCCCGACCCGTTCTCAGATGGTCCTACCCTGACCTGTTCTCACACTGGTCCTCCCCGACACGTTCTCACACTGGTCCTACCCCAACCCGTTCACACACTGATCCTACACCGACCCGTTTTCACACTGGTCCTACCCCAACCCGTTCTTACACTGGTCCTACCCCGACCCGTTCTCACACTGGTCCTACCACGACCCGTTCTCACACTGGTCCTACCAAGACCCGTTCTCACACTGGTCCTACACCTACCCATTCTCAGACTGGTCCTACCCCGACCCATTCTTACACTGGTCCTACCCCGACCCATTCTCACACTGGTCCTACCCCGCCCCTTTCTCACACTGGTCCTTCCATGACCCGTTCTCAGACTGGTCCTACCCCAACCCGTTCGCAAACTGGTCCTACCCCGACCCGTTCTCACACTGGTTCTACCTCAACCCATTCTCACACTGGTCCTACACCGACCCGTTCTCACACTGGTCCTACCCCGACCCGTTCACACACTGGTCCTACACCGACCCGTTCTCACACTGGTCCTACCCCGCCCCTTTCTCACACTGGTCCTTCCATGACCCGTTCTCAGACTGGTCCTACCCCAACCCGTTCGCAAACTGGTCCTACCCCGACCCGTTCTCACACTGGTTCTACCTCGACCCATTCTCACACTGGTCCTCCCCGACACGTTCTCACACTGGTCCTACCCCGACCCGTTCACACACTGGTCCTACACCGACCCGTTCTCACACTGGTCCTACCACGACCCGTTCTCACACTGGTCCTACCAAGACCCGTTCTCACACTGGTCCTACACCTACCCATTCTCAGACTGGTCCTACCCCGACCCGTTCTTACACTGGTCCTACCCCGACCCGTTCTCAGACTGGTCCTACCCCAACCCGTTCGCACACTGGTCCTACCCCGACCCGTTCTCACACTGGTTCTACCTCGACCCATTCTCACACTGGTCCTACCCTGACTCGTTCTCACACTGGTCCTATCCCGACCCGTTCTCACACTGGTCCTACCCCAACCCGTTCTCAGATTGATCCTACCCCGACCCGTTTTCAGACTGGTCCTACCCCCATCTGTTCTCAGAATCGTCCTTTCCCGACCCGTTCTCAGATGGTCCTACCCTGACCTGTTCTCACACTGGTCCTCCCCGACACGTTCTCAGACTGGTCCTACCCCGACCCGTTCACACACTGATCCTACACCGACCCGTTTTCACACTGGTCCTACCCCGACCCGTTCTTACACTGGTCCTACCCCGACCCGTTCTCACACTGGTCCTACCACGACCCGTTCTCACACTGGTCCTACCAAGACCCGTTCTCACACTGGTCCTACACCTACCCATTCTCAGACTGGTCCTACCCCGACCCGTTCTTACACTGGTCCTACCCCGACCCATTCTCACACTGGTCCTACCCCGCCCCTTTCTCACACTGGTCCTTCCATGACCCGTTCTCAGACTGGTCCTACCCCAACCCGTTCGCAAACTGGTCCTACCCCGACCCGTTCTCACACTGGTTCTACCTCGACCCATTCTCACACTGGTCCTACACCGACCCGTTCTCACACTGGTCCTACCCCGACCCGTTCACACACTGGTCCTACACCGACCCGTTCTCACACTGGTCCTACCCCGCCCCTTTCTCACACTGGTCCTTCCATGACCCGTTCTCAGACTGGTCCTACCCCAACCCGTTCGCAAACTGGTCCTACCCCGACCCGTTCTCACACTGGTTCTACCTCGACCCATTCTCACACTGGTCCTCCCCGACACGTTCTCACACTGGTCCTACCCCGACCCGTTCACACACTGGTCCTACACCGACCCGTTCTCACACTGGTCCTACCACGACCCGTTCTCACACTGGTCCTACCAAGACCCGTTCTCACACTGGTCCTACACCTACCCATTCTCAGACTGGTCCTACCCCGACCCATTCTCACACTGGTCCTACCCCGACCCGTTCTCAGACTGGTCCTACCCCAACCCGTTCGCACACTGGTCCTACCCCGACCCGTTCTCACACTGGTTCTACCTCGACCCATTCTCACACTGGTCCTACCCTGACTCGTTCTCACACTGGTCCTATCCCGACCCGTTCTCACACTGGTCCTACCCCAACCCGTTCTCAGATTGATCCTACCCCGACCCGTTTTCAGACTGGTCCTACCCCCATCTGTTTTCAGAATCGTCCTTTCCCGACCCGTTCTCAGATGGTCCTACCCTGACCTGTTCTCACACTGGTCCTCCCCGACACGTTCTCACACTGGTCCTACCCCGACCCGTTCACACACTGATCCTACACCGACCCGTTTTCACACTGGTCCTACCCCGACCCGTTCTCACACTGGTCCTACCACGACCCGTTCTCACACTGGTCCTACCAAGACCCATTCTCACACTGGTCCTACACCTACCCATTCTCAGACTGGTCCTACCCCGACCCGTTCTTACACTGGTCCTACCCCGACCCATTCTCACACTGGTCCTACCCCGCCCCTTTCTCACACTGGTCCTTCCATGACCCGTTCTCAGACTGGTCCTACCCCAACCCGTTCGCAAACTGGTCCTACCCCGACCCGTTCTCACACTGGTTCTACCTCGACCCATTCTCACACTGGTCCTACACCGACCCGTTCTCACACTGGTCCTACCCCGACCCGTTCAAACACTGGTCCTACACCGACCCGTTCTCACACTGGTCCTACCCCGCCCCTTTCTCACACTGGTCCTTCCATGACCCGTTCTCAGACTGGTCCTACCCCAACCCGTTCGCAAACTGGTCCTACCCCGATCCGTTCTCACACTGGTTCTACCTCGACCCATTCTCACACTGGTCCTCCCCGACACATTCTCACATTGGTCCTACCCTGACCCGTTCACACACTGGTCCTACACCGACCCGTTCTCACACTGGTCCTACCACGACCCGTTCTCACACTGGTCCTACCAAGACCCGTTCTCACACTGGTCCTACACCTACCCATTCTCAGATTGGTCCTGCCCCGACCCGTTCTCAGACTGGTTCTACCCCGACCCGTTTTCAGACTGGTCCTACCCCCATCTGTTCTCAGAATCGTCCTTTCCCGACCCGTTCTCAGATGGTCCTACTCTGACCCATTCTCAGACTGGTCCGACCCTAACTCGTTCACACACTGGTCCTACACCGACCCGTTCTCACACTGGTCCTACCCCGACCCGTTCTCACACTGGTCCTACCCCGCCCCTTTCTCACACTGGTCCTTCCATGACCCGTTCTCAGACTGGTCCTACCCCAACCCGTTCGCAAACTGGTCCTACCCCGACCCGTTCTCACACTGGTTCTACCTCGACCCATTCTCACACTGGTCCTCCCCGACACGTTCTCACACTGGTCCTACCCCGACCCGTTCACACACTGGTCCTACACCGACCCGTTCTCACACTGGTCCTACCACGACCCGTTCTCACACTGGTCCTACCAAGACCCGTTCTCACACTGGTCCTACACCTACCCATTCTCAGACTGGTCCTACCCCGACCCATTCTTACACTGGTCCTACCCCGACCCGTTCTCACACTGGTCCTACCCCGCCCCTTTCTCACACTGGTCCTTCCGTGACCCGTTCTCAGACTGGTCCTACCCCAACCCGTTCGCACACTGGTCCTACCCCGACCCGTTCTCACACTGGTTCTACCTCGACCCATTCTCACACTGGTCCTACCCTGACTCGTTCTCACACTGGTCCTATCCCGACCCGTTCTCACACTGGTCCTACCCCAACCCGTTCTCAGATTGATCCTACCCCGACCCGTTTTCAGACTGGTCCTACCCCCATCTGTTCTCAGAATCGTCCTTTCCCGACCCGTTCTCAGATGGTCCTACCCTGACCTGTTCTCACACTGGTCCTCCCCGACACGTTCTCACACTGGTCCTACCCCGACCCGTTCACACACTGATCCTACACCGACCCGTTTTCACACTGGTCCTACCCCGACCCGTTCTTACACTGGTCCTACCCCGACCCGTTCTTACACTGGTCCTACCCCGACCCGTTCTCACACTGGTCCTACCACGACCCGTTCTCACACTGGTCCTACCAAGACCCGTTCTCACACTGGTCCTACACCTACCCATTCTCAGACTGGTCCTACCCCGACCCGTTCTTACACTGGTCCTACCCCGACCCATTCTCACACTGGTCCTACCCCGCCCCTTTCTCACACTGGTCCTTCCATGACCCGTTCACAGACTGGTCCTACCCCAACCCGTTCGCAAACTGGTCCTACCCCGACCCGTTCTCACACTGGTTCTACCTCGACCCATTCTCACACTGCTCCTACACCGACCCGTTCTCACACTGGTCCTACCCCGACCCGTTCTCAGATTGGTCCTACCCCGACCCGTTCTCAGACTGGTTCTACCCCGACCCGTTTTCAGAGTGGTCCTACCCCCATCTGTTCTCAGAATCGTCCTTTCCCGACCCGTTCTCAGATGGTCCTACTCTGACCCATTCTCAGACTGGTCCGACCCTAACTCGTTCACACACTGGTCCTACACCGACCCGTTCTCACACTGGTCCTACCCCGACCCGTTCTTACACTGGTCCTACCCCGACCCGTTCTCACACTGGTCCTACCACGACCCGTTCTCACACTGGTCCTACCCTGACCTATTCTCACACTGGTCCTCCCCGACACGTTCTCACACTGGTCCTACCCCGACCCGTTCACACACTGGTCCTACACCGACCCGTTCTCACACTGGTCCTACCACGACCCGTTCTCACACTGGTCCTACCAAGACCCGTTCTCACACTGGTCCTACACCTACCCATTCTCAGACTGGTCCTACCCCGACCCGTTCTTACACTGGTCCTACCCCGACCCGTTCTCACACTGGTCCTACCCCGCCCCTTTCTCACACTGGTCCTTCCGTGACCCGTTCTCAGACTGGTCCTACCCCAACCCGTTCGCACACTGGTCCTACCCCGACCCGTTCTCACACTGGTTCTACCTCGACCCATTCTCACACTGGTCCTACCCTGACTCGTTCTCACACTGGTCCTATCCCGACCCGTTCTCACACTGGTCCTACCCCAACCCGTTCTCAGATTGATCCTACCCCGACCCGTTTTCAGACTGGTCCTACCCCCATCTGTTCTCAGAATCGTCCTTTCCCGACCCGTTCTCAGATGGTCCTACCCTGACCTGTTCTCACACTGGTCCTCCCCGACACGTTCTCACACTGGTCCTACCCCGACCCGTTCACACACTGATCCTACACCGACCCGTTTTCACACTGGTCCTACCCCGACCCGTTCTTACACTGGTCCTACCCCGACCCGTTCTCACACTGGTCCTACCACGACCCGTTCTCACACTGGTCCTACCAAGACCCGTTCTCACACTGGTCCTACACCTACCCATTCTCAGACTGGTCCTACCCCGACCCGTTCTTACACTGGTCCTACCCCGACCCATTCTCACACTGGTTCTACACCGCCCCTTTCTCACACTGGTCCTTCCATGACCCGTTCTCAGACTGGTCCTACCCCAACCCGTTCGCAAACTGGTCCTACCCCGACCCGTTCTCACACTGGTTCTACCTCGACCCATTCTCACACTGGTCCTACACCGACCCGTTCTCACACTGGTCCTACCCCGACCCGTTCACACACTGGGCCTACACCGACCCGTTCTCACACTGGTCCTACCCCGCCCCTTTCTCACACTGGTCCTTCCATGACCCGTTCTCAGACTGGTCCTACCCCAACCCGTTCGCAAACTGGTCCTACCCTGACCCGTTCTCACACTGGTTCTACCTCGACCCATTCTCACACTGGTCCTCCCCGACACGTTCTCACACTGGTCCTACCCCGACCCGTTCTTACACTGGTCCTACCCCGACCCATTCTCACACTGGTCCTACCCCGCCCCTTTCTCACACTGGTCCTTCCATGACCCGTTCTCAGACTGGTCCTACCCCAACCCGTTCGCAAACTGGTCCTACCCCGACCCGTTCTCACACTGGTTCTACCTCGACCCATTCTCACACTGCTCCTACACCGACCCGTTCTCACACTGGTCCTACCCCGACCCGTTCTCAGATTGGTCCTACCCCGACCCGTTCTCAGACTGGTTCTACCCCGACCCGTTTTCAGACTGGTCCTACCCCCATCTGTTCTCAGAATCGTCCTTTCCCGACCCGTTCTCAGATGGTCCTACTCTGACCCATTCTCAGACTGGTCCGACCCTAACTCGTTCACACACTGGTCCTACACCGACCCGTTCTCACACTGGTCCTACCCCGACCCGTTCTTACACTGGTCCTACCCCGACCCGTTCTCACACTGGTCCTACCACGACCCGTTCTCACACTGGTCCTACCCTGACCTATTCTCACACTGGTCCTCCCCGACACGTTCTCACACTGGTCCTACCCCGACCCGTTCACACACTGGTCCTACACCGACCCGTTCTCACACTGGTCCTACCACGACCCGTTCTCACACTGGTCCTACCAAGACCCGTTCTCACACTGGTCCTACACCTACCCATTCTCAGACTGGTCCTACCCCGACCCGTTCTTACACTGGTCCTACCCCGACCCGTTCTCACACTGGTCCTACCCCGCCCCTTTCTCACACTGGTCCTTCCGTGACCCGTTCTCAGACTGGTCCTACCCCAACCCGTTCGCACACTGGTCCTACCCCGACCCGTTCTCACACTGGTTCTACCTCGACCCATTCTCACACTGGTCCTACCCTGACTCGTTCTCACACTGGTCCTATCCCGACCCGTTCTCACACTGGTCCTACCCCAACCCGTTCTCAGATTGATCCTACCCCGACCCGTTTTCAGACTGGTCCTACCCCCATCTGTTCTCAGAATCGTCCTTTCCCGACCCGTTCTCAGATGGTCCTACCCTGACCTGTTCTCACACTGGTCCTCCCCGACACGTTCTCACACTGGTCCTACCCCGACACGTTCACACACTGATCCTACACCGACCCGTTTTCACACTGGTCCTACCCCGACCCGTTCTCACACTGGTCCTACCACGACCCGTTCTCACACTGGTCCTACCAAGACCCGTTCTCACACTGGTCCTACACATACCCATTCTCAGACTGGTCCTACCCCGACCCGTTCTTACACTGGTCCTACCCCGACCCATTCTCACACTGGTTCTACACCGCCCCTTTCTCACACTGGTCCTTCCATGACCCGTTCTCAGACTGGTCCTACCCCAACCCGTTCGCAAACTGGTCCTACCCCGACCCGTTCTCACACTGGTTCTACCTCGACCCATTCTCACATTGGTCCTACACCGACCCGTTCTCACACTGGTCCTACCCCGACCCGTTCACACACTGGTCCTACACAGACCCGTTCTCACACTGGTCCTACTCCGCCCCTTTCTCACACTGGTCCTTCCATGACCCGTTCTCAGTCTGGTCCTACCCCAACCCGTTCGCAAACTGGTCCTACCCCGACCCGTTCTTACACTGGTCCTACCCCGACCCGTTCTCACACTGGTTCTACCTCGACCCATTCTCACACTGGTCCTCCCCGACACGTTCTCACACTGGTCCTACCCCGACCCGTTCACACACTGGTCCTACAGCGACCCGTTCTCACACTGGTCCTACCACGACCCGTTCTCACACTGGTCGTACCAAGACCCGTTCTCACACTGGTCCTACATCTACCCATTCTCAGACTGGTCCTACCCCGACCCATTCTTACACTGGTCCTACCCCGACCCGTTCTCACACTGGTCCTACCCCGCCCCTTTCTCACACTGGTCTTTCCGTGACCCGTTCTCAGACTGGTCCTACCCCAACCCGTTCGCACACTGGTCCTACCCCGACCCGTTCTCACACAGGTTCTACCTCGACCCATTCTCACACTGGTCCTACCCTGACTCGTTCTCACACTGGTCCTATCCCGACCCGTTCTCACATTGGTCCTACCCCAACCCGTTCTCAGATTGATCCTACCCCGACCCGTTTTCAGACTGGTCCTACCCCCATCTGTTCTCAGAATCGTCCTTTCCCGACCCGTTCTCAGATGGTCCTACCCTGACCTGTTCTCACACTGGTCCTCCCCGACACGTTCTCACACTGGTCCTACCCCGACCCGTTCACACACTGATCCTACACCGACCCGTTTTCACACTGGTCCTACCCCGACCCGTTCTTACACTGGTCCTACCCCGACCCGTTCTCACACTGGTCCTACCCCGCCCCTTTCTCACACTGGTCCTTCCGTGACCCGTTCCCAGACTGGTCCTACCCCAACCCGTTCGCACACTGGTCCTACCCCGACCCGTTCTCACACTGGTTCTACCTCGACCCATTCTCACACTGGTCCTACCCTGACTCGTTCTCACACTGGTCCTATCCCGACCCGTCCTCACACTGGTCCTACCCCAACCCGTTCTCAGATTGATCCTACCCCGACCCGTTTTCAGACTGGTCCTACCCCCATCTGTTCTCAGAATCGTCCTTTCCCGACCCGTTCTCAGATGGTCCTACCCTGACCTGTTCTCACACTGGTCCTCCCCGACACGTTCTCACACTGGTCCTACCCCGACCCGTTCACACACTGATCCTACACCGACCCGTTTTCACACTGGTCCTACCCCGACCCGTTCTTACACTGGTCCTACCCCGACCCGTTCTCACACTGGTCCTACCACGACCCGTTCTCACACTGGTCCTACCAAGACCCGTTCTCACACTGGTCCTACACCTACCCATTCTCAGACTGGTCATACCCCGACCCATTCTTACACTGGTCCTACCCCGACCCATTCTCACACTGGTCCTACCCCGCCCCTTTCTCACACTGGTCCTTCCATGACCCGTTCTCAGATTGGTCCTACCCCAACCCGTTCGCAAACTGGTCCTACCCCGACCCGTTCTCACACTGGTTCTACCTCGACCCATTCTCACACTGGTCCTACACCGACCCGTTCTCACACTGGTCCTACCCCGACCCGTTCACACACTGGTCCTACACCGACCCGTTCTCACACTGGTCCTACCCCGCCCCTTTCTCACACTGGTCCTTCTATGACCCGTTCTCAGACTGGTCCTACCCCAACCCGTTCGCAAACTGGTCCTACCCCGACCCGTTCTCACACTGGTTCTACCTCGACCCATTCTCACACTGGTCCTCCCCGACACGTTCTCACACTGGTCCTACCCCGACCCGTTCACACACTGGTCCTACACCGACCCGTTCTCACACTGGTCCTACCACGACCCGTTCTCACACTGGTCCTACCAAGACCCGTTCTCACACTGGTCCTACACCTACCCATTCTCAGACTGGTCCTACCCCGACCCGTTCTTACACTGGTCCTACCCCGACCCGTTCTCAGACTGGTCCTACCCCAACCCGTTCGCACACTGGTCCTACCCCGACCCGTTCTCACACTGGTTCTACCTCGACCCATTCTCACACTGGTCCTACCCTGACTCGTTCTCACACTGGTCCTATCCCGACCCGTTCTCACACTGGTCCTACCCCAACCCGTTCTCAGATTGATCCTACCCCGACCCGTTTTCAGACTGGTCCTACCCCCATCTGTTCTCAGAATCGTCCTTTCCCGACCCGTTCTCAGATGGTCCTACCCTGACCTGTTCTCACACTGGTCCTCCCCGACACGTTCTCACACTGGTCCTACCCCGACCCGTTCACACACTGATCCTACACCGACCCGTTTTCACACTGGTCCTACCCCGACCCGTTCACACACTGGTCCTACACCGACCCGTTCTCACACTGGTCCTACCACGACCCGTTCTCACACTGGTCCTACCAAGACCCGTTCTCACACTGGTCCTACACCTACCCATTCTCAGACTGGTCCTACCCCGACCCGTTCTTACACTGGTCCTACCCCGACCCGTTCTCACACTGGTCCTACCCCGCCCCTTTCTCACACTGGTCCTTCCGTGACCCGTTCTCAGACTGGTCCTACCCCAACCCGTTCGCACACTGGTCCTACCCCGACCCGTTCTCACACTGGTTCTACCTCGACCCATTCTCACACTGGTCCTACCCTGACTCGTTCTCACACTGGTCCTATCCCGACCCGTTCTCACACTGGTCCTACCCCAACCCGTTCTCAGATTGATCCTACCCCGACCCGTTTTCAGACTGGTCCTACCCCCATCTGTTCTCAGAATCGTCCTTTCCCGACCCGTTCTCAGATGGTCCTACCCTGACCTGTTCTCACACTGGTCCTCCCCGACACGTTCTCACACTGGTCCTACCCCGACCCGTTCACACACTGATCCTACACCGACCCGTTTTCACACTGGTCCTACCCCGACCCGTTCTTACACTGGTCCTACACCAACCCGTTCTCACACTGGTCCTACCACGACCCGTTCTCACACTGGTCCTACCAAGACCCGTTCTCACACTGGTCCTACACCTACCCATTCTCAGACTGGTCCTACCCCGACCCATTCTTACACTGGTCCTACCCCGACCCATTCTCACACTGGTCCTACCCCGCCCCTTTCTCACACTGGTCCTTCCATGACCCGTTCTCAGATTGGTCCTAGCCCAACCCGTTCGCAAACTGGTCCTACCCCGACCCGTTCTCACACTGGTTCTACCTCGACCCATTCTCACACTGGTCCTACACCGACCCGTTCTCACACTGGTCCTACCCCGACCCGTTCACACACTGGTCCTACACCGACCCGTTCTCACACTGGTCCTACCCCGCCCCTTTCTCACACTGGTCCTTCTATGACCCGTTCTCAGACTGGTCCTACCCCAACCCATTCGCAAACTGGTCCTACCCCGACCCGTTCTCACACTGGTTCTACCTCGACCCATTCTCACACTGGTCCTCCCCGACACGTTCTCACACTGGTCCTACCCCGACCCGTTCACACACTGGTCCTACACCGACCCGTTCTCACACTGGTCCTACCACGACCCGTTCTCACACTGGTCCTACCATGACCCGTTCTCACACTGGTCCTACACCTACCCATTCTCAGACTGGTCCTACCCCGACCCGTTCTTACACTGGTCCTACCCCGACCCGTTCTCAGACTGGTCCTACCCCAACCCGTTCGCACACTGGTCCTACCCCGACCCGTTCTCACACTGGTTCTACCTCGACCCATTCTCACACTGGTCCTACCCTGACTCGTTCTCACACTGGTCCTATCCCGACCCGTTCTCACACTGGTCCTACCCCAACCCGTTCGCAGATTGATCCTACCCCGACCCGTTTTCAGACTGGTCCTACCCCCATCTGTTCTCAGAATCGTCCTTTCCCGACCCGTTCTCAGATGGTCCTACCCTGACCTGTTCTCACACTGGTCCTCCCCGACACGTTCTCACACTGGTCCTACCCCGACCCGTTCACACACTGATCCTACACCGACCCGTTTTCACACTGGTCCTACCCCGACCCGTTCTTACACTGGTCCTACCCCGACCCGTTCTCACACTGGTCCTACCACGACCCGTTCTCACACTGGTCCTACCAAGACCCGTTCTCACACTGGTCCTACACCTACCCATTCTCAGACTGGTCCTACCCCGACCCGTTCTTACACTGGTCCTACCCCGACCCATTCTCACACTGGTCCTACCCCGCCCCTTTCTCACACTGGTCCTTCCATGACCCGTTCTCAGACTGGTCCTACCCCAACCCGTTCGCAAACTGGTCCTACCCCGACCCGTTCTCACACTGGTTCTACCTCGACCCATTCTCACACAGGTCCTACACCGACCCGTTCTCACACTGGTCCTACCCCGACCCATTCTCAGATTGGTCCTACCCCGACCCGTTCTCAGACTGGTTCTACCCCGACCCGTTTTCAGACTGGTCCTACCCCCATCTGTTCTCAGAATCGTCCTTTCCCGACCCGTTCTCAGATGGTCCTACTCTGACCCATTCTCAGACTGGTCCGACCCTAACTCGTTCTCACACTGGTCCTACCCTGACCCGTTCTCACACTTGTCCTACCCCGACCCGTTTTCACACTGGTCCTACCCCGACCCGTTCTCACACTGGTCCTACCACGACCCGTTCTCACACTGGTCCTACCAAGACCCGTTCTCACACTGGTCCTACACCTACCCATTCTCAGACTGGTCCTAGCCCGACCCGTTCTTACACTGGTCCTACCCCGACCCGTTCTCACACTGGTCCTACCCCGACCCGTTCTCACTCTGGTCCTACCACCACCCGTTCTCACACTGGCCCTACACCGACCCGTTCTCACACTGGTCCTACCCCTATCCGTTCTTACACTGGTCCTACCCCGACCCATTCGCACACTGGCCCTACCACGACCCTTTCTCACACTGGTCCTACCACGACCCGTTCTCACACTGGTCCATCCGTGACCCGTTCTCAGACTGGTCCTACCCCAACCCGTTCGCAAACTGGTCCTACCCCGACCCGTTCTCACACTGGTTCTAACTCGACCCATTCTCACACTGGTCCTACCCTGACTCGTTCTCACACTGGTCCTACCCCGACCCGTTCTCAGATTGGTCCTACCCCGACCCGTTTTCAGACTGGTCCTACCCCCATCTGTTCTCAGAATTGTCCTTTCCCGACCCGTTCTCAGATGGTCCTACCCTGACCTGTTCTCACACTGGTCCTCCCCGACACGTTCTAACACTGGTACTACCCCGACCCGTTCACACACTGGTCCTACACCGACCCGTTTTCACACTGGTCCTACCCCGACCCGTTCTTACACTGGTCCTACCCCAACCCGTTCTGACACTGGTCCTACCACGACCCCTTCTCACACTGGTCCTACCAAAACCTGTTCTCACACTGGTCCTACACCTACCCATTCTCAGACTGGTCCTACCCCGACCCGTTCTTACACTGGTCCTACCCTGCCCTGTTCTCACACTGGTCCTACCCCAACCCGTTCTCACAATGGTCCTACACCGACCCATTCTCACACTGGTCCTACCCAGACCCGTTCTCACACTGGTCCTACCCAGACCCGTTCTCACACTGGGCCTACCCCGACCCGTTCTCACACTGGTCCTACTACGACCCGTTCTCACACTGGTACTACACCTACCCATTTTCAGACTGGTCCTACCCCTACCCGTTCTTACACTGGTCTTACCCCGACCCGTTCTCAAACTGGTCCTACCACGACCCGTGTTCACACTGGTCCTACCCCGACCCTTTCACACACTGCTCCTACCACGACCCGTTCTCACACTGGTCCTACCCTCATTTGCTCTCACACTGGTCCTACCCCGACCCGTTCTCACACTGGTTCTACCTCGACCCATTCTCACACTGGTCCTCCCCGACACGTTCTCACACTGGTCCTACCCCGACCCGTTTACACACTGGTCCTACACCGACCCGTTCTCACACTGGTCCTACCACGACCCGTTCTCACACTGGTCCTACCAAGACACGTTCTCACACTGGTCCTACCCCGCCCCTTTCTCACACTGGTCCTTCCGTGACCCGTTCTCAGACTGGTCCTACCCCAACCCGTTCGCACACTGGTCCTACACCTACCCATTCTCAGACTGATCCTACCCCGACCCATTCTTACACTGGTCCTACCCCGACCCGTTCTCTCACTGGTCCTACCCCGCCCCTTTCTCACACTGGTCCTTCCGTGACCCGTTCTCAGACTGGTCCTACCCCAACCCGTTCGCACACTGGTCCTACCCCGACCCGTTCTCACACTGGTTCTACCTCGACCCATTCTCACACTGGTCCTACCCTGACTCGTTCTCACACTGGTCCTATCCCGACCCGTTCTCACACTGGTCCTACCCCAACCCGTTCTCAAATTGATCCTACCCCGACCCGTTTTCAGACTGGTCCTACCCCCATCTGTTCTCAGAATCGTCCTTTCCCGACCCGTTCTCAGATGGTCCTACCCTGACCTGTTCTCACACTGGTCCTCCCCGACACGTTCTCACACTGGTCCTACCCCGACCCGTTCACACACTGATCCTACACCGACCCGTTTTCACACTGGTCCTACCCCGACCCGTTCTTACACTGGTCCTACCCCGACCCGTTCTCACACTGGTCCTACCCCGCCCCTTTCTCACACTGGTCCTTCCGTGACCCGTTCTCAGACTGGTCCTACCCCAACCCGTTCGCACACTGGTCCTACCCCGACCCGTTCTCACACTGGTTCTACCTCGACCCATTCTCACACTGGTCCTACCCTGACTCGTTCTCACACTGGTCCTATCCCGACCCGTTCTCACACTGGTCCTACCCCAACCCGTTCTCAGATTGATCCTACCCCGACCCGTTTTCAGACTGGTCCTACCCCCATCTGTTCTCAGAATCGTCCTTTCCCGACCCGTTCTCAGATGGTCCTACCCTGACCTGTTCTCACACTGGTCCTCCCCGACACGTTCTCACACTGGTCCTACCCCGACCCGTTCACACACTGATCCTACCCCGCCCCTTTCTCACACTGGTCCTTCCATGACCTGTTCTCAGACTGGTCCTACCCCAACCCGTTCGCAAACTGGTCCTACCCCGACCCGTTCTCACACTGGTCCTACCCCGACCCGTTCTCACTCTGGTCCTACCACCACCCGTTCTCACACTGGCCCTACACCGACCCGTTCTCACACTGGTCCTACCCCTATCCGTTCTTACACTGGTCCTACCCCGACCCATTCGCACACTGGCCCTACCACGACCCTTTCTCACACTGGTCCTACCACGACCCGTTCTCACACTGGTCCATCCGTGACCCGTTCTCAGACTGGTCCTACCCCAACCCGTTCGCAAACTGGTGATACCCCGACCCGTTCTCACACTGGTTCTAACTCGACCCATTCTCACACTGGTCCTACCCTGACTCGTTCTCACACTGGTCCTACCCCGACCCGTTCTCAGATTGGTCCTACCCCGACCCGTTTTCAGACTGGTCCTACCCCCATCTGTTCTCAGAATTGTCCTTTCCCGACCCGTTCTCAGATGGTCCTACCCTGACCTGTTCTCACACTGGTCCTCCCCGACACGTTCTAACACTGGTCCTACCCCGACCCGTTCACACACTGGTCCTACACCGACCCGTTTTCACACTGGTCCTACCCCGACCCGTTCTTACACTGGTCCTACCCCAACCCGTTCTCACACTGGTCCTACCCCGACCCATTCTTACACTGGTCCTACCCCGACCCGTTCTCACACTGGTCCTACACCGACCCGTTCTCACACTGGTTCTAACTCGACCCATTCTCACACTGGTCCTACCCTGACTCGTTCTCACACTGGTCCTACCCCGACCCGTTCTCAGATTGGTCCTACCCCGACCCGTTTTCAGACTGGTCCTACCCCCATCTGTTCTCAGAATTGTCCTTTCCCGACCCGTTCTCAGATGGTCCTACCCTGACCTGTTCTCACACTGGTCCTCCCCGACACGTTCTAACACTGGTCCTACCCCGACCCGTTCTTACACTGGTCCTACCCCGACCCGTTCTCACACTGGTCCTACCACGACCCGTTCTCACACTGGTCCTACCAAGACCCGTTCTCACACTGGTCCTACACCTACCCATTCTCAGACTGGTCCTACCCCGACCCATTCTTACACTGGTCCTACCCCGACCCATTCTCACACTGGTCCTACCCCGCCCCTTTCTCACACTGGTCCTTCCATGACCCGTTCTCAGACTGGTCCTACCCAGACCCGTTCTCACACTGGTCCTACCCAGACCCGTTCTCACACTGGGCCTACCCCGACCCGTTCTCACACTGGTCCTACTACGACCCGTTCTCACACTGGTCCTACACCTACCCATTTTCAGACTGGTCCTACCCCTACCCGTTCTTACACTGGTCTTACCCCGACCCGTTCTCAAACTGGTCCTACCACGACCCGTGTTCACACTGGTCCTACCCCGACCATTTCACACACTGCTCCTACCACGACCCGTTCTCACACTGGTCCTACCCTCATTTGCTCTCACACTGGTCCTACCCCGACCCGTTCTCACACTGGTTCTACCTCGACCCATTCTCACACTGGTCCTCCCCGACACGTTCTCACACTGGTCCTACCCCGACCCGTTCACACACTGGTCCTACACCGACCCGTTCTCACACTGGTCCTACCACGACCCGTTCTCACACTGGTCCTACCAAGACACGTTCTCACACTGGTCCTACCCCGCCCCTTTCTCACACTGGTCCTTCCGTGACCCGTTCTCAGTCTGGTCCTACCCCAACCCGTTCGCACACTGGTCCTACACCTACCCATTCTCAGACTGGTCCTACCCCGACCCATTCTTACACTGGTCCTACCCCGACCCGTTCTCACACTGGTCCTACCCCGCCCCTTTCTCACACTGGTCCTTCCGTGACCCGTTCTCAGACTGGTCCTACCCCAACCCGTTCGCACACTGGTCCTACCCCGACCCGTTCTCACACTGGTTCTACCTCGACCCATTCTCACACTGGTCCTACCCTGACTCGTTCTCACACTGGTCCTATCCCGACCCGTTCTCACACTGGTCCTACCCCAACCCGTTCTCAGATTGATCCTACCCCGACCCGTTTTCAGACTGGTCCTACCCCCATCTGTTCTCAGAATCGTCCTTTCCCGACCCGTTCTCAGATGGTCCTACCCTGACCTGTTCTCACACTGGTCCTCCCCGACACGTTCTCACACTGGTCCTACCCCGACCCGTTCACACACTGATCCTACACCGACCCGTTTTCACACTGGTCCTACCCCGACCCGTTCTTACACTGGTCCTACCCCGACCCGTTCTCACACTGGTCCTACCCCGCCCCTTTCTCACACTGGTCCTTCCGTGACCCGTTCTCAGACTGGTCCTACCCCAACCCGTTCGCACACTGGTCCTACCCCGACCCGTTCTCACACTGGTTCTACCTCGACCCATTCTCACACTGGTCCTACCCTGACTCGTTCTCACACTGGTCCTATCCCGACCCGTTCTCACACTGGTCCTACCCCAACCCGTTCTCAGATTGATCCTACCCCGACCCGTTTTCAGACTGGTCCTACCCCCATCTGTTCTCAGAATCGTCCTTTCCCGACCCGTTCTCAGATGGTCCTACCCTGACCTGTTCTCACACTGGTCCTCCCCGACACGTTCTCACACTGGTCCTACCCCGACCCGTTCACACACTGATCCTACCCCGCCCCTTTCTCACACTGGTCCTTCCATGACCTGTTCTCAGACTGGTCCTACCCCAACCCGTTCGCAAACTGGACCTACCCCGACCCGTTCTCACACTGGTTCTACCTCGACCCATTCTCACACTGGTCCTACACCGACCCGTTCTCACACTGGTCCTACCCCTACCCGTTCACACACTGGTCCTACACCGACCCGTTCTCACACTGGTCCTACCCCGCCCCTTTCTCACACTGGTCCTTCCATGACCCGTTCTCAGACTGGTCCTACCCCAACCCGTTCGCAAACTGGTCCTACCCCGACCCGTTCTCACACTGGTTCTACCTCGACCCATTCTCACACTGGTCCTCCCCGACACGTTCTCACACTGGTCCTACCCCGACCCGTTCACACACTGGTCCTACACCGACCCGTTCTCACACTGGTCCTACCACGACCCGTTCTCACACTGGTCCTACCAAGACCCGTTCTCACACTGGTCCTACACCTACCCATTCTCAGACTGGTCCTACCCCGACCCGTTCTTACACTGGTCCTACCCCGACCCGTTCTCACACTGGTTCTACCTCGACCCATTCTCACACTGGTCCTACCCTGACTCGTTCTCACACTGGTCCTATCCCGACCCGTTCTCACACTGGTCCTACCCCAACCCGTTCTCAGATTGATCCTACCCCGACCCGTTTTCAGACTGGTCCTACCCCCATCTGTTCTCAGAATCGTCCTTTCCCGACCCGTTCTCAGATGGTCCTACCCTGACCTTTTCTCACACTGGTCCTCCCCGACACGTTCTCACACTGGTCCTACCCCGACCCGTTCACACACTGATCCTACACCGACCCGTTTTCACACTGGTCCTACCCCGACCCGTTCTCAGATTGGTCCTACCCCGACCCGTTCTCAGACTGGTTCTACCCCGACCCGTTTTCAGACTGGTCCTACCCCCATCTGTTCTCAGAATCGTCCTTTCCCGACCCGTTCTCAGATGGTCCTACTCTGACCCATTCTCAGACTGGTCCGACCCTAACTCGTTCTCACACTGGTCCTACCCTGACCCGTTCTCACACTTGTCCTACCCCGACCCGTTTTCACACTGGTCCTACCCCGACCCGTTCTCACACTGGTCCTACCACGACCCGTTCTCACACTGGTCCTACCAAGACCCGTTCTCACACTGGTCCTACACCTACCCATTCTCAGACTGGTCCTAGCCCGACCCGTTCTTACACTGGTCCTACCCCGACCCGTTCTCACACTGGTCCTACCCCGACCCGTTCTCACTCTGGTCCTACCACCACCCGTTCTCACACTGGCCCTACACCGACCCGTTCTCACACTGGTCCTACCCCGACCCGTTCTCACACTGGTCCTACCCCGACCCGTTCTCACATTGGTCCTACCCCGACCCATTCGCACACTGGCCCTACCACGACCCTTTCTCACACTGGTCCTACCACGACCCGTTCTCACACTGGTCCATCCGTGACCCGTTCTCAGACTGGTCCTACCCCAACTCGTTCGCAAACTGGTCCTACCCCGACCCGTTCTCACACTGGTTCTAACTCGACCCATTCTCACACTGGTCCTACCCTGACTCGTTCTCACACTGGTCCTACCCCGACCCGTTCTCAGATTGGTCCTACCCCGACCCGTTTTCAGACTGGTCCTACCCCCATCTGTTCTCAGAATTGTCTTTTCCCGACCCGTTCTCAGATGGTCCTACCCTGACCTGTTCTCACACTGGTCCTCCCCGACACGTTCTAACACTGGTCCTACCCCGACCCGTTCTTACACTGGTCCTACCCCGACCCGTTCTCACACTGGTCCTACCACGACCCGTTCTCACACTGGTCCTACCAAGACCCGTTCTCACACTGGTCCTACACCTACCCATTCTCAGACTGGTCCTACCCCGACCCATTCTTACACTGGTCCTACCCCGACCCATTCTCACACTGGTCCTACCCCGCCCCTTTCTCACACTGGTCCTTCCATGACCCGTTCTCAGACTGGTCCTACCCCAACCCGTTCGCAAACTGGTCCTACCCCGACCCGTTCTCACACTGGTTCTACCTCGACCCATTCTCACACTGGTCCTACACCGACCCGTTCTCACACTGGTCCTACCCCGACCCGTTCACACACTGGTCCTACACCGACCCGTTCTCACACTGGTCCTACCCCGCCCCTTTCTCACACTGGTCCTTCCATGACCCGTTCTCAGACTGGTCCTACCCCAACCCGTTCGCAAACTGGTCCTACCCCGACCCGTTCTCACACTGGTTCTACCTCGACCCATTCTCACACTGGTCCTCCCCGACACGTTCTCACACTGGTCCTACCCCGACCCGTTCACACACTGGTCCTACACCGACCCGTTCTCACACTGGTCCTACCACGACCCGTTCTCACACTGGTCCTACCAAGACCCGTTCTCACAGTGGTCCTACACCTACCCATTCTCAGACTGGTCCTACCCCGACCCGTTCTTACACTGGTCCTACCCCGACCCGTTCTCAGACTGGTCCTACCCCAACCCGTTCGCACACTGGTCCTACCCCGACCCGTTCTCACACTGGTTCTACCTCGACCCATTCTCACACTGGTCCTACCCTGACTCGTTCTCACACTGGTCCTATCCCGACCCGTTCTCACACTGGTCCTACCCCAACCCGTTCTCAGATTGATCCTACCCCGACCCGTTTTCAGACTGGTCCTACCCCCATCTGTTCTCAGAATCGTCCTTTCCCGACCCGTTCTCAGATGGTCCTACCCTGACCTGTTCTCACACTGGTCCTCCCCGACACGTTCTCACACTGGTCCTACCCCGACCCGTTCACACACTGATCCTACACCGACCCGTTTTCACACTGGTCCTACCCCGACCCGTTCTTACACTGGTCCTACCCCGACCCGTTCTCACACTGGTCCTACCACGACCCGTTCTCACACTGGTCCTACCAAGACCCGTTCTCACACTGGTCCTACACCTACCCATTCTCAGACTGGTCCTACCCCGACCCGTTCTTACACTGGTCCTACCCCGACCCATTCTCACACTGGTCCTACCCCACCCCTTTCTCACACTGGTCCTTCCATGACCCGTTCTCAGACTGGTCCTACCCCAACCCGTTCGCAAACTGGTCCTACCCCGACCCGTTCTCACACTGGTTCTACCTCGACCCATTCTCACACTGGTCCTACACCGACCCGTTCTCACACTGGTTCTACCCAGACCCGTTCTCACACTGGGCCTACCCCGACCCGTTCTCACACTGGTCCTACTACGACCCGTTCTCACACTGGTCCTACACCTACCCATTTTCAGACTGGTCCTACCCCTACCCGTTCTTACACTGGTCTTACCCCGACCCGTTCTCAAACTGGTCCTACCACGACCCGTGTTCACACTGGTCGTACCCCGACCCTTTCACACACTGCTCCTACCACGACCCGTTCTCACACTGGTCCTACCCTCATTTGCTCTCACACTGGTCCTACCCCGACCCGTTCTCACACTGGTTCTACCTCGACCCATTCTCACACTGGTCCTCCCCGACACGTTCTCACACTGGTCCTACCCCGACACGTTCTCACACTGGTCCTACCCCGACCCGTTCACACACTGATCCTACCCCGCCCCTTTCTCACACTGGTCCTTCCATGACCTGTTCTCAGACTGGTCCTACCCCAACCCGTTCGCAAACTGGTCCTACCCCGACCCGTTCTCACACTGGTTCTACCTCGACCCATTCTCACACTGGTCCTACACCGACCCGTTCTCACACTGGTCCTACCCCGACCCGTTCACACACTGGTCCTACACCGACCCGTTCTCACACTGGTCCTACCCCGCCCCTTTCTCACACTGGTCCTTCCATGACCCGTTCTCAGACTGGTCCTACCCCAACCCGTTCGCAAACTGGTCCTACCCCGACCCGTTCTCACACTGGTTCTACCTCGACCCATTCTCACACTGGTCCTCCCCGACACGTTCTCACACTGGTCCTACCCCGACCCGTTCACACACTGGTCCTACACCGACCCGTTCTCACACTGGTCCTACCACGACCCGTTCTCACACTGGTCCTACCAAGACCCGTTCTCACACTGGTCCTACACCTACCCATTCTCAGACTGGTCCTACCCCGACCCGTTCTTACACTGGTCCTACCCCGACCCGTTCTCAGACTGGTCCTACCCCAACCCGTTCGCACACTGGTCCTACCCCGACCCGTTCTCACACTGGTTCTACCTCGACCCATTCTCACACTGGTCCTACCCTGACTCGTTCTCACACTGGTCCTATCCCGACCAGTTCTCACACTGGTCCTACCCCAACCCGTTCTCAGATTGATCCTACCCCGACCCGTTTTCAGACTGGTCCTACCCCCATCTGTTCTCAGAATCGTCCTTTCCCGACCCGTTCTCAGATGGTCCTACCCTGACCTTTTCTCACACTGGTCCTCCCCGACACGTTCTCACACTGGTCCTACCCCGACCCGTTCACACACTGATCCTACACCGACCCGTTTTCACACTGGTCCTACCCCGACCCGTTCTTACACTGGTCCTACCCCGACCCGTTCTCACACTGGTCCTACCACGACCCGTTCTCACACTGGTCCTACCAAGACCCGTTCTCACACTGGTCCTACACCTACCCATTCTCAGACTGGTCCTACCCCGACCCATTCTCACACTGGTCCTACCCCGCCCCTTTCTCACACTGGTCCTTCCATGACCCGTTCTCAGACTGGTCCTACCCCAACCCGTTCGCAAACTGGTCCTACCCCGACCCGTTCTCACACTGGTTCTACCTCGACCCATTCTCACACTGGTCCTACACTGACCCGTTCTCACACTGGTCCTACCCCGACCCGTTCTCAGATTGGTCCTACCCCGACCCGTTCTCAGACTGGTTCTACCCCGACCCGTTTTCAGACTGGTCCTACCCCCATCTGTTCTCAGAATCGTCCTTTCCCGACCCGTTCTCAGATGGTCCTACTCTGACCCATTCTCAGACTGGTCCGACCCTAACTCGTTCTCACACTGGTCCTACCCTGACCCGTTCTCACACTTGTCCTACCCCGACCCGTTTTCACACTGGTCCTACCCCGACCCGTTCTCACACTGGTCCTACCACGACCCGTTCTCACACTGGTCCTACCAAGACCCGTTCTCACACTGGTCCTACACCTACCCATTCTCAGACTGGTCCTAGCCCGACCCGTTCTTACACTGGTCCTACCCCGACCCGTTCTCACACTGGTCCTACCCCGACCCGTTCTCACTCTGGTCCTACCACCACCCGTTCTCACACTGGCCCTACACCGACCCGTTCTCACACTGGTCCTACCCCGACCCGTTCTCACACTGGTCCTACCCCGACCCGTTCTCACACTGGTCCTACCCCGACCCATTCGCACACTGGCCCTACCACGACCCTTTCTCACACTGGTCCTACCACGACCCGTTCTCACACTGGTCCATCCGTGACCCGTTCTCAGACTGGTCCTACCCCAACCCGTTCGCAAACTGGTCCTACCCCGACCCGTTCTCACACTGGTTCTAACTCGACCCATTCTCACACTGGTCCTACCCTGACTCGTTCTCACACTGGTCCTACCCCGACCCGTTCTCAGATTGGTCCTACCCCGACCCGTTTTCAGACTGGTCCTACCCCCATCTGTTCTCAGAATTGTCCTTTCCCGACCCGTTCTCAGATGGTCCTACCCTGACCTGTTCTCACACTGGTCCTCCCCGACACGTTCTAACACTGGTCCTACCCCGACCCGTTCTTACACTGGTCCTACCCCGACCCGTTCTCACACTGGTCCTACCCCGACCCGTTCTCACACTGGTCCTACCAAGACCCGTTCTCACACTGGTCCTACACCTACCCATTCTCAGACTGGTCCTACCCCGACCCATTCTTACACTGGTCCTACCCCGACCCATTCTCACACTGGTCCTACCCCGCCCCTTTCTCACACTGGTCCTTCCATGACCCGTTCTCAGACTGGTCCTACCCCAACCCGTTCGCAAACTGGTCCTACCCCGACCCGTTCTCACACTGGTTCTACCTCGACCCATTCTCACACTGGTCCTACACCGACCCGTTCTCACACTGGTCCTACCCCGACCCGTTCACACACTGGTCCTACACCGACCCGTTCTCACACTGGTCCTACCCCGCCCCTTTCTCACACTGGTCCTTCCATGACCCGTTCTCAGACTGGTCCTACCCCAACCCGTTCGCAAACTGGTCCTACCCCGACCCGTTCTCACACTGGTTCTACCTCGACCCATTCTCACACTGGTCCTCCCCGACACGTTCTCACACTGGTCCTACCCCGACCCGTTCACACACTGGTCCTACACCGACCCGTTCTCACACTGGTCCTACCACGACCCGTTCTCACACTGGTCCTACCAAGACCCGTTCTCACAGTGGTCCTACACCTACCCATTCTCAGACTGGTCCTACCCCGACCCGTTCTTACACTGGTCCTACCCCGACCCGTTCTCAGACTGGTCCTACCCCAACCCGTTCGCACACTGGTCCTACCCCGACCCGTTCTCACACTGGTTCTACCTCGACCCATTCTCACACTGGTCCTACCCTGACTCGTTCTCACACTGGTCCTATCCCGACCCGTTCTCACACTGGTCCTACCCCAACCCGTTCTCAGATTGATCCTACCCCGACCCGTTTTCAGACTGGTCCTACCCCCATCTGTTCTCAGAATCGTCCTTTCCCGACCCGTTCTCAGATGGTCCTACCCTGACCTGTTCTCACACTGGTCCTCCCCGACACGTTCTCACACTGGTCCTACCCCGACCCGTTCACACACTGATCCTACACCGACCCGTTTTCACACTGGTCCTACCCCGACCCGTTCTTACACTGGTCCTACCCCGACCCGTTCTCACACTGGTCCTACCACGACCCGTTCTCACACTGGTCCTACCAAGACCCGTTCTCACACTGGTCCTACACCTACCCATTCTCAGACTGGTCCTACCCCGACCCGTTCTTACACTGGTCCTACCCCGACCCATTCTCACACTGGTCCTACCCCGCCCCTTTCTCACACTGGTCCTTCCATGACCCGTTCTCAGACTGGTCCTACCCCAACCCGTTCGCAAACTGGTCCTACCCCGACCCGTTCTCACACTGGTTCTACCTCGACCCATTCTCACACTGGTCCTACACCGACCCGTTCTCACACTGGTTCTACCCAGACCCGTTCTCACACTGGGCCTACCCCGACCCGTTCTCACACTGGTCCTACTACGACCCGTTCTCACACTGGTCCTAAACCTACCCATTTTCAGACTGGTCCTACCCCTACCCGTTCTTACACTGGTCTTACCCCGACCCGTTCTCAAACTGGTCCTACCACGACCCGTGTTCACACTGGTCGTACCCCGACCCTTTCACACACTGCTCCTACCACGACCCGTTCTCACACTGGTCCTACCCTCATTTGCTCTCACACTGGTCCTACCCCGACCCGTTCTCACACTGGTTCTACCTCGACCCATTCTCACACTGGTCCTCCCCGACACGTTCTCACACTGGTCCTACCCCGACCCGTTCACACACTGGTCCTACACCGACCCGTTCTCACACTGGTCCTACCACGACCCGTTCTCACACTGGTCCTACCAAGACACGTTCTCACACTGGTCCTACCCCGCCCCTTTCTCACACTGGTCCTTCCGTGACCCGTTCTCAGACTGGTCCTACCCCAACCCGTTCGCACACTGGTCCTACACCTACCCATTCTCAGACTGGTCCTACCCCGACCCATTCTTACACTGGTCCTACCCCGACCCGTTCTCACACTGGTCCTACCCCGCCCCTTTCTCACACTGGTCCTTCCGTGACCCGTTCTCAGACTGGTCCTACCCCAACCCGTTCGCACACTGGTCCTACCCCGACCCGTTCTCACACTGGTTCTACCTCGACCCATTCTCACACTGGTCCTACCCTGACTCGTTCTCACACTGGTCCTATCCCGACCCGTTCTCACACTGGTCCTACCCCAACCCGTTCTCAGATTGATCCTACCCCGACCCGTTTTCAGACTGGTCCTACCCCCATCTGTTCTCAGAATCGTCCTTTCCCGACCCGTTCTCAGATGGTCCTACCCTGACCTGTTCTCACACTGGTCCTCCCCGACACGTTCTCACACTGGTCCTACCCCGACCCGTTCACACACTGATCCTACACCGACCCGTTTTCACACTGGTCCTACCCCGACCCGTTCTTACACTGGTCCTACCCCGACCCGTTCTCACACTGGTCCTATCCCGCCCCTTTCTCACACTGGTCCTTCCGTGACCCGTTCTCAGACTGGTCCTACCCCAACACGTTCGCACACTGGTCCTACCTCGACCCGTTCTCACACTGGTTCTACCTCGACCCATTCTCACACTGGTCCTACCCTGACTCGTTCTCACACTGGTCCTATCCCGACCCGTTCTCACACTGGTCCTACCCCAACCCGTTCTCAGATTGATCCTACCCCGACCCGTTTTCAGACTGGTCCTACCCCCATCTGTTCGCAGAATCGTCCTTTCCCGACCCGTTCTCAGATGGTCCTACCCTGACCTGTTCTCACACTGGTCCTCCCCGACACGTTCTCACACTGGTCCTACCCCGACCCGTTCACACACTGATCCTACCCCGCCCCTTTCTCACACTGGTCCTTCCATGACCTGTTCTCAGACTGGTCCTACCCCAACCCGTTCGCAAACTGGTCCTACCCCGACCCGTTCTCACACTGGTTCTACCTCGACCCATTCTCACACTGGTCCTACACCGACCCGTTCTCACACTGGTCCTACCCCGACCCGTTCACACACTGGTCCTACACCGACCCGTTCTCACACTGGTCCTACCCCGCCCCTTTCTCACACTGGTCCTTCCATGACCCGTTCTCAGACTGGTCCTACCCCAACCCGTTCGCAAACTGGTCCTACCCCGACCCGTTCTCACACTGGTTCTACCTCGACCCATTCTCACACTGGTCCTCCCCGACACGTTCTCACACTGGTCCTACCCCGACCCGTTCACACACTGGTCCTACACCGACCCGTTCTCACACTGGTCCTACCACGACCCGTTCTCACACTGGTCCTACCAAGACCCGTTCTCACACTGGTCCTACACCTACCCATTCTCAGACTGGTCCTACCCCGACCCGTTCTTACACTGGTCCTACCCCGACCCGTTCTCAGACTGGTCCTACCCCAACCCGTTCTCAGATTGATCCTACCCCGACCCGTTTTCAGACTGGTCCTACCCCCATCTGTTCTCAGAATCGTCCTTTCCCGACCCGTTCTCAGATGGTCCTACCCTGACCTGTTCTCACACTGGTCCTCCCCGACACGTTCTCACACTGGTCCTACCCCGACCCGTTCACACACTGATCCTACACCGACCCGTTTTCACACTGGTCCTACCCCGACCCGTTCTTACACTGGTCCTACCCCGACCCGTTCTCACACTGGTCCTATCCCGCCCCTTTCTCACACTGGTCCTTCCGTGACCCGTTCTCAGACTGGTCCTACCCCAACCCGTTCGCACACTGGTCCTACCTCGACCCGTTCTCACACTGGTTCTACCTCGACCCATTCTCACACTGGTCCTACCCTGACTCGTTCTCACACTGGTCCTATCCCGACCCGTTCTCACACTGGTCCTACCCCAACCCGTTCTCAGATTGATCCTACCCCGACCCGTTTTCAGACTGGTCCTACCCCCATCTGTTCGCAGAATCGTCCTTTCCCGACCCGTTCTCAGATGGTCCTACCCTGACCTGTTCTCACACTGGTCCTCCCCGACACGTTCTCACACTGGTCCTACCCCGACCCGTTCACACACTGATCCTACCCCGCCCCTTTCTCACACTGGTCCTTCCATGACCTGTTCTCAGACTGGTCCTACCCCAACCCGTTCGCAAACTGGTCCTACCCCGACCCGTTCTCACACTGGTTCTACCTCGACCCATTCTCACACTGGTCCTACACCGACCCGTTCTCACACTGGTCCTACCCCGACCCGTTCACACACTGGTCCTACACCGACCCGTTCTCACACTGGTCCTACCCCGCCCCTTTCTCACACTGGTCCTTCCATGACCCGTTCTCAGACTGGTCCTACCCCAACCCGTTCGCAAACTGGTCCTACCCCGACCCGTTCTCACACTGGTTCTACCTCGACCCATTCTCACACTGGTCCTCCCCGACACGTTCTCACACTGGTCCTACCCCGACCCGTTCACACACTGGTCCTACACCGACCCGTTCTCACACTGGTCCTACCACGACCCGTTCTCACACTGGTCCTACCAAGACCCGTTCTCACACTGGTCCTACACCTACCCATTCTCAGACTGGTCCTACCCCGACCCGTTCTTACACTGGTCCTACCCCGACCCGTTCGCAGACTGGTCCTACCCCAACCCGTTCGCACACTGGTCCTACCCCGACCCGTTCTCACACTGGTTCTACCTCGACCCATTCTCACACTGGTCCTACCCTGACTCGTTCTCACACTGGTCCTATCCCGACCCGTTCTCACACTGGTCCTACCCCAACCCGTTCTCAGATTGATCCTACCCCGACCCGTTTTCAGACTGGTCCTACCCCCATCTGTTCTCAGAATCGTCCTTTCCCGACCCGTTCTCAGATGGTCCTACCCTGACCTTTTCTCACACTGGTCCTCCCCGACACGTTCTCACACTGGTCCTACCCCGACCCGTTCACACACTGATCCTACACCGACCCGTTTTCACACTGGTCCTACCCCGACCCGTTCTTACACTGGTCCTACCCCGACCCGTTCTCACACTGGTCCTACCACGACCCGTTCTCACACTGGTCCTACCAAGACCCGTTCTCACACTGGTCCTACACCTACCCATTCTCAGACTGGTCCTACCCCGACCCATTCTCACACTGGTCCTACCCCGCCCCTTTCTCACACTGGTCCTTCCATGACCCGTTCTCAGACTGGTCCTACCCCAACCCGTTCGCAAACTGGTCCTACCCCGACCCGTTCTCACACTGGTTCTACCTCGACCCATTCTCACACTGGTCCTACACTGACCCGTTCTCACACTGGTCCTACCCCGACCCGTTCTCAGATTGGTCCTACCCCGACCCGTTCTCAGACTGGTTCTACCCCGACCCGTTTTCAGACTGGTCCTACCCCCATCTGTTCTCAGAATCGTCCTTTCCCGACCCGTTCTCAGATGGTCCTACCCTGACCTGTTCTCACACTGGTCCTCCCCGACACGTTCTCACACTGGTCCTACCCCGACCCGTTCACACACTGATCCTACACCGACCCGTTTTCACACTGGTCCTACCCCGACCCGTTCTTACACTGGTCCTACCCCGACCCGTTCTCACACTGGTCCTACCACGACCCGTTCTCACACTGGTCCTACCAAGACCCGTTCTCACACTGGTCCTACACCTACCCATTCTCAGACTGGTCCTACCCCGACCCGTTCTTACACTGGTCCTACCCCGACCCATTCTCACACTGGTCCTACCCCGCCCCTTTCTCACACTGGTCCTTCCATGACCCGTTCTCAGACTGGTCCTACCCCAACCCGTTCGCAAACTGGTCCTACCCCGACCCGTTCTCACACTGGTTCTACCTCGACCCATTCTCACACAGGTCCTACACCGACCCGTTCTCACACTGGTCCTACCCCGACCCATTCTCAGATTGGTCCTACCCCGACCCGTTCTCAGACTGGTTCTACCCCGACCCGTTTTCAGACTGGTCCTACCCCCATCTGTTCTCAGAATCGTCCTTTCCCGACCCGTTCTCAGATGGTCCTACTCTGACCCATTCTCAGACTGGTCCGACCCTAACTCGTTCTCACACTGGTCCTACCCTGACCCGTTCTCACACTTGTCCTACCCCGACCCGTTTTCACACTGGTCCTACCCCGACCCGTTCTCACACTGGTCCTACCACGACCCGTTCTCACACTGGTCCTACCAAGACCCGTTCTCACACTGGTCCTACACCTACCCATTCTCAGACTGGTCCTAGCCCGACCCGTTCTTACACTGGTCCTACCCCGACCCGTTCTCACACTGGTCCTACCCCGACCCGTTCTCACTCTGGTCCTACCACCACCCGTTCTCACACTGGCCCTACACCGACCCGTTCTCACACTGGTCCTACCCCTATCCGTTCTTACACTGGTCCTACCCCGACCCATTCGCACACTGGCCCTACCACGACCCTTTCTCACACTGGTCCTACCACGACCCGTTCTCACACTGGTCCATCCGTGACCCGTTCTCAGACTGGTCCTACCCCAACCCGTTCGCAAACTGGTCCTACCCCGACCCGTTCTCACACTGGTTCTAACTCGACCCATTCTCACACTGGTCCTACCCTGACTCGTTCTCACACTGGTCCTACCCCGACCCGTTCTCAGATTGGTCCTACCCCGACCCGTTTTCAGACTGGTCCTACCCCCATCTGTTCTCAGAATTGTCCTTTCCCGACCCGTTCTCAGATGGTCCTACCCTGACCTGTTCTCACACTGGTCCTCCCCGACACGTTCTAACACTGGTACTACCCCGACCCGTTCACACACTGGTCCTACACCGACCCGTTTTCACACTGGTCCTACCCCGACCCGTTCTTACACTGGTCCTACCCCAACCCGTTCTGACACTGGTCCTACCACGACCCCTTCTCACACTGGTCCTACCAAAACCTGTTCTCACACTGGTCCTACACCTACCCATTCTCAGACTGGTCCTACCCCGACCCGTTCTTACACTGGTCCTACCCTGCCCTGTTCTCACACTGGTCCTACCCCAACCCGTTCTCACAATGGTCCTACACCGACCCATTCTCACACTGGTCCTACCCAGACCCGTTCTCACACTGGTCCTACCCAGACCCGTTCTCACACTGGGCCTACCCCGACCCGTTCTCACACTGGTCCTACTACGACCCGTTCTCACACTGGTACTACACCTACCCATTTTCAGACTGGTCCTACCCCTACCCGTTCTTACACTGGTCTTACCCCGACCCGTTCTCAAACTGGTCCTACCACGACCCGTGTTCACACTGGTCCTACCCCGACCCTTTCACACACTGCTCCTACCACGACCCGTTCTCACACTGGTCCTACCCTCATTTGCTCTCACACTGGTCCTACCCCGACCCGTTCTCACACTGGTTCTACCTCGACCCATTCTCACACTGGTCCTCCCCGACACGTTCTCACACTGGTCCTACCCCGACCCGTTTACACACTGGTCCTACACCGACCCGTTCTCACACTGGTCCTACCACGACCCGTTCTCACACTGGTCCTACCAAGACACGTTCTCACACTGGTCCTACCCCGCCCCTTTCTCACACTGGTCCTTCCGTGACCCGTTCTCAGACTGGTCCTACCCCAACCCGTTCGCACACTGGTCCTACACCTACCCATTCTCAGACTGATCCTACCCCGACCCATTCTTACACTGGTCCTACCCCGACCCGTTCTCTCACTGGTCCTACCCCGCCCCTTTCTCACACTGGTCCTTCCGTGACCCGTTCTCAGACTGGTCCTACCCCAACCCGTTCGCACACTGGTCCTACCCCGACCCGTTCTCACACTGGTTCTACCTCGACCCATTCTCACACTGGTCCTACCCTGACTCGTTCTCACACTGGTCCTATCCCGACCCGTTCTCACACTGGTCCTACCCCAACCCGTTCTCAAATTGATCCTACCCCGACCCGTTTTCAGACTGGTCCTACCCCCATCTGTTCTCAGAATCGTCCTTTCCCGACCCGTTCTCAGATGGTCCTACCCTGACCTGTTCTCACACTGGTCCTCCCCGACACGTTCTCACACTGGTCCTACCCCGACCCGTTCACACACTGATCCTACACCGACCCGTTTTCACACTGGTCCTACCCCGACCCGTTCTTACACTGGTCCTACCCCGACCCGTTCTCACACTGGTCCTACCCCGCCCCTTTCTCACACTGGTCCTTCCGTGACCCGTTCTCAGACTGGTCCTACCCCAACCCGTTCGCACACTGGTCCTACCCCGACCCGTTCTCACACTGGTTCTACCTCGACCCATTCTCACACTGGTCCTACCCTGACTCGTTCTCACACTGGTCCTATCCCGACCCGTTCTCACACTGGTCCTACCCCAACCCGTTCTCAGATTGATCCTACCCCGACCCGTTTTCAGACTGGTCCTACCCCCATCTGTTCTCAGAATCGTCCTTTCCCGACCCGTTCTCAGATGGTCCTACCCTGACCTGTTCTCACACTGGTCCTCCCCGACACGTTCTCACACTGGTCCTACCCCGACCCGTTCACACACTGATCCTACCCCGCCCCTTTCTCACACTGGTCCTTCCATGACCTGTTCTCAGACTGGTCCTACCCCAACCCGTTCGCAAACTGGTCCTACCCCGACCCGTTCTCACACTGGTCCTACCCCGACCCGTTCTCACTCTGGTCCTACCACCACCCGTTCTCACACTGGCCCTACACCGACCCGTTCTCACACTGGTCCTACCCCTATCCGTTCTTACACTGGTCCTACCCCGACCCATTCGCACACTGGCCCTACCACGACCCTTTCTCACACTGGTCCTACCACGACCCGTTCTCACACTGGTCCATCCGTGACCCGTTCTCAGACTGGTCCTACCCCAACCCGTTCGCAAACTGGTCCTACCCCGACCCGTTCTCACACTGGTTCTAACTCGACCCATTCTCACACTGGTCCTACCCTGACTCGTTCTCACACTGGTCCTACCCCGACCCGTTCTCAGATTGGTCCTACCCCGACCCGTTTTCAGACTGGTCCTACCCCCATCTGTTCTCAGAATTGTCCTTTCCCGACCCGTTCTCAGATGGTCCTACCCTGACCTGTTCTCACACTGGTCCTCCCCGACACGTTCTAACACTGGTCCTACCCCGACCCGTTCACACACTGGTCCTACACCGACCCGTTTTCACACTGGTCCTACCCCGACCCGTTCTTACACTGGTCCTACCCCAACCCGTTCTCACACTGGTCCTACCCCGACCCATTCTTACACTGGTCCTACCCCGACCCGTTCTCACACTGGTCCTACACCGACCCGTTCTCACACTGGTTCTAACTCGACCCATTCTCACACTGGTCCTACCCTGACTCGTTCTCACACTGGTCCTACCCCGACCCGTTCTCAGATTGGTCCTACCCCGACCCGTTTTCAGACTGGTCCTACCCCCATCTGTTCTCAGAATTGTCCTTTCCCGACCCGTTCTCAGATGGTCCTACCCTGACCTGTTCTCACACTGGTCCTCCCCGACACGTTCTAACACTGGTCCTACCCCGACCCGTTCTTACACTGGTCCTACCCCGACCCGTTCTCACACTGGTCCTACCACGACCCGTTCTCACACTGGTCCTACCAAGACCCGTTCTCACACTGGTCCTACACCTACCCATTCTCAGACTGGTCCTACCCCGACCCATTCTTACACTGGTCCTACCCCGACCCATTCTCACACTGGTCCTACCCCGCCCCTTTCTCACACTGGTCCTTCCATGACCCGTTCTCAGACTGGTCCTACCCAGACCCGTTCTCACACTGGTCCTACCCAGACCCGTTCTCCCACTGGGCCTACCCCGACCCGTTCTCACACTGGTCCTACTACGACCCGTTCTCACACTGGTCCTACACCTACCCATTTTCAGACTGGTCCTACCCCTACCCGTTCTTACACTGGTCTTACCCCGACCCGTTCTCAAACTGGTCCTACCACGACCCGTGTTCACACTGGTCCTACCCCGACCATTTCACACACTGCTCCTACCACGACCCGTTCTCACACTGGTCCTACCCTCATTTGCTCTCACACTGGTCCTACCCCGACCCGTTCTCACACTGGTTCTACCTCGACCCATTCTCACACTGGTCCTCCCCGACACGTTCTCACACTGGTCCTACCCCGACCCGTTCACACACTGGTCCTACACCGGCCCGTTCTCACACTGGTCCTACCACGACCCGTTCTCACACTGGTCCTACCAAGACACGTTCTCACACTGGTCCTACCCCGCCCCTTTCTCACACTGGTCCTTCCGTGACCCGTTCTCAGTCTGGTCCTACCCCAACCCGTTCGCACACTGGTCCTACACCTACCCATTCTCAGACTGGTCCTACCCCGACCCATTCTTACACTGGTCCTACCCCGACCCGTTCTCACACTGGTCCTACCCCGCCCCTTTCTCACACTGGTCCTTCCGTGACCCGTTCTCAGACTGGTCCTACCCCAACCCGTTCGCACACTGGTCCTACCCCGACCCGTTCTCACACTGGTTCTACCTCGACCCATTCTCACACTGGTCCTACCCTGACTCGTTCTCACACTGGTCCTATCCCGACCCGTTCTCACACTGGTCCTACCCCAACCCGTTCTCAGATTGATCCTACCCCGACCCGTTTTCAGACTGGTCCTACCCCCATCTGTTCTCAGAATCGTCCTTTCCCGACCCGTTCTCAGATGGTCCTACCCTGACCTGTTCTCACACTGGTCCTCCCCGACACGTTCTCACACTGGTCCTACCCCGACCCGTTCACACACTGATCCTACACCGACCCGTTTTCACACTGGTCCTACCCCGACCCGTTCTTACACTGGTCCTACCCCGACCCGTTCTCACACTGGTCCTACCCCGCCCCTTTCTCACACTGGTCCTTCCGTGACCCGTTCTCAGACTGGTCCTACCCCAACCCGTTCGCACACTGGTCCTACCCCGACCCGTTCTCACACTGGTTCTACCTCGACCCATTCTCACACTGGTCCTACCCTGACTCGTTCTCACACTGGTCCTATCCCGACCCGTTCTCACACTGGTCCTACCCCAACCCGTTCTCAGATTGATCCTACCCCGACCCGTTTTCAGACTGGTCCTACCCCCATCTGTTCTCAGAATCGTCCTTTCCCGACCCGTGCTCAGATGGTCCTACCCTGACCTGTTCTCACACTGGTCCTCCCCGACACGTTCTCACACTGGTCCTACCCCGACCCGTTCACACACTGATCCTACCCCGCCCCTTTCTCACACTGGTCCTTCCATGACCTGTTCTCAGACTGGTCCTACCCCAACCCGTTCGCAAACTGGTCCTACCCCGACCCGTTCTCACACTGGTTCTACCTCGACCCATTCTCACACTGGTCCTACACCGACCCGTTCTCACACTGGTCCTACCCCTACCCGTTCACACACTGGTCCTACACCGACCCGTTCTCACACTGGTCCTACCCCGCCCCTTTCTCACACTGGTCCTTCCATGACCCGTTCTCAGACTGGTCCTACCCCAACCCGTTCGCAAACTGGTCCTACCCCGACCCGTTCTCACACTGGTTCTACCTCGACCCATTCTCACACTGGTCCTCCCCGACACGTTCTCACACTGGTCCTACCCCGACCCGTTCACACACTGGTCCTACACCGACCCGTTCTCACACTGGTCCTACCACGACCCGTTCTCACACTGGTCCTACCAAGACCCGTTCTCACACTGGTCCTACACCTACCCATTCTCAGACTGGTCCTACCCCGACCCGTTCTTACACTGGTCCTACCCCGACCCGTTCTCAGACTGGTCCTACCCCAACCCGTTCGCACACTGGTCCTACCCCGACCCGTTCTCACACTGGTTCTACCTCGACCCATTCTCACACTGGTCCTACCCTGACTCGTTCTCACACTGGTCCTATCCCGACCCGTTCTCACACTGGTCCTACCCCAACCCGTTCTCAGATTGATCCTACCCCGACCCGTTTTCAGACTGGTCCTACCCCCATCTGTTCTCAGAATCGTCCTTTCCCGACCCGTTCTCAGATGGTCCTACCCTGACCTTTTCTCACACTGGTCCTCCCCGACACGTTCTCACACTGGTCCTACCCCGACCCGTTCACACACTGATCCTACACCGACCCGTTTTCACACTGGTCCTACCCCGACCCGTTCTCAGATTGGTCCTACCCCGACCCGTTCTCAGACTGGTTCTACCCCGACCCGTTTTCAGACTGGTCCTACCCCCATCTGTTCTCAGAATCGTCCTTTCCCGACCCGTTCTCAGATGGTCCTACTCTGACCCATTCTCAGACTGGTCCGACCCTAACTCGTTCTCACACTGGTCCTACCCTGACCCGTTCTCACACTTGTCCTACCCCGACCCGTTTTCACACTGGTCCTACCCCGACCCGTTCTCACACTGGTCCTACCACGACCCGTTCTCACACTGGTCCTACCAAGACCCGTTCTCACACTGGTCCTACACCTACCCATTCTCAGACTGGTCCTAGCCCGACCCGTTCTTACACTGGTCCTACCCCGACCCGTTCTCACACTGGTCCTACCCCGACCCGTTCTCACTCTGGTCCTACCACCACCCGTTCTCACACTGGCCCTACACCGACCCGTTCTCACACTGGTCCTACCCCGACCCGTTCTCACACTGGTCCTACCCCGACCCGTTCTCACACTGGTCCTACCCCGACCCATTCGCACACTGGCCCTACCACGACCCTTTCTCACACTGGTCCTACCACGACCCGTTCTCACACTGGTCCATCCGTGACCCGTTCTCAGACTGGTCCTACCCCAACCCGTTCGCAAACTGGTCCTACCCCGACCCGTTCTCACACTGGTTCTAACTCGACCCATTCTCACACTGGTCCTACCCTGACTCGTTCTCACACTGGTCCTACCCCGACCCGTTCTCAGATTGGTCCTACCCCGACCCGTTTTCAGACTGGTCCTACCCCCATCTGATCTCAGAATTGTCTTTTCCCGACCCGTTCTCAGATGGTCCTACCCTGACCTGTTCTCACACTGGTCCTCCCCGACACGTTCTAACACTGGTCCTACCCCGACCCGTTCTTACACTGGTCCTACCCCGACCCGTTCTCACACTGGTCCTACCACGACCCGTTCTCACACTGGTCCTACCAAGACCCGTTCTCACACTGGTCCTACACCTACCCATTCTCAGACTGGTCCTACCCCGACCCATTCTTACACTGGTCCTACCCCGACCCATTCTCACACTGGTCCTACCCCGCCCCTTTCTCACACTGGTCCTTCCATGACCCGTTCTCAGACTGGTCCTACCCCAACCCGTTCGCAAACTGGTCCTACCCCGACCCGTTCTCACACTGGTTCTACCTCGACCCATTCTCACACTGGTCCTACACCGACCCGTTCTCACACTGGTCCTACCCCGACCCATTCGCACACTGGCCCTACCACGACCCTTTCTCACACTGGTCCTACCACGACCCGTTCTCACACTGGTCCATCCGTGACCCGTTCTCAGACTGGTCCTACCCCAACCCGTTCGCAAACTGGTCCTACCCCGACCCGTTCTCACACTGGTTCTAACTCGACCCATTCTCACACTGGTCCTACCCTGACTCGTTCTCACACTGGTCCTACCCCGACCCGTTCTCAGATTGGTCCTACCCCGACCCGTTTTCAGACTGGTCCTACCCCCATCTGTTCTCAGAATTGTCTTTTCCCGACCCGTTCTCAGATGGTCCTACCCTGACCTGTTCTCACACTGGTCCTCCCCGACACGTTCTAACACTGGTCCTACCCCGACCCGTTCTTACACTGGTCCTACCCCGACCCGTTCTCACACTGGTCCTACCACGACCCGTTCTCACACTGGTCCTACCAAGACCCGTTCTCACACTGGTCCTACACCTACCCATTCTCAGACTGGTCCTACCCCGACCCATTCTTACACTGGTCCTACCCCGACCCATTCTCACACTGGTCCTACCCCGCCCCTTTCTCACACTGGTCCTTCCATGACCCGTTCTCAGACTGGTCCTACCCCAACCCGTTCGCAAACTGGTCCTACCCCGACCCGTTCTCACACTGGTTCTACCTCGACCCATTCTCACACTGGTCCTACACCGACCCGTTCTCACACTGGTCCTACCCCGACCCGTTCACACACTGGTCCTACACCGACCCGTTCTCACACTGGTCCTACCCCGCCCCTTTCTCACACTGGTCCTTCCATGACCCGTTCTCAGACTGGTCCTACCCCAACCCGTTCGCAAACTGGTCCTACCCCGACCCGTTCTCACACTGGTTCTACCTCGACCCATTCTCACACTGGTCCTCCCCGACACGTTCTCACACTGGTCCTACCCCGACCCGTTCACACACTGGTCCTACACCGACCCGTTCTCACACTGGTCCTACCACGACCCGTTCTCACACTGGTCCTACCAAGACCCGTTCTCACAGTGGTCCTACACCTACCCATTCTCAGACTGGTCCTACCCCGACCCGTTCTTACACTGGTCCTACCCCGACCCGTTCTCAGACTGGTCCTACCCCAACCCGTTCGCACACTGGTCCTACCCCGACCCGTTCTCACACTGGTTCTACCTCGACCCATTCTCACACTGGTCCTACCCTGACTCGTTCTCACACTGGTCCTATCCCGACCCGTTCTCACACTGGTCCTACCCCAACCCGTTCTCAGATTGATCCTACCCCGACCCGTTTTCAGACTGGTCCTACCCCCATCTGTTCTCAGAATCGTCCTTTCCCGACCCGTTCTCAGATGGTCCTACCCTGACCTGTTCTCACACTGGTCCTCCCCGACACGTTCTCACACTGGTCCTACCCCGACCCGTTCACACACTGATCCTACACCGACCCGTTTTCACACTGGTCCTACCCCGACCCGTTCTTACACTGGTCCTACCCCGACCCGTTCTCACACTGGTCCTACCACGACCCGTTCTCACACTGGTCCTACCAAGACCCGTTCTCACACTGGTCCTACACCTACCCATTCTCAGACTGGTCCTACCCCGACCCGTTCTTACACTGGTCCTACCCCGACCCATTCTCACACTGGTCCTACCCCGCCCCTTTCTCACACTGGTCCTTCCATGACCCGTTCTCAGACTGGTCCTACCCCAACCCGTTCGCAAACTGGTCCTACCCCGACCCGTTCTCACACTGGTTCTACCTCGACCCATTCTCACACTGGTCCTACACCGACCCGTTCTCACACTGGTTCTACCCAGACCCGTTCTCACACTGGGCCTACCCCGACCCGTTCTCACACTGGTCCTACTACGACCCGTTCTCACACTGGTCCTACACCTACCCATTTTCAGACTGGTCCTACCCCTACCCGTTCTTACACTGGTCTTACCCCGACCCGTTCTCAAACTGGTCCTACCACGACCCGTGTTCACACTGGTCGTACCCCGACCCTTTCACACACTGCTCCTACCACGACCCGTTCTCACACTGGTCCTACCCTCATTTGCTCTCACACTGGTCCTACCCCGACCCGTTCTCACACTGGTTCTACCTCGACCCATTCTCACACTGGTCCTCCCCGACACGTTCTCACACTGGTCCTACCCCGACACGTTCTCACACTGGTCCTACCCCGACCCGTTCACACACTGATCCTACCCCGCCCCTTTCTCACACTGGTCCTTCCATGACCTGTTCTCAGACTGGTCCTACCCCAACCCGTTCGCAAACTGGTCCTACCCCGACCCGTTCTCACACTGGTTCTACCTCGACCCATTCTCACACTGGTCCTACACCGACCCGTTCTCACACTGGTCCTACCCCGACCCGTTCACACACTGGTCCTACACCGACCCGTTCTCACACTGGTCCTACCCCGCCCCTTTCTCACACTGGTCCTTCCATGACCCGTTCTCAGACTGGTCCTACCCCAACCCGTTCGCAAACTGGTCCTACCCCGACCCGTTCTCACACTGGTTCTACCTCGACCCATTCTCACACTGGTCCTCCCCGACACGTTCTCACACTGGTCCTACCCCGACCCGTTCACACACTGGTCCTACACCGACCCGTTCTCACACTGGTCCTACCACGACCCGTTCTCACACTGGTCCTACCAAGACCCGTTCTCACACTGGTCCTACACCTACCCATTCTCAGACTGGTCCTACCCCGACCCGTTCTTACACTGGTCCTACCCCGACCCGTTCTCAGACTGGTCCTACCCCAACCCGTTCGCACACTGGTCCTACCCCGACCCGTTCTCACACTGGTTCTACCTCGACCCATTCTCACACTGGTCCTACCCTGACTCGTTCTCACACTGGTCCTATCCCGACCCGTTCTCACACTGGTCCTACCCCAACCCGTTCTCAGATTGATCCTACCCCGACCCGTTTTCAGACTGGTCCTACCCCCATCTGTTCTCAGAATCGTCCTTTCCCGACCCGTTCTCAGATGGTCCTACCCTGACCTTTTCTCACACTGGTCCTCCCCGACACGTTCTCACACTGGTCCTACCCCGACCCGTTCACACACTGATCCTACACCGACCCGTTTTCACACTGGTCCTACCCCGACCCGTTCTTACACTGGTCCTACCCCGACCCGTTCTCACACTGGTCCTACCACGACCCGTTCTCACACTGGTCCTACCAAGACCCGTTCTCACACTGGTCCTACACCTACCCATTCTCAGACTGGTCCTACCCCGACCCATTCTCACACTGGTCCTACCCCGCCCCTTTCTCACACTGGTCCTTCCATGACCCGTTCTCAGACTGGTCCTACCCCAACCCGTTCGCAAACTGGTCCTACCCCGACCCGTTCTCACACTGGTTCTACCTCGACCCATTCTCACACTGGTCCTACACTGACCCGTTCTCACACTGGTCCTACCCCGACCCGTTCTCAGATTGGTCCTACCCCGACCCGTTCTCAGACTGGTTCTACCCCGACCCGTTTTCAGACTGGTCCTACCCCCATCTGTTCTCAGAATCGTCCTTTCCCGACCCGTTCTCAGATGGTCCTACTCTGACCCATTCTCAGACTGGTCCGACCCTAACTCGTTCTCACACTGGTCCTACCCTGACCCGTTCTCACACTTGTCCTACCCCGACCCGTTTTCACACTGGTCCTACCCCGACCCGTTCTCACACTGGTCCTACCACGACCCGTTCTCACACTGGTCCTACCAAGACCCGTTCTCACACTGGTCCTACACCTACCCATTCTCAGACTGGTCCTAGCCCGACCCGTTCTTACACTGGTCCTACCCCGACCCGTTCTCACACTGGTCCTACCCCGACCCGTTCTCACTCTGGTCCTACCACCACCCGTTCTCATACTGGCCCTACACCGACCCGTTCTCACACTGGTCCTACCCCGACCCGTTCTCACACTGGTCCTACCCCGACCCGTTCTCACACTGGTCCTACCCCGACCCATTCGCACACTGGCCCTACCACGACCCTTTCTCACACTGGTCCTACCACGACCCGTTCTCACACTGGTCCATCCGTGACCCGTTCTCAGACTGGTCCTACCCCAACCCGTTCGCAAACTGGTCCTACCCCGACCCGTTCTCACACTGGTTCTAACTCGACCCATTCTCACACTGGTCCTACCCTGACTCGTTCTCACACTGGTCCTACCCCGACCCGTTCTCAGATTGGTCCTACCCCGACCCGTTTTCAGACTGGTCCTACCCCCATCTGTTCTCAGAATTGTCCTTTCCCGACCCGTTCTCAGATGGTCCTACCCTGACCTGTTCTCACACTGGTCCTCCCCGACACGTTCTAACACTGGTCCTACCCCGACCCGTTCTTACACTGGTCCTACCCCGACCCGTTCTCACACTGGTCCTACCACGACCCGTTCTCACACTGGTCCTACCAAGACCCGTTCTCACACTGGTCCTACACCTACCCATTCTCAGACTGGTCCTACCCCGACCCATTCTTACACTGGTCCTACCCCGACCCATTCTCACACTGGTCCTACCCCGCCCCTTTCTCACACTGGTCCTTCCATGACCCGTTCTCAGACTGGTCCTACCCCAACCCGTTCGCAAACTGGTCCTACCCCGACCCGTTCTCACACTGGTTCTACCTCGACCCATTCTCACACTGGTCCTACACCGACCCGTTCTCACACTGGTCCTACCCCGACCCGTTCACACACTGGTCCTACACCGACCCGTTCTCACACTGGTCCTACCCCGCCCCTTTCTCACACTGGTCCTTCCATGACCCGTTCTCAGACTGGTCCTACCCCAACCCGTTCGCAAACTGGTCCTACCCCGACCCGTTCTCACACTGGTTCTACCTCGACCCATTCTCACACTGGTCCTCCCCGACACGTTCTCACACTGGTCCTATCCCGACCCGTTCTCACACTGATCCTACCCCAACCCGTTCTCAGATTGATCCTACCCCGACCCGTTTTCAGACTGGTCCTACCCCCATCTGTTCTCAGAATCGTCCTTTCCCGACCCGTTCTCAGATGGTCCTACCCTGACCTGTTCTCACACTGGTCCTCCCCGACACGTTCTCACACTGGTCCTACCCCGACCCGTTCACACACTGATCCTACACCGACCCGTTTTCACACTGGTCCTACCCCGACCCGTTCTTACACTGGTCCTACCCCGACCCGTTCTCACACTGGTCCTACCACGACCCGTTCTCACACTGGTCCTACCAAGACCCGTTCTCACACTGGTCCTACACCTACCCATTCTCAGACTGGTCCTACCCCGACCCGTTCTTACACTGGTCCTACCCCGACCCATTCTCACACTGGTCCTACCCCGCCCCTTTCTCACACTGGTCCTTCCATGACCCGTTCTCAGACTGGTCCTACCCCAACCCGTTCGCAAACTGGTCCTACCCCGACCCGTTCTCACACTGGTTCTACCTCGACCCATTCTCACACTGGTCCTACACCGACCCGTTCTCACACTGGTTCTACCCAGACCCGTTCTCACACTGGGCCTACCCCGACCCGTTCTCACACTGGTCCTACTACGACCCGTTCTCACACTGGTCCTACACCTACCCATTTTCAGACTGGTCCTACCCCTACCCGTTCTTACACTGGTCTTACCCCGACCCGTTCTCAAACTGGTCCTACCACGACCCGTGTTCACACTGGTCGTACCCCGACCCTTTCACACACTGCTCCTACCACGACCCGTTCTCACACTGGTCCTACCCTCATTTGCTCTCACACTGGTCCTACCCCGACCCGTTCTCACACTGGTTCTACCTCGACCCATTCTCACACTGGTCCTCCCCGACACGTTCTCACACTGGTCCTACCCCGACCCGTTCACACACTGGTCCTACACCGACCCGTTCTCACACTGGTCCTACCACGACCCGTTCTCACACTGGTCCTACCAAGACACGTTCTCACACTGGTCCTACCCCGCCCCTTTCTCACACTGGTCCTTCCGTGACCCGTTCTCAGACTGGTCCTACCCCAACCCGTTCGCACACTGGTCCTACACCTACCCATTCTCAGACTGGTCCTACCCCGACCCATTCTTACACTGGTCCTACCCCGACCCGTTCTCACACTGGTCCTACCCCGCCCCTTTCTCACACTGGTCCTTCCGTGACCCGTTCTCAGACTGGTCCTACCCCAACCCGTTCGCACACTGGTCCTACCCCGACCCGTTCTCACACTGGTTCTACCTCGACCCATTCTCACACTGGTCCTACCCTGACTCGTTCTCACACTGGTCCTATCCCGACCCGTTCTCACACTGGTCCTACCCCAACCCGTTCTCAGATTGATCCTACCCCGACCCGTTTTCAGACTGGTCCTACCCCCATCTGTTCTCAGAATCGTCCTTTCCCGACCCGTTCTCAGATGGTCCTACCCTGACCTGTTCTCACACTGGTCCTCCCCGACACGTTCTCACACTGGTCCTACCCCGACCCGTTCACACACTGATCCTACACCGACCCGTTTTCACACTGGTCCTACCCCGACCCGTTCTTACACTGGTCCTACCCCGACCCGTTCTCACACTGGTCCTATCCCGCCCCTTTCTCACACTGGTCCTTCCGTGACCCGTTCTCAGACTGGTCCTACCCCAACACGTTCGCACACTGGTCCTACCTCGACCCGTTCTCACACTGGTTCTACCTCGACCCATTCTCACACTGGTCCTACCCTGACTCGTTCTCACACTGGTCCTATCCCGACCCGTTCTCACACTGGTCCTACCCCAACCCGTTCTCAGATTGATCCTACCCCGACCCGTTTTCAGACTGGTCCTACCCCCATCTGTTCGCAGAATCGTCCTTTCCCGACCCGTTCTCAGATGGTCCTACCCTGACCTGTTCTCACACTGGTCCTCCCCGACACGTTCTCACACTGGTCCTACCCCGACCCGTTCACACACTGATCCTACCCCGCCCCTTTCTCACACTGGTCCTTCCATGACCTGTTCTCAGACTGGTCCTACCCCAACCCGTTCGCAAACTGGTCCTACCCCGACCCGTTCTCACACTGGTTCTACCTCGACCCATTCTCACACTGGTCCTACACCGACCCGTTCTCACACTGGTCCTACCCCGACCCGTTCACACACTGGTCCTACACCGACCCGTTCTCACACTGGTCCTACCCCGCCCCTTTCTCACACTGGTCCTTCCATGACCCGTTCTCAGACTGGTCCTACCCCAACCCGTTCGCAAACTGGTCCTACCCCGACCCGTTCTCACACTGGTTCTACCTCGACCCATTCTCACACTGGTCCTCCCCGACACGTTCTCACACTGGTCCTACCCCGACCCGTTCACACACTGGTCCTACACCGACCCGTTCTCACACTGGTCCTACCACGACCCGTTCTCACACTGGTCCTACCAAGACCCGTTCTCACACTGGTCCTACACCTACCCATTCTCAGACTGGTCCTACCCCGACCCGTTCTTACACTGGTCCTACCCCGACCCGTTCTCAGACTGGTCCTACCCCAACCCGTTCTCAGATTGATCCTACCCCGACCCGTTTTCAGACTGGTCCTACCCCCATCTGTTCTCAGAATCGTCCTTTCCCGACCCGTTCTCAGATGGTCCTACCCTGACCTGTTCTCACACTGGTCCTCCCCGACACGTTCTCACACTGGTCCTACCCCGACCCGTTCACACACTGATCCTACACCGACCCGTTTTCACACTGGTCCTACCCCGACCCGTTCTTACACTGGTCCTACCCCGACCCGTTCTCACACTGGTCCTATCCCGCCCCTTTCTCACACTGGTCCTTCCGTGACCCGTTCTCAGACTGGTCCTACCCCAACCCGTTCGCACACTGGTCCTACCTCGACCCGTTCTCACACTGGTTCTACCTCGACCCATTCTCACACTGGTCCTACCCTGACTCGTTCTCACACTGGTCCTATCCCGACCCGTTCTCACACTGGTCCTACCCCAACCCGTTCTCAGATTGATCCTACCCCGACCCGTTTTCAGACTGGTCCTACCCCCATCTGTTCGCAGAATCGTCCTTTCCCGACCCGTTCTCAGATGGTCCTACCCTGACCTGTTCTCACACTGGTCCTCCCCGACACGTTCTCACACTGGTCCTACCCCGACCCGTTCACACACTGATCCTACCCCGCCCCTTTCTCACACTGGTCCTTCCATGACCTGTTCTCAGACTGGTCCTACCCCAACCCGTTCGCAAACTGGTCCTACCCCGACCCGTTCTCACACTGGTTCTACCTCGACCCATTCTCACACTGGTCCTACACCGACCCGTTCTCACACTGGTCCTACCCCGACCCGTTCACACACTGGTCCTACACCGACCCGTTCTCACACTGGTCCTACCCCGCCCCTTTCTCACACTGGTCCTTCCATGACCCGTTCTCAGACTGGTCCTACCCCAACCCGTTCGCAAACTGGTCCTACCCCGACCCGTTCTCACACTGGTTCTACCTCGACCCATTCTCACACTGGTCCTCCCCGACACGTTCTCACACTGGTCCTACCCCGACCCGTTCACACACTGGTCCTACACCGACCCGTTCTCACACTGGTCCTACCACGACCCGTTCTCACACTGGTCCTACCAAGACCCGTTCTCACACTGGTCCTACACCTACCCATTCTCAGACTGGTCCTACCCCGACCCGTTCTTACACTGGTCCTACCCCGACCCGTTCGCAGACTGGTCCTACCCCAACCCGTTCGCACACTGGTCCTACCCCGACCCGTTCTCACACTGGTTCTACCTCGACCCATTCTCACACTGGTCCTACCCTGACTCGTTCTCACACTGGTCCTATCCCGACCCGTTCTCACACTGGTCCTACCCCAACCCGTTCTCAGATTGATCCTACCCCGACCCGTTTTCAGACTGGTCCTACCCCCATCTGTTCTCAGAATCGTCCTTTCCCGACCCGTTCTCAGATGGTCCTACCCTGACCTTTTCTCACACTGGTCCTCCCCGACACGTTCTCACACTGGTCCTACCCCGACCCGTTCACACACTGATCCTACACCGACCCGTTTTCACACTGGTCCTACCCCGACCCGTTCTTACACTGGTCCTACCCCGACCCGTTCTCACACTGGTCCTACCACGACCCGTTCTCACACTGGTCCTACCAAGACCCGTTCTCACACTGGTCCTACACCTACCCATTCTCAGACTGGTCCTACCCCGACCCATTCTCACACTGGTCCTACCCCGCCCCTTTCTCACACTGGTCCTTCCATGACCCGTTCTCAGACTGGTCCTACCCCAACCCGTTCGCAAACTGGTCCTACCCCGACCCGTTCTCACACTGGTTCTACCTCGACCCATTCTCACACTGGTCCTACACTGACCCGTTCTCACACTGGTCCTACCCCGACCCGTTCTCAGATTGGTCCTACCCCGACCCGTTCTCAGACTGGTTCTACCCCGACCCGTTTTCAGACTGGTCCTACCCCCATCTGTTCTCAGAATCGTCCTTTCCCGACCCGTTCTCAGATGGTCCTACTCTGACCCATTCTCAGACTGGTCCGACCCTAACTCGTTCTCACACTGGTCCTACCCTGACCCGTTCTCACACTTGTCCTACCCCGACCCGTTTTCTCACTGGTCCTACCCCGACCCGTTCTCACACTGGTCCTACCACGACCCGTACTCACACTGGTCCTACCAAGACCCGTTCTCACACTGGTCCTACACCTACCCATTCTCAGACTGGTCCTAGCCCGACCCGTTCTTACACTGGTCCTACCCCGACCCGTTCTCACACTGGTCCTACCCCGACCCGTTCTCACTCTGGTCCTACCACCACCCGTTCTCACACTGGCCCTACACCGACCCGTTCTCACACTGGTCCTACCCCGACCCGTTCTCACACTGGTCCTACCCCGACCCGTTCTCACACTGGTCCTACCCCGACCCATTCGCACACTGGCCCTACCACGACCCTTTCTCACACTGGTCCTACCACGACCCGTTCTCACACTGGTCCATCCGTGACCCGTTCTCAGACTGGTCCTACCCCGACCCGTTCTCAGACTGGTTCTACCCCGACCCGTTTTCAGACTGGTCCTACCCCCATCTGTTCTCAGAATCGTCCTTTCCCGACCCGTTCTCAGATGGTCCTACTCTGACCCATTCTCAGACTGGTCCGACCCTAACTCGTTCTCACACTGGTCCTACCCTGACCCGTTCTCACACTTGTCCTACCCCGACCCGTTTTCTCACTGGTCCTACCCCGACCCGTTCTCACACTGGTCCTACCACGACCCGTACTCACACTGGTCCTACCAAGACCCGTTCTCACACTGGTCCTACACCTACCCATTCTCAGACTGGTCCTAGCCCGACCCGTTCTTACACTGGTCCTACCCCGACCCGTTCTCACACTGGTCCTACCCCGACCCGTTCTCACTCTGGTCCTACCACCACCCGTTCTCACACTGGCCCTACACCGACCCGTTCTCACACTGGTCCTACCCCGACCCGTTCTCACACTGGTCCTACCCCGACCCGTTCTCACACTGGTCCTACCCCGACCCATTCGCACACTGGCCCTACCACGACCCTTTCTCACACTGGTCCTACCACGACCCGTTCTCACACTGGTCCATCCGTGACCCGTTCTCAGACTGGTCCTACCCCAACCCGTTCGCAAACTGGTCCTACCCCGACCCGTTCTCACACTGGTTCTAACTCGACCCATTCTCACACTGGTCCTACCCTGACTCGTTCTCACACTGGTCCTACCCCGACCCGTTCTCAGATTGGTCCTACCCCGACCCGTTTTCAGACTGGTCCTACCCCCATCTGTTCTCAGAATTGTCCTTTCCCGACCCGTTCTCAGATGGTCCTACCCTGACCTGTTCTCACACTGGTCCTCCCCGACACGTTCTAACACTGGTCCTACCCCGACCCGTTCTTACACTGGTCCTACCCCGACCCGTTCTCACACTGGTCCTACCACGACCCGTTCTCACACTGGTCCTACCAAGACCCGTTCTCACACTGGTCCTACACCTACCCATTCTCAGACTGGTCCTACCCCGACCCATTCTTACACTGGTCCTACCCCGACCCATTCTCACACTGGTCCTACCCCGCCCCTTTCTCACACTGGTCCTTCCATGACCCGTTCTCAGACTGGTCCTACCCCAACCCGTTCGCAAACTGGTCCTACCCCGACCCGTTCTCACACTGGTTCTACCTCGACCCATTCTCACACTGGTCCTACACCGACCCGTTCTCACACTGGTCCTACCCCGACCCGTTCACACACTGGTCCTACACCGACCCGTTCTCACACTGGTCCTACCCCGCCCCTTTCTCACACTGGTCCTTCCATGACCCGTTCTCAGACTGGTCCTACCCCAACCCGTTCGCAAACTGGTCCTACCCCGACCCGTTCTCACACTGGTTCTACCTCGACCCATTCTCACACTGGTCCTCCCCGACACGTTCTCACACTGGTCCTACCCCGACCCGTTCACACACTGGTCCTACACCGACCCGATCTCACACTGGTCCTACCACGACCCGTTCTCACACTGGTCCTACCAAGACCCGTTCTCACAGTGGTCCTACACCTACCCATTCTCAGACTGGTCCTACCCCGACCCGTTCTTACACTGGTCCTACCCCGACCCGTTCTCAGACTGGTCCTACCCCAACCCGTTCGCACACTGGTCCTACCCCGACCCGTTCTCACACTGGTCCTACCAAGACCCGTTCTCACACTGGTCCTACACCTACCCATTCTCAGACTGGTCCTACCCCGACCCGTTCTTACACTGGTCCTACCCCGACCCATTCTCACACTGGTCCTACCCCGCCCCTTTCTCACACTGGTCCTACCAAGACCCGTTCTCACACTGGTCCTACACCTACCCATTCTCAGACTGGTCCTACCCCGACCCATTCTTACACTGGTCCTACCCCGACCCATTCTCACACTGGTCCTACCCCGCCCCTTTCTCACACTGGTCCTTCCATGACCCGTTCTCAGACTGGTCCTACCCCAACCCGTTCGCAAACTGGTCCTACCCCGACCCGTTCTCACACTGGTTCTACCTCGACCCATTCTCACACTGGTCCTACACCGACCCGTTCTCACACTGGTCCTACCCCGACCCGTTCACACACTGGTCCTACACCGACCCGTTCTCACACTGGTCCTACCCCGCCCCTTTCTCACACTGGTCCTTCCATGACCCGTTCTCAGACTGGTCCTACCCCAACCCGTTCGCAAACTGGTCCTACCCCGACCCGTTCTCACACTGGTTCTACCTCGACCCATTCTCACACTGGTCCTCCCCGACACGTTCTCACACTGGTCCTATCCCGACCCGTTCTCACACTGGTCCTACCCCAACCCGTTCTCAGATTGATCCTACCCCGACCCGTTTTCAGACTGGTCCTACCCCCATCTGTTCTCAGAATCGTCCTTTCCCGACCCGTTCTCAGATGGTCCTACCCTGACCTGTTCTCACACTGGTCCTCCCCGACACGTTCTCACACTGGTCCTACCCCGACCCGTTCACACACTGATCCTACACCGACCCGTTTTCACACTGGTCCTACCCCGACCCGTTCTTACACTGGTCCTACCCCGACCCGTTCTCACACTGGTCCTACCACGACCCGTTCTCACACTGGTCCTACCAAGACCCGTTCTCACACTGGTCCTACACCTACCCATTCTCAGACTGGTCCTACCCCGACCCGTTCTTACACTGGTCCTACCCCGACCCATTCTCACACTGGTCCTACCCCGCCCCTTTCTCACACTGGTCCTTCCATGACCCGTTCTCAGACTGGTCCTACCCCAACCCGTTCGCAAACTGGTCCTACCCCGACCCGTTCTCACACTGGTTCTACCTCGACCCATTCTCACACTGGTCCTACACCGACCCGTTCTCACACTGGTTCTACCCAGACCCGTTCTCACACTGGGCCTACCCCGACCCGTTCTCACACTGGTCCTACTACGACCCGTTCTCACACTGGTCCTACACCTACCCATTTTCAGACTGGTCCTACCCCTACCCGTTCTTACACTGGTCTTACCCCGACCCGTTCTCAAACTGGTCCTACCACGACCCGTGTTCACACTGGTCGTACCCCGACCCTTTCACACACTGCTCCTACCACGACCCGTTCTCACACTGGTCCTACCCTCATTTGCTCTCACACTGGTCCTACCCCGACCCGTTCTCACACTGGTTCTACCTCGACCCATTCTCACACTGGTCCTCCCCGACACGTTCTCACACTGGTCCTACCCCGACCCGTTCACACACTGGTCCTACACCGACCCGTTCTCACACTGGTCCTACCACGACCCGTTCTCACACTGGTCCTACCAAGACACGTTCTCACACTGGTCCTACCCCGCCCCTTTCTCACACTGGTCCTTCCGTGACCCGTTCTCAGACTGGTCCTACCCCAACCCGTTCGCACACTGGTCCTACACCTACCCATTCTCAGACTGGTCCTACCCCGACCCATTCTTACACTGGTCCTACCCCGACCCGTTCTCACACTGGTCCTACCCCGCCCCTTTCTCACACTGGTCCTTCCGTGACCCGTTCTCAGACTGGTCCTACCCCAACCCGTTCGCACACTGGTCCTACCCCGACCCGTTCTCACACTGGTTCTACCTCGACCCATTCTCACACTGGTCCTACCCTGACTCGTTCTCACACTGGTCCTATCCCGACCCGTTCTCACACTGGTCCTACCCCAACCCGTTCTCAGATTGATCCTACCCCGACCCGTTTTCAGACTGGTCCTACCCCCATCTGTTCTCAGAATCGTCCTTTCCCGACCCGTTCTCAGATGGTCCTACCCTGACCTGTTCTCACACTGGTCCTCCCCGACACGTTCTCACACTGGTCCTACCCCGACCCGTTCACACACTGATCCTACACCGACCCGTTTTCACACTGGTCCTACCCCGACCCGTTCTTACACTGGTCCTACCCCGACCCGTTCTCACACTGGTCCTATCCCGCCCCTTTCTCACACTGGTCCTTCCGTGACCCGTTCTCAGACTGGTCCTACCCCAACACGTTCGCACACTGGTCCTACCTCGACCCGTTCTCACACTGGTTCTACCTCGACCCATTCTCACACTGGTCCTACCCTGACTCGTTCTCACACTGGTCCTATCCCGACCCGTTCTCACACTGGTCCTACCCCAACCCGTTCTCAGATTGATCCTACCCCGACCCGTTTTCAGACTGGTCCTACCCCCATCTGTTCGCAGAATCGTCCTTTCCCGACCCGTTCTCAGATGGTCCTACCCTGACCTGTTCTCACACTGGTCCTCCCCGACACGTTCTCACACTGGTCCTACCCCGACCCGTTCACACACTGATCCTACCCCGCCCCTTTCTCACACTGGTCCTTCCATGACCTGTTCTCAGACTGGTCCTACCCCAACCCGTTCGCAAACTGGTCCTACCCCGACCCGTTCTCACACTGGTTCTACCTCGACCCATTCTCACACTGGTCCTACACCGACCCGTTCTCACACTGGTCCTACCCCGACCCGTTCACACACTGGTCCTACACCGACCCGTTCTCACACTGGTCCTACCCCGCCCCTTTCTCACACTGGTCCTTCCATGACCCGTTCTCAGACTGGTCCTACCCCAACCCGTTCGCAAACTGGTCCTACCCCGACCCGTTCTCACACTGGTTCTACCTCGACCCATTCTCACACTGGTCCTCCCCGACACGTTCTCACACTGGTCCTACCCCGACCCGTTCACACACTGGTCCTACACCGACCCGTTCTCACACTGGTCCTACCACGACCCGTTCTCACACTGGTCCTACCAAGACCCGTTCTCACACTGGTCCTACACCTACCCATTCTCAGACTGGTCCTACCCCGACCCGTTCTTACACTGGTCCTACCCCGACCCGTTCTCAGACTGGTCCTACCCCAACCCGTTCTCAGATTGATCCTACCCCGACCCGTTTTCAGACTGGTCCTACCCCCATCTGTTCTCAGAATCGTCCTTTCCCGACCCGTTCTCAGATGGTCCTACCCTGACCTGTTCTCACACTGGTCCTCCCCGACACGTTCTCACACTGGTCCTACCCCGACCCGTTCACACACTGATCCTACACCGACCCGTTTTCACACTGGTCCTACCCCGACCCGTTCTTACACTGGTCCTACCCCGACCCGTTCTCACACTGGTCCTATCCCGCCCCTTTCTCACACTGGTCCTTCCGTGACCCGTTCTCAGACTGGTCCTACCCCAACCCGTTCGCACACTGGTCCTACCTCGACCCGTTCTCACACTGGTTCTACCTCGACCCATTCTCACACTGGTCCTACCCTGACTCGTTCTCACACTGGTCCTATCCCGACCCGTTCTCACACTGGTCCTACCCCAACCCGTTCTCAGATTGATCCTACCCCGACCCGTTTTCAGACTGGTCCTACCCCCATCTGTTCGCAGAATCGTCCTTTCCCGACCCGTTCTCAGATGGTCCTACCCTGACCTGTTCTCACACTGGTCCTCCCCGACACGTTCTCACACTGGTCCTACCCCGACCCGTTCACACACTGATCCTACCCCGCCCCTTTCTCACACTGGTCCTTCCATGACCTGTTCTCAGACTGGTCCTACCCCAACCCGTTCGCAAACTGGTCCTACCCCGACCCGTTCTCACACTGGTTCTACCTCGACCCATTCTCACACTGGTCCTACACCGACCCGTTCTCACACTGGTCCTACCCCGACCCGTTCACACACTGGTCCTACACCGACCCGTTCTCACACTGGTCCTACCCCGCCCCTTTCTCACACTGGTCCTTCCATGACCCGTTCTCAGACTGGTCCTACCCCAACCCGTTCGCAAACTGGTCCTACCCCGACCCGTTCTCACACTGGTTCTACCTCGACCCATTCTCACACTGGTCCTCCCCGACACGTTCTCACACTGGTCCTACCCCGACCCGTTCACACACTGGTCCTACACCGACCCGTTCTCACACTGGTCCTACCACGACCCGTTCTCACACTGGTCCTACCAAGACCCGTTCTCACACTGGTCCTACACCTACCCATTCTCAGACTGGTCCTACCCCGACCCGTTCTTACACTGGTCCTACCCCGACCCGTTCGCAGACTGGTCCTACCCCAACCCGTTCGCACACTGGTCCTACCCCGACCCGTTCTCACACTGGTTCTACCTCGACCCATTCTCACACTGGTCCTACCCTGACTCGTTCTCACACTGGTCCTATCCCGACCCGTTCTCACACTGGTCCTACCCCAACCCGTTCTCAGATTGATCCTACCCCGACCCGTTTTCAGACTGGTCCTACCCCCATCTGTTCTCAGAATCGTCCTTTCCCGACCCGTTCTCAGATGGTCCTACCCTGACCTTTTCTCACACTGGTCCTCCCCGACACGTTCTCACACTGGTCCTACCCCGACCCGTTCACACACTGATCCTACACCGACCCGTTTTCACACTGGTCCTACCCCGACCCGTTCTTACACTGGTCCTACCCCGACCCGTTCTCACACTGGTCCTACCACGACCCGTTCTCACACTGGTCCTACCAAGACCCGTTCTCACACTGGTCCTACACCTACCCATTCTCAGACTGGTCCTACCCCGACCCATTCTCACACTGGTCCTACCCCGCCCCTTTCTCACACTGGTCCTTCCATGACCCGTTCTCAGACTGGTCCTACCCCAACCCGTTCGCAAACTGGTCCTACCCCGACCCGTTCTCACACTGGTTCTACCTCGACCCATTCTCACACTGGTCCTACACTGACCCGTTCTCACACTGGTCCTACCCCGACCCGTTCTCAGATTGGTCCTACCCCGACCCGTTCTCAGACTGGTTCTACCCCGACCCGTTTTCAGACTGGTCCTACCCCCATCTGTTCTCAGAATCGTCCTTTCCCGACCCGTTCTCAGATGGTCCTACTCTGACCCATTCTCAGACTGGTCCGACCCTAACTCGTTCTCACACTGGTCCTACCCTGACCCGTTCTCACACTTGTCCTACCCCGACCCGTTTTCTCACTGGTCCTACCCCGACCCGTTCTCACACTGGTCCTACCACGACCCGTACTCACACTGGTCCTACCAAGACCCGTTCTCACACTGGTCCTACACCTACCCATTCTCAGACTGGTCCTAGCCCGACCCGTTCTTACACTGGTCCTACCCCGACCCGTTCTCACACTGGTCCTACCCCGACCCGTTCTCACTCTGGTCCTACCACCACCCGTTCTCACACTGGCCCTACACCGACCCGTTCTCACACTGGTCCTACCCCGACCCGTTCTCACACTGGTCCTACCCCGACCCGTTCTCACACTGGTCCTACCCCGACCCATTCGCACACTGGCCCTACCACGACCCTTTCTCACACTGGTCCTACCACGACCCGTTCTCACACTGGTCCATCCGTGACCCGTTCTCAGACTGGTCCTACCCCAACCCGTTCGCAAACTGGTCCTACCCCGACCCGTTCTCACACTGGTTCTAACTCGACCCATTCTCACACTGGTCCTACCCTGACTCGTTCTCACACTGGTCCTACCCCGACCCGTTCTCAGATTGGTCCTACCCCGACCCGTTTTCAGACTGGTCCTACCCCCATCTGTTCTCAGAATTGTCCTTTCCCGACCCGTTCTCAGATGGTCCTACCCTGACCTGTTCTCACACTGGTCCTCCCCGACACGTTCTAACACTGGTCCTACCCCGACCCGTTCTTACACTGGTCCTACCCCGACCCGTTCTCACACTGGTCCTACCACGACCCGTTCTCACACTGGTCCTACCAAGACCCGTTCTCACACTGGTCCTACACCTACCCATTCTCAGACTGGTCCTACCCCGACCCATTCTTACACTGGTCCTACCCCGACCCATTCTCACACTGGTCCTACCCCGCCCCTTTCTCACACTGGTCCTTCCATGACCCGTTCTCAGACTGGTCCTACCCCAACCCGTTCGCAAACTGGTCCTACCCCGACCCGTTCTCACACTGGTTCTACCTCGACCCATTCTCACACTGGTCCTACACCGACCCGTTCTCACACTGGTCCTACCCCGACCCGTTCACACACTGGTCCTACACCGACCCGTTCTCACACTGGTCCTACCCCGCCCCTTTCTCACACTGGTCCTTCCATGACCCGTTCTCAGACTGGTCCTACCCCAACCCGTTCGCAAACTGGTCCTACCCCGACCCGTTCTCACACTGGTTCTACCTCGACCCATTCTCACACTGGTCCTCCCCGACACGTTCTCACACTGGTCCTACCCCGACCCGTTCACACACTGGTCCTACACCGACCCGATCTCACACTGGTCCTACCACGACCCGTTCTCACACTGGTCCTACCAAGACCCGTTCTCACAGTGGTCCTACACCTACCCATTCTCAGACTGGTCCTACCCCGACCCGTTCTTACACTGGTCCTACCCCGACCCGTTCTCAGACTGGTCCTACCCCAACCCGTTCGCACACTGGTCCTACCCCGACCCGTTCTCACACTGGTCCTACCAAGACCCGTTCTCACACTGGTCCTACACCTACCCATTCTCAGACTGGTCCTACCCCGACCCGTTCTTACACTGGTCCTACCCCGACCCATTCTCACACTGGTCCTACCCCGCCCCTTTCTCACACTGGTCCTTCCATGACCCGTTCTCAGACTGGTCCTACCCCAACCCGTTCGCAAACTGGTCCTACCCCGACCCGTTCTCACACTGGTTCTACCTCGACCCATTCTCACACTGGTCCTACACCGACCCGTTCTCACACTGGTCCTACCCCGACCCGTTCTCAGATTGGTCCTACCCCGACCCGTTCTCAGACTGGTTCTACCCCGACCCGTTTTCAGACTGGTCCTACCCCCATCTGTTCTCAGAATCGTCCTTTCCCGACCCGTTCTCAGATGGTCCTACTCTGACCCATTCTCAGACTGGTCCGACCCTAACTCGTTCTCACACTGGTCCTACCCTGACCGGTTCTCACACTTGTCCTACCCCGACCCGTTTTCACACTGGTCCTACCCCGACCCGTTCTCACACTGGTCCTACCACGACCCGTTCTCACACTGGTCCTACCAAGACCCGTTCTCACACTGGTCCTACACCTACCCATTCTCAGACTGGTCCTAGCCCGACCCGTTCTTACACTGGTCCTACCCCGACCCGTTCTCACACTGGTCCTACCCCGACCCGTTCTCACTCTGGTCCTACCCCGACCCGTTCTCACACTGGTCCTACCCCTATCCGTTCTTACACTGGTCCTACCCCGACCCATTCGCACACTGGCCCTACCACGACCCTTTCTCACACTGGTCCTACCACGACCCGTTCTCACACTGGTCCATCCGTGACCCATTCTCAGACTGGTCCTACCCCAACCCGTTCGCAAACTGGTCCTACCCCGACCCATTCTCACACTGGTTCTAACTCGACCCATTCTCACACTGGTCCTACCCCGACCCGTTCTCAGATTGGTCCTACCCCGACCCGTTTTCAGACTGGTCCTACCCCCATCTGTTCTCAGAATTGTCCTTTCCCGACCCGTTCTCAGATGGTCCTACCCTGACCTGTTCTCACACTGGTCCTCCCCGACACGTTCTAACAATGGTCCTACCTCGACCCGTTCACACACTGTTCCTACACCGACCCGTTTTCACACTGGTCCTACCCCGACCCGTTCTTACACTGGTCCTACCCCAACCCGTTCTCACACTGGTCCTACCACGACCCCTTCTCACACTGGTCCTACCAAGACCTGTTCTCACACTGGTCCTACACCTACCCATTCTCAGACTGGTCCTACCCCGACCCGTTCTTACACTGGTCCTACCCTGCCCTGTTCTCACACTGGTCCTACCCCAACCCGTTCTCACAATGGTCCTACACCGACCCATTCTCACACTGGTCCTACCCAGACCCGTTCTCACACTGGTCCTACCCAGACCCGTTCTCACACTGGGCCTACCCCGACCCGTTCTCACACTGGTCCTACTACGACCCGTTCTCACACTGGTCCTACACCTACCCATTTTCAGACTGGTCCTACCCCTACCCGTTCTTACACTGGTCCTACCCCGACCCGTTCTCACACTGGTCCTACCAAGACCCGTTCTCACACTGGTCCTACACCTACCCATTCTCAGACTGGTCCTACCCCGACCCATTCTCACACTGGTCCTACCCCGCCCCTTTCTCACACTGGTCCTTCCATGACCCGTTCTCAGACTGGTCCTACCCCAACCCGTTCGCAAACTGGTCCTACCCCGACCCGTTCTCACACTGGTTCTACCTCGACCCATTCTCACACTGGTCCTACACTGACCCGTTCTCACACTGGTCCTACCCCGACCCGTTCTCAGATTGGTCCTACCCCGACCCGTTCTCAGACTGGTTCTACCCCGACCCGTTTTCAGACTGGTCCTACCCCCATCTGTTCTCAGAATCGTCCTTTCCCGACCCGTTCTCAGATGGTCCTACTCTGACCCATTCTCAGACTGGTCCGACCCTAACTCGTTCTCACACTGGTCCTACCCTGACCCGTTCTCACACTTGTCCTACCCCGACCCGTTTTCTCACTGGTCCTACCCCGACCCGTTCTCACACTGGTCCTACCACGACCCGTACTCACACTGGTCCTACCAAGACCCGTTCTCACACTGGTCCTACACCTACCCATTCTCAGACTGGTCCTAGCCCGACCCGTTCTTACACTGGTCCTACCCCGACCCGTTCTCACACTGGTCCTACCCCGACCCGTTCTCACTCTGGTCCTACCACCACCCGTTCTCACACTGGCCCTACACCGACCCGTTCTCACACTGGTCCTACCCCGACCCGTTCTCACACTGGTCCTACCCCGATCCGTTCTCACACTGGTCCTACCCCGACCCATTCGCACACTGGCCCTACCACGACCCTTTCTCACACTGGTCCTACCACGACCCGTTCTCACACTGGTCCATCCGTGACCCGTTCTCAGACTGGTCCTACCCCAACCCGTTCGCAAACTGGTCCTACCCCGACCCGTTCTCACACTGGTTCTAACTCGACCCATTCTCACACTGGTCCTACCCTGACTCGTTCTCACACTGGTCCTACCCCGACCCGTTCTCAGATTGGTCCTACCCCGACCCGTTTTCAGACTGGTCCTACCCCCATCTGTTCTCAGAATTGTCCTTTCCCGACCCGTTCTCAGATGGTCCTACCCTGACCTGTTCTCACACTGGTCCTCCCCGACACGTTCTAACACTGGTCCTACCCCGACCCGTTCTTACACTGGTCCTACCCCGACCCGTTCTCACACTGGTCCTACCACGACCCGTTCTCACACTGGTCCTACCAAGACCCGTTCTCACACTGGTCCTACACCTACCCATTCTCAGACTGGTCCTACCCCGACCCATTCTTACACTGGTCCTACCCCGACCCATTCTCACACTGGTCCTACCCCGCCCCTTTCTCACACTGGTCCTTCCATGACCCGTTCTCAGACTGGTCCTACCCCAACCCGTTCGCAAACTGGTCCTACCCCGACCCGTTCTCACACTGGTTCTACCTCGACCCATTCTCACACTGGTCCTACACCGACCCGTTCTCACACTGGTCCTACCCCGACCCGTTCACACACTGGTCCTACACCGACCCGTTCTCACACTGGTCCTACCCCGCCCCTTTCTCACACTGGTCCTTCCATGACCCGTTCTCAGACTGGTCCTACCCCAACCCGTTCGCAAACTGGTCCTACCCCGACCCGTTCTCACACTGGTTCTACCTCGACCCATTCTCACACTGGTCCTCCCCGACACGTTCTCACACTGGTCCTACCCCGACCCGTTCACACACTGGTCCTACACCGACCCGTTCTCACACTGGTCCTACCACGACCCGTTCTCACACTGGTCCTACCAAGACCCGTTCTCACAGTGGTCCTACACCTACCCATTCTCAGACTGGTCCTACCCCGACCCGTTCTTACACTGGTCCTACCCCGACCCGTTCTCAGACTGGTCCTACCCCAACCCGTTCGCACACTGGTCCTACCCCGACCCGTTCTCACACTGGTTCTACCTCGACCCATTCTCACACTGGTCCTACCCTGACTCGTTCTCACACTGGTCCTATCCCGACCCGTTCTCACACTGGTCCTACCCCAACCCGTTCTCAGATTGATCCTACCCCGACCCGTTTTCAGACTGGTCCTACCCCCATCTGTTCTCAGAATCGTCCTTTCCCGACCCGTTCTCAGATGGTCCTACCCTGACCTGTTCTCACACTGGTCCTCCCCGACACGTTCTCACACTGGTCCTACCCCGACCCGTTCACACACTGATCCTACACCGACCCGTTTTCACACTGGTCCTACCCCGACCCGTTCTTACACTGGTCCTACCCCGACCCGTTCTCACACTGGTCCTACCACGACCCGTTCTCACACTGGTCCTACCAAGACCCGTTCTCACACTGGTCCTACACCTACCCATTCTCAGACTGGTCCTACCCCGACCCGTTCTTACACTGGTCCTACCCCGACCCATTCTCACACTGGTCCTACCCCGCCCCTTTCTCACACTGGTCCTTCCATGACCCGTTCTCAGACTGGTCCTACCCCAACCCGTTCGCAAACTGGTCCTACCCCGACCCGTTCTCACACTGGTTCTACCTCGACCCATTCTCACACTGGTCCTACACCGACCCGTTCTCACACTGGTCCTACCCCGACCCGTTCTCAGATTGGTCCTACCCCGACCCGTTCTCAGACTGGTTCTACCCCGACCCATTTTCAGACTGGTCCTACCCCCATCTGTTCTCAGAATCGTCCTTTCCCGACCCGTTCTCAGATGGTCCTACTCTGACCCATTCTCAGACTGGTCCGACCCTAACTCGTTCTCACACTGGTCCTACCCTGACCGGTTCTCACACTTGTCCTACCCCGACCCGTTTTCACACTGGTCCTACCCCGACCCGTTCTCACACTGGTCCTACCACGACCCGTTCTCACACTGGTCCTACCAAGACCCGTTCTCACACTGGTCCTACACCTACCCATTCTCAGACTGGTCCTAGCCCGACCCGTTCTTACACTGGTCCTACCCCGACCCGTTCTCACACTGGTCCTACCCCGACCCGTTCTCACTCTGGTCCTACCCCGACCCGTTCTCACACTGGTCCTACCCCTATCCGTTCTTACACTGGTCCTACCCCGACCCATTCGCACACTGGCCCTACCACGACCCTTTCTCACACTGGTCCTACCACGACCCGTTCTCACACTGGTCCATCCGTGACCCATTCTCAGACTGGTCCTACCCCAACCCGTTCGCAAACTGGTCCTACCCCGACCCATTCTCACACTGGTTCTAACTCGACCCATTCTCACACTGGTCCTACCCCGACCCGTTCTCAGATTGGTCCTACCCCGACCCGTTTTCAGACTGGTCCTACCCCCATCTGTTCTCAGAATTGTCCTTTCCCGACCCGTTCTCAGATGGTCCTACCCTGACCTGTTCTCACACTGGTCCTCCCCGACACGTTCTAACAATGGTCCTACCCCGACCCGTTCACACACTGGTCCTACACCGACCCGTTTTCACACTGGTCCTACCCCGACCCGTTCTTACACTGGTCCTACCCCAACCCGTTCTCACACTGGTCCTACCACGACCCCTTCTCACACTGGTCCTACCAAGACCTGTTCTCACACTGGTCCTACACCTACCCATTCTCAGACTGGTCCTACCCCGACCCGTTCTTACACTGGTCCTACCCTGCCCTGTTCTCACACTGGTCCTACCCCAACCCGTTCTCACAATGGTCCTACACCGACCCATTCTCACACTGGTCCTACCCAGACCCGTTCTCACACTGGTCCTACCCAGACCCGTTCTCACACTGGGCCTACCCCGACCCGTTCTCACACTGGTCCTACTACGACCCGTTCTCACACTGGTCCTACACCTACCCATTTTCAGACTGGTCCTACCCCTACCCGTTCTTACACTGGTCTTACCCCGACCCGTTCTCAAACTGGTCCTACCACGACCCGTGTTCACACTGGTCCTACCCCGACCCTTTCACACACTGCTCCTACCACGACCCGTTCTCACACTGGTCCTACCCTCATTTGCTCTCACACTGGTCCTACTTCGATCCGTTCTCAGACTGGTCCTACCCCGACCCGTTCTCACACTAGTCCTACCCCGACCTGTTCTTACACTGGTCCTACCACGACCCGTTCTCACACTGGTCCTACACCTACCCATTCTCAGACTTGTCCTTCCCCTACCCGTGCTTACACTGGTCCTACCCCGACCCGTTCTCACACTGGTCCTACCACGACCCGTGTTCACATTGGGCCTACCCCGACCCTTTCACACACTGCTCCTACCACGACCCATTCTCACACTGGTCCTACACCTACCCATTCTCAGACTGGTCCTACCCATACCCGTTCTTACACTGGTCCTACCCCAACCTGTTCCCACACTGGTCTTACCTCGAACCGTTCTCAGACTGATCCTTCGCTGACCCGTTCTCACACTGGTCCTACCCAGACCCGTTCTCACACTGGTCCTACATCGACCCGTTCTCACACGGGTCATACCCCGACCCGTTCTCACACTGGTCCTTCTTCGATCCGTTCTCAGACTGTTCCTACCCCGACCCGTTCTCAGATTGGTCCTACCCCGACCCGTTTTCAGACTGGTCCTACCCCCATCTGTTCTCAGAATCGTCCTTTCCCGACCCGTTCTCAGATGGTCCTACTCTGACCCATTCTCAGACTGATCCTTCGCTGACCCGTTTTCACACTGGTCCTACCCTGACCCGTTCTCACACTTGTCCTACCCCGACCCGTTCTCAGATGGTCCTACTCCGACCCATTTTCCGACTGGTCCGACCCCGACCCGTTCTCACACTGGTGCTACCCCGACCCTTTTTCACACTGGTCCTACCCTGACCCGTTCTCACACTGGTGCTACCCCAACTTGTTTGGCTCTTTATATATTCCCATTAACTTGCCACACACCAAAAGTCAAACGAAAGTCAATTTCATATGGAAAGTAAAACTTACTTTCAGCAGCATCACAGGCATATAGCATCAGATAAGCAGCATTTACCAAAAAAACATAATTTAGACACAATTTATAAAAGAAGCAACACAGTTAGAACCAAAAAAGATCTATTTTATTGCAAAGTACGGTGGTCACAATGCTGTTTAACTGTATTAATTTGTGATTTGTCAGTTAGTTCTCAAACTGAATAGTTGAAGTGAAGTAGCTGTTCTATGAAACTGGTGGTGTGAATCTCCAAGCTTTTGTACATCCAGGCAAGGTAGCTACGATAGGATGATGACATACCCAATCAATAATTTACTTGATTCAGTTTACCTACCAGAAAAAGAAAAAATCTGTAGATTGGAAATCTGAGCAACTGACACAAAATGTTGATGGAACTCAGCAGGCCAGGCAGCATCTATGGAAAAGAAAACAGTCGACATTTCAGGCCAAAACCCTTCCCGAAAGGTCAACTGTACTCTTTTCCACAGATGCTGCCTGACCTGCTGAGTTCCTCCAGCAATTTGTGTGGGTTGATCAGTTTACCTACCAACTCACTTGGCTTTGGAGGATGAAGTTGGAGTAATGGAAAGTTACCCACATGCAAAGAGGGAGGGTTGGCCGATTCAGTACAAATAGCACTGGAGTTTGGGACTGAACCTGTGAGGCACTGGTTCTATCTTCTGAGCTGCTGTGCTGCCCATCAATTGATTCTAGTCCATAATCAGGTCTGGTGCCAAATGGCCCCAAAGAAACTGAAACTGGGCTTTCAAGAGCAGGTTATCAGTAAAATCAAGAAAACTATTGCTGTCTTTAAATGCTCAGTGAAACCATCTGGCATGTACTCACAATCCTTAAATGGTGTGGGCAACCAATTTTTTTGAAATATTAATACTGACAGATCCATTACTGAAAAGTAATTGCATGTCTCTAAACCTAGGTGCAAAAAAATGACACGTTTGATTGTAACTGATTTTATTAATGTGGAGAATGCAGATTACATTTCAAAACATCATAGTTTGTAAAATTGATAGTTTTGACAACTTGACATGGAAATTCATCTTCTTTTGCATATTCTCAGCTAATAAAATGTGGTTACCTTGTTTTTGATAGAACAAAATTTCAGAAGCAGAATACAACTATATCATGTGCTTAGTTCTGGTGACTGGAGACAAGTTTCATTCTTCTTTTAAGTTGGTACTATTGTTGCAGCCTGGTGTGGTTCCATGGGGATAGAAGCCTGATGGCTATGATAGAAACCTAGCAACTGGGAAGTCAGGAGTTTGTAATTCCCCTTCCCAATTCCAAGCAGTGTTATTGCCATGAGAAGTTTTGATTGTTTCAAAAGCAGGATGTACATTTGGTCGCCTATGACATCTGCCTGCTGGATTTTTAGCTTTTATATAAATTTACTACTCTGCGCAGTGAAATCATAGAACAACACACACAAAATGCTGGAGGAACTCAGCAGGCTAGGCGGCATCTATGGAAAAGAGTACAGTCGATGTTTCGGGCCGAGACCCTTCATCAAGACTGAGGAAAAATAGTTAAGTAGTCAGAGTAAAAGTTGACATTTGATGTCTCTCAACCAGGGGACTGTCAGATGGCTTAGACACTTTGAGAGATTTAGGATTGCAAGCAATCTCACTCAGGCTTCAGAACCACACTGCATACTGCATGGGTGACAAAGCAGATGACATCACGGTGGGTTAGGACGGAGAGATGATTAGAAAAAGGAGTATAAAACAGTGACAAAATAGTAACAAACTCAAAGAGCATTTCACAGGAAAGCAAAATGTGATATATGAGAGGGCAAAGTTCAACTCCAAAAGACATGAGCCAGATGAAAGTCATCACAGTATATGGAAATCTGAGAGATGAGCTCATTGGACACAGGACTACTGTTAGGCTACCAGACACAAAATTTTCAGAGAGACCTCATTTGCAGACAAATCTCACACTAGATAAAACTACTGTAGCCCCTTGGTAAGCCTCAAGCTCACTCAGCTCACTTCCGTCTAGGGGGAGCAGCCTTCGGCCCTGCCAAATTGGGCAATCAACTTGTGTAGATGCTGGGTGATGTCCCCACCCCACCAAATAACAGACAGTACACCATATGCGATTAAATGATTACACTTTATAGATCTTACTGGAGCTATGTACTTAATAGAGATATAATACAAAAGGAAAAGTAAAAGGCGCCAAACTTATCAAAGTCCAACCACTTCATGCACAACCGTTGGAGCTCAGTTAACGAAGTCTTCTCGCCACCATCTGATCCCCTCTGACCTCCTCGACCCGCCGCCTGGGACCAACAACGGTGGTCAACCAGACGCCCCAAACGAATCTGTCCTCGTCTCCTCTTCTCGCCAAAAACCCTGGGCCTGGGACCCCCACGTGGGGTCCGTTCTGTCGCCAAGCTTACAACATCGCGTCTTCTCTCTCTCGCCGTCGTGCCATCTCCTCCAAAGCTCCGCGCAACACTAGCTTACAGACCCACCAGAAAGAATAACATCTATCCCAATTGGTTAACAAACTAATACAATGCTCATTATCAGAAATTATAACCCAAATAAAAAGCATTCCCTCACCAGTTAGCATAACAAAGAAGCATTTTTACTTTTAACAAGCAAAGAAGCCATTTTGATTAACACACGCAGTAACATAAAGAAAGAAGAAACCACCTTACACAAAGAAGAAACCCCCTAACACTCTCCCCCCACCAAATTTAGTCATGTCCTCATGACTGCTAAATAACTCGCCAACCCTTCCTGCAAACACAAAACATAATCCAGGCCCACACAGTGACATTGCTCCCCAAACAGCAGACCTCACGCCCTGTTCCTCAGGCGCTACATAGGCCAACCTATCTGGGAGTTTCCTAACCCTCCAAGACCTCCGTACCCCCTCACCTAAACCCTACAGGCTCGGACACAACTGGGGATACCTTGGGTCCGCTTGCCAACTCCCCTCTCAATCTCTCACTTACGCCCCCCACTGCAACTCGGAGCCCCCTGTCCCATGTCCAGAGCCCAGCTGTAACCCAGGCTGCCCACAGCTAACCCTCCCCACTACACCTGACTCAGTGGGAGAAGAGCCAAAGGTCTCTTCCTCAATCAAGGGGAAGTTAGCAAAAGGCAGCATGTACCAGACATCCAGCACATCATCCTTCGAATCCGTATTCTTCCTCATTTCTGTGATCGGTAGCTGCTGTTTGGTTCTCTCCATGCTGAAGCACTTGGCCTGGACTGCTCGTACAGCCTTTTCAGCCTCCTGTAATCAGAACAACAGCTTCTTCTTGGACTCCTCCAACTCTCGCCACAGTCTCAGCAGTTCTGGCTCACGCTTCCTGTCCATCTCAATCTGGGACGCAGTTACTCCAACAGCTTCGTCCACCCAGACCTGAAAAGCAGCAGTTAAAGATTGGCCAGCCTCCAGTTCAGTGTTCAGTTCACTGAACTTATCTCCAGCTTTTCCTTCCTAATGACTTCTTCCAGGTCAGCTTTCAGGTTTGCCACTTCATTTAGACTGTCAATGGTCATCTTCAGGTTCCCTTCAAGCTTCCGCTTCCCTCTTCCAAGATCTGTCCACAATTGCTTCACCTCCTCAAACGCCCCTCTCTGGGCTCTCAGTTTTCTGTTGCCCTTAGTCAGACAACTTGCTTTGTCTTCCCCAACTTGCAAGTCTTCCAACTGGTTCTGGATCACTTTCTCCAGTCTCTGCTGAGAATTTGGCCTCTCTGTCTTCACTTCAAACTTGATCCCGTAGAGACAGTCACTCACGAGCTGTGACCTTTGCCAGACCTGGCACATGTCCAGAGAAAGCTTTAACTCTTTAGTTCTCAGCCGCTCCTGCAACAGTCTCGCTTCACATTCTTCCAAAGCAGATCCAAATACCAGGAGATCATCCACATACGCCAAAACTCCAAACACCTCCACATCCCCCAAGGTCTTCCCCACGCCCCACGGGAAGGTGGCAAGGGCTCCGGGTATGCCCTGTGGCATCTTTTTGGACCAGAAGAATCCTAGGGGACCTATAACAGCCATCTTCTCTGTGTCGGCCTCATTCATCGGGATCTGGCAACATCCACTCCTCAGATCCAGCACCTTAAACCACTTCACACCACTCAGACAGGCCATCACCTCTTCAGCCCTCAGGGCCGCATTCTGATCAATGACAGTGCGCCTCTTCAGAGTACTATAATCCACACACACTACCTACATCCTCCACGGCTGCAGGGGCCAGTCACCGCAACCTCTCTCTCATCGAGGTGTCCTCAGCGGTCAACTCCCCTCCCTTGTGGTATATCAGAGCGTCCACTAAGAGGGTCTCACCCTCAGATACTTCCCGCAGGCCGTACTACCACTGGCTCTCATTTGAATTTGGTACCGGCCCAATGCTGCTACACACGTCCGCACAAGCAGCTTGAAACAGGGGGTGCATGGACAATGCCTCCCAACAGCTCTCACCCGCCTCCTCCTGGCAGGCCCCCTTGCGCCTCCTCACTAGGGGTCCCCTCCAGAACCGAAACGCTGCCCATCTCAACAGTGTCCGAACACATCAGTATTAATGATTCATGAACCTCAGTCACCCCCACATTGGCCTCCAAGAACTCCAGTTTCACTAAATAATAACCGTCGCCTGGATAATCACCAGCACTGGTACCCCAATTCTACAGTGCCCTCAATGTCATCAAGGGTAAATGCGTCAAATACCGGTTGTAAAACGAACTGTACAGCAACTTGACCTCTGACCTGGTGTTGAGGATGGCTTTAGCGTAGCTTCCATCTATCAGTAACGACACCCGAGTGCGTGGTCCCTCTAAGCCTTTCAGGAATAGGGTCTGTTCCTTTCGGGAGCTCCTTGGTACATTGCTGGGAACGTGCTCCCCAGAGACCCCAAGCCGTTCTCCCACTGGGCCTCCTGTAAGTTTCCCGACACCTCTCTAGTTCTCTGAACAACTAAGGGAGAGGCTGATCCCCTTGACTGAACCCCCTGGCACCGCAAACAATTTATCTGCTCCCCTAGCCAATGAAGATACCCTGAAAACTTTCCACCAGTCTCCTGCCACAGATATGGTAAGCCCCTCAGCTGTGGCATTTGACTTCCAGTCGAACCAAACACATTTTCCCCCGCTTTCCGATAACTGACAGCTGGCACTTTGAGGTAATTGGACCAGTCAGTTTGATGCACCTCCCATCTCGGAGATGGGAGGTGAACGATAGGCTTTTATTAGCAGCAAAACGGAGCACGGCATCTCAGAGACTGAAGGAGAAGCAGTGCCTCCAACTGCCTTTATACAGGGGTCTGTGGGAGGAGCCACAGGAGCAGTCAGCAGAGGGGTGTGTCCAGACAGATATACGTAGTTTACCACACAGTTCTAACAATGTCACCAGCCCACCTACTCAAACTTCCAACCAATCCCTGTTGCTTTCCCTCAATGAAGCACTGCCACTCACCTAACAACTGTGAGGTCCGCTCCGCCCAAGCCTCCACTCCTTTAGGGCTGGACATTATTCCAACAACCAGGTGGAGCCCACCATAGCTGGAACATTCCCATCAGTCTTTCCTAACAGTATGGACAGCCCATGGTCTCACCACCATTTCATCAGTGCTAGTCTGAACTCGAACAACTGTAGTATTGATGTGATTCGGACACCACTGTAGATTGAACAACCACGTTTATTCAACAGACCTCCATTTTCTTAACCCCTGTTCTGACATCATACACACTCTGACCTACGAATACTCACATAGTACATTACATCCCCCTTCTCAAGATTTTTTTTACAACACTGTGAATTACCAAAACAATGCCTTTCTTACATTGCAACAGCCATGACATAAACTAAAAAAAATCTTAACTTCTTATACTGTATTCTACATTGTATCTTACAATACTAACAGCAGTATATTTTCTTTTACTAACATTGACTAATAAACCTTTTATTTCACACCTTGGAACTTATAACGTGTGACTTTGCCTCAAACTGTGTGAGACTGTAGGTAGATCTAGTCTCTGTATCTAGCTGGAAGTTTGACTTGTCTCCCAGACAGTGTGCGATATAACTGTGACTGTGCTTGTCCTTTATCAGAGTTAGTCTCTCAAGTGACCTCTGTGTCTTTGCGGTCTGCATTTCCACTTCAATCGGTCTGCGCCGAACCTTCACCTTCATTGCGTCATGGGGTTTCGTCACACCCCTCACTCTTGGTGTCATTTGTTTCCGTGTCTGTATCTGTGGAAATGTCCTGTGTGTCTGTACATGGGAACTCCCTCTCACCTGTCTTCAGCAGATGCTTCCTGTTCCTCCTGTAGACTCTTCCATCCGGCGTGTGAACTATGAAGGATCTTGGTTGCTGATGACTGTTCACAACCACAGCTGGTTGCCAAGTGTCTCCTCTCTGTATTTTCACCTGTATGCAGATCTGGCAACTGTCTTGTATGTCTGTCATAGTAGCTCTTTTGATTTACTTGCTTGTATTTTTGCTTGTCACGTACTTGAAGATTACCTTCAGGAGTCAGTAGAGTTGTGGATGTTGGCAGTTTGGACTTCAGACGACGTCCCATCAACAGCTGTGCAGGAGAGAACCCCACACCCTCAATCGGTGTGTTGCGGTATTCAAGCAGAGCAATGTAAGCGTCACCGTTGCTGCTCTGTGCCTTCTTGAGCATGTTTTTGATAGTTTGTACAGTTCTCTCTGCTTGTCCATTAGACTGAGCATGACCTGGACTGGAAGTAACATGTTGAAATTCCCAGCTTTCTGAGAACCCTCTAAACTCACCACTGGCATATTGTGGACCATTGTCACTAACAACAAAATCTGGAATACCATGTCTTGTGAATGTCGACTTCATTGCAGTAATGACACCTTGACTGGACGTGTCACTTAACTTGGTGATCTCCAGATATTTTGAATAGTAGTCCACACAAAGCAGATATTTTTCACCATTTTGGTGAAAGAGATCTGTGCCAATCTTCTCCCATGGTCTTCCTGGTAGTGGATGGGGAAGCAAAGGCTCTCTTGGATTGCTGTTTTTGTTTTCATTACAGACAGCACACTGAGACACAATGTCCTCTATCTGAGTTGACATGCCTGGCCGATAGAGAATGTCCCTTGCTCTTTCTTTACATTTCACTGTCCCCAGGTGTGACTCATGAATTCTGTTGAGTATTTCCTGTCTCATTTGTTTTGGTACGATGAGTTTTGCCGCTTTGAACATTAGTCCTGATGCATAGCTGATTACTCTTTAAATATCCAGTATTTCTGCATTTCTTTTGGAACATCTTTTCTTTCTGCTGGCCATCCATTCATTGTAATGTCTCTTAGTATTTGCATTTCAGGATCATCTGCAGTCGCTTTCTGAACATGTTCAACTTCTCCTCAGAGATGGGTAGCTGAGGTGTAACCCAGTTGACCTCCAGCTCTCTTCCTAGCAACTCTTCCTTTTGCTCTTTGAGGTAAGCACAGCTCAAAGCATCAGCGATGTACAGTTCTTTTCCTGGCTTATAGGTAACTGTGAGAGTGTACCTCTGTAGCTTGAGAAGCATCCTTTGCAGCCTCATAGGAGCTTGGTGAAGTGGCTTTTTAAAGATGCTCTCAAGTGGTTTGTGATTGGTGGAACTTCTCACACCCATAAACTATGGCGAGTAATTCCTTCTCGATTTGAGCATATTGGCGTTGACAGTCTGTAAGTGCTTGTGATCCATACGCCACAGGCCTCCCATCCTGTAATATAACAGCTCCTATTCCTTCCGAACTGGCATCCACAGACATCGTCACCGGTTTATTGACATCATAGAATTTGAGTGCTGGTGCATTGGTAACCAACTGCTTCAATGTGTCAAAACTTTTCTTTTGTTCATCTTCCCAATGCCATTCAGTGTTGCCCTCTAGTAGCTTTCGAAGTGGAGCGCTGACCTCTGACAAGTTGGGAATGAATTTGGCAAGGTACTGTATCATGCCCATGAACCTCAATAGTTCTTGCTTATCTTCGGGTGGTGGTAGCTGTACTACAGCCCTGACCTTTTCATTATCTGGTTTTAACCAATCAGCGCTGAGTATGTGACCTATGTATTTGATCTCTGTAGTTCTGATCCTGCATTTACTTTTGTTCAGTTTTAGATTGCACTCACGTGCTCTCTCCAGAAACTTCCTCAGTCTCTGATCATGTTCCTCAATTGTGTCACCCCATACCAGCAAATCATCAATGATGTTGCTGGTATGACCCGTCCAGGTCTTCAATCATTTGTGCCACTGACCTCTGGAATACCTCTAATGCAGAAGAAATCCCAAAGGGCAGATGCAGGAAATGGTATCTCCCTATGGGCGTGTTGAAAGTGCATAATTTGGAACTTTCCTCATCCAGCTTGATCTGCCAGAAGCCTTGATTTGTGTCTAATACTGAAAAGTATTTTGCACTAGGCATGCGGGAGACAACCTCTTCAACCCTGAGCAGCAGATAGTGCTCTCTTTTGATGGCTCAATTGAGATCTTGTGGATCCATGCAAATCCTCATCTTTTTTTCTGTGACCACTGTCACCATACTATTCACCCAGTCAGTCAGTTCTATTTGTCTTGTTATGACTCCCATCTGTTCCATTCTGTGTAGCTCCTCCACTACTCGATCCCTGAGAGCCACTGGAATCTTTCTCAGAGTATGCACGACTGGTGCAATAGTTGGATCAATCTTGATACAGTGTTTCCCTGGTAAACATCCTAATCCAGAAAACAAGTCAGCAAAGTCTTTGAGAATGTCATTTTCTTTTTCAACACCAGAGATTCGCTTCACCAGGCCTAGCTTTGTGCATGTTGCTTTGTCCAGTATTGCTGGAACATGTTGCTGTACTATCTCAAACTCTATCTTGTGTTTTTGTCCTTTGTACACACAGGTGAGTGTTTTCTTTCCCAATGGCGCCGTTCCTTTGATGTCCAGTGAGATGAATGTTCCTGCTGACATTACATTGCACTTTGCCCCAGTGTCAAGCTTAAATGTCACATTCCTCCTGTTGTTCATCAGATCTTGAGTCCAATCATCTTCATCCTCCATCTCTGCATTGTCAATATTCCTGATGCATACCTCCTGTTTTACTTCAACTGTGCCAATGAACATGTCACTGTTGCCCTCACTCTGTTCCACAGCATGCATTTTCCTTGCATGCTCCTGCAATTTGCACATCTTTGCAAAGTGATTTTTTTCCTGCATAATTTGCATGCCTTACCAAAGGCTGGACATTTTCTGTATCTATGTTTATAACCACATTTGTTGCAGTTAACTTCCTTTTGATCATCCTGTGGAGTTGGCTTTGTCCTACTCTTAATCAGTTTTCACAGTTTTTATTTTGTGCACTTCAACTTCTTCATTAAGCACTTTAACCTGACTTGACATGATCTTGCTGGCACGGCAAACATGAATCTAATGCAAGCTCCACCTCTCTCAATAGCCTGCCTCTCACATGATCACCTTGTATGCCGCATACAATCCTGTCACGTATTAAAGAATCATACAGTTGTCCGAACTCACAGTTTTTTGCCTGTTCTTCAAATCTGTTACATAGGCATCTATAGTCTCTTTCGGTCCTTGAGACCTCGTAAAAAAATAAGTGTCAGATGTATGGTAGGCTTTTTCTCGGTTCGCAGTAATCTTGAAACTTTCTCTTCAACACTTCAATTTTATCTTGCTCATCATCTTGGAAGACAAATGTGTTGCAAATCTTTATCGCCTCTGCCCCCCACCACATGCAGAAACGTAGCACATTGCACTTTCTCTGTCTTTTCAGCTACGCCACTAGCGGTGCAAAACAGCTCAAACTGCTGGATCTATACTTTCCAATTCTCAGCAGGATTACCTCGTAGGCTTAAACTCCACAGTGGCTGTAATTGTGACATATTTTACTCCTTTTTTTTCCGCACTTTCTTCTGACACCATGTAGTATTGATGTGACTCGGACACCGCTGTAGATTGAACAATCACGGTTATTCAACAGACCTCCATTTTCTGAACCCCTGTTCTGACATCATACGCACTCTGACCTACGAATACTCACACAGTACATTACAACAACGACCTCCGGGTTACCAACAGCCAACCTATCTAACACACATGCAGTGATAACCAATCGCACAGACAGACACCAGCATTCCGTTTCCACAGCATGCATAATTTAAAGAGGTTGATCACACAGCTTCCACTAAAATTCAATCCGGGACGACCACCCTTTGGTAAGCCCTTTGGTAAGTTGCCCTTTGATAAGCCTCAGGCTCGCTCAGCTCGCTTCCGTCTAGGGGGAGCAGCCTTCAGCCTCTCCAAACTGGGCAATCAACTTGTGTAGATGCTGGGTGATGTCCCCACCCCGCCAAATAACAGACAGTACACCATATGCAATTAAATGATTACACTTTATAGATCTTACTGGAGCTATGTACTTAATAGAGATACAATACAAAAGGAAAATTAAAAGGCGCCAAACTTATCAAAGTCCAACCACTTTGTGCACAACTGTTGGAGCTCAGTTAACAAAGTCTTCTCGCCACCATCTGATCCCCTCTGACCTCCTCGACCCGCCGCCTGGGACCAACAACAGTGGTCGACCAGACGCTTCACATGAATCTGTCCTCTCCTCGCCGAAAACCCTGGGCCTAGGACCCCCGCTCAGGGTCCATTCCGTCGCCCAGCTTACAACATCGCGTCTTCTCCCTCTAACCCCCTCACGCCGTCTCCTCCAAAGCCCTGCGCAACACTAGCTTACAGACCCACCAGAAAGAATAACATCTATCCCAATTGGTTAACAAACAAATACAATTCTCGTTATCAGTAACTATAATCCAAATAAAAAGCACTCTCTCACCAGTTAGCATAACAAAGAAGCATTTTTACTTTTAACAAACAAAGAAGCCATGATGGAATGGCTGATCAGACTTGATGGGTTAAATGGCCTAAATCTGCTCCTATGTCTCATAGTCTAGGTCTCCATTCCATGTCAAAGAGCTATGTTCAACAAGTGAAATGCCACCAATGCAATAGAATCAGCTTTTACAAAAGACAGTGTCACTCAAAGCAGATCTTCAGGAAGTCAAAGAAGACCATGGGTCAGACGAAAACAGAGCTGTCCTTGGAACTGTGCATTCAAATAGCCCAGACTGATGTACCATGGTTCAGTTGCAAAATGAGGCAGTGACGTTCAAAATGGACACTGGGGAAGATATCACAGCCATCCCTCAATGTTTGTTCACAAAACTAGCAAAGGAAACAGGCATTATGCTAAACCCAACAAAAAAGAAGGGCAACACACACAAAATGCTGGTGGAGCGCAGCAGGCCAGGCAGCATCTATAGGAAGAAGCCCTGTCGACGTTTCGGGCCGAGACCCTTCAATGAGTCCTGACGAAGGGTCTCAGCCTGAAACGTCGACAGTGCTTCTTCCTATAGATGCTGCCTGGCCTGCAGCGTTCCACCGGGATTTTGTGTGTGTGGCTTGAATTTCCAGCATCTGCAGATTTCCTCATGTTTGCATTAAAAAAGAAAGGCTAGGGAAGCATAAGCTCAGTGTAAAATGAATGTTTACAACTTCCATCATAAAACTGAGAAACAGTTAAAAGAAGGTGCTGTGTTGTTCAGAATCTCTTCTCACCATTACTGGGGCAACAAGAAGCTGATCATCATTACAAGTTTGGAATCACTAAACAATGTTCAGTGGCAGAAGTACCCAGAGTTGTTCACAGGCCTGGAGGTAATGGAAAAAAAAAGAGAACCTTAATCAGTTGAAGGCCAATAGTGACTCCCTACTCTCTGACCATAGCGAGGCATATATCAGTCCCATTGATAAACAAAATCAAAGATGAACTTGAGAGAATAGAGGCACTTGACTTCATACCTAGAGTGAATGGACCTGCCAACTAGTGTATGGGCATTGTTCCTATTCCCAAGCCCGTTCACAGTGAGGATCTGTGTTGATCCAACAACACTGGATAATGCAGTGAGGTGGGAGAAGTTTATTCTGCCCGCTGAGCACACATTGGGTATGCTGGGTGGAGCAAAGTTCATCACTGAACCAGACGCAAACTCGGGTCTGGCAGATCTGTTTCAAGTCAAGTCAAGTCACTTTTATTGTCATTTCGACCATAACTGCTGGTACAGTACATAGTAAAAATGAGACAACGTTTTTCAGGACCATGGTGTTACATGACACAGTACAAAAACTAGACTGAACCATGTAAAAAAAAAAGCAACAACACAGAGAAAGCTACACTAGACTACAGACCTACACAGGTCTGCATAAAGTGCACAGAAACAGTGCAGACATTAGCTCCTGAGTCACAGAAGCTCACAACCTTTATCATCCCATATGGACACTAGGCCTTCAAGAGATTCCCCCTTGGTACCTCATCAGTCCCTGAAATCTTTTAGATGAGGATGAACCAAATTCTGGAGGGACTGGAAGGAGTCATTTGCACATGGATGATATACTCACTTCTGAAGGCTCAAATGAGGATCATGAGAAAAGAGTGCAAACTGCCTTGGAGAAACTGAAAGAGACTGGAATCAGCCTAAGCCAAAAAAAAAAGCAAAAATTGCAAAGATTGAGATGAAGTTCTTCAGCAGGTGTTTGGAACTTGGAACAATCTACAAATGTATCAGAGATCTGCAGTTTCCTTGCCATGGTAAACCAGCTGGAAAAGTTCTTTCTAGATCTGGCAGAGAAAACAAAGCCACTACAAGACCTCCTCTCTCAGAGAAACACATAGACCTGTGATGCACCACAGTAGAAGTCATTCCCATCACTTAGAGCAGAGCTTATCTCTCCACCAACAGTGGCATTCTTTCATCTGAACAAAGCAACCAAGGTCTCAGCAGATGTCTCTGCCTTTGGTCTCGGGGGAGTGTTCATGCAAAGCTGCAGTGGTGTATGGAAACTGGTGGCATATGCATCAAGAGCACTGACTCCTGTGGAACAGTGCTCTTGAAATCGAAAATCCAAATCGAAAAGGAGATGCTGGCTCTCGTGTGGGCTTGTGGACTCTTCAGAAACTATGTATAGGCATTAAGTTCCTACTTGAAGCAGAACACAAGCCACTTGTTAGCCTATTCAGCTTGAAACACTTGGATGACTGCAAAGATTCAGAATAAGCTTATGCAATCCATTGAACAGGTCTCCAGCAAATCTTTCACAACACCTGAAAGCTGTATTTTCTTGCCACGGTCCACAATTCAGCTGCTCAGAATTCAAAGCCTTTTCGAGGAACTATGAGTTCAAACACCAGACAAGCACTCCACAGTACCCACAGGCAAATGGAGAAAACCATAAAACCTTAAGATAAAGGAACAGAATTAGGCCATTTGGCCCACTGAGCCTTCTCCACCGTTTCAGAATCAGAATCAGGTTTATTATCACCAGTCTATGTTGTGAAATTTGTCATCACAGCTGATCCAATTTTCCTCTCAGCCCCAATCTTCTGCCTAATCCCTGTATCTTTTCATGCCCTGACCAATCAAACATCTATCAACCTCTGCATTAAATATACAGAAAGACTTGACCTCCACAGCTGCCTGTAGCAAAGAATTCCAATTTCACCACTCTCTAGCTAAAGAAATTCCTCCTCAACTCTGTTCTAAAATGAAGCTCCTCTATTCTGAGGCCTGTGTTCTCTGGTCTTAGACTCTTCCTCCTTAGGAATCATCCTCTCCACACCACTCTAACAAGGCCTTTTACCATTCTGATGAAGGTGACTCCTGATGAAGGGTTTTGGCCTGAAACGTCATCCCTACCTCCTCCCATAGATGCTGTCTGGTCTGCTGAGTTCTGCCAGCATTTTGTGGTTTTATTTATTTCCAGCATCTGCAGATTCACTCGTGTTGCCTTTCACCATTCGATGGGTTTCAATGTTTTCACCTCTCATTCTTCTGAATTCCATCTAATTCCATTGAACATCAAAAGCTCTTCATATGACAAGTCATTCAATCCTGAAATCATTTCAATTAACCTCCTTTGAATCCTCTCCAGTTTCAGCACATCCTTTCTAGGTAAGAAGGCCAAAACTGCTCAAAATACTCCAAGTGAGGCCTCATCGGTGCTTTATAAAGTCTCAACATTACATCTTTGCTTTTATATTCTAGTCATTGTGAAAAGAATGCTACCATTGCATTTGCCTTCTTCATCAAAGGCTCAACCTTAAAATTAACCTTTAGGGGATGCTGCACTAGGACTCCCAAATCCCTTTGCACATCAGTTTTTTGTATTTTCTCTCTATTTATTCTACCAAAGTGCATAACTATACATGTCCCGACACTTTATTCCATCTGCCATTTCTTTGCCCATTCTCCTAATCTGAGAATCAGAAAAAGCAGTACAAACTGTTATGAGTCTCCCACTGAAGGCAAAAGACCCCTACAAAGCACTGCTAGCTTATCACTCCACACCTCTTGTGAATGACTACAGTCCATTAGAGCTGTCAATGGACCAGAGATTGAGAACAAGCCTGCCCATCCTTTTTTCCCTTCTCCAACCTCACTTACTGGACTTCAGACAAAGTGAGAAATTTTGAGATAACTCAGTGTGAGAAAACAAAGAGCATTCAGCATCAAAGATCTTTACTGCCACTCTGGAGTGGTGAAGCCATTTGGGTTTCAGACCAATTCACCAAAGGAGCAATAGTTCAGCAACATTCACCATGATCAGTTGCGATCAGAACATCACGAGGTGAAATCAGGCGTAGCACACGTGCACTTGTGTGCCTTCAAAGTCCATGAAATTTAGAGGAAGAGTGGCCACATCCCTATGATGAAGGCCATTTCCCGGAGGTGGACACATCAAGAGTCTCCATGCACTCCAACACTCCCAGGAATGCTACCAGATATGGTAGTTTAACTGTCCCACCACAAATATACTCCATAGCCTGATAGGTTAGGGCATGTGACTAAAGAGGCAGAATAATCCTCTCACATTGCCAGAGTATTCAGGTAGTCTACCCTGACCTCCATTAGATTTAGTGTTTTTTAGAAATAGTTCTAATGTTGAAAACATTTTCCAAAATGAGACTATTCTTTAAAAAAAAAGGAATTGGTGGAAAAAAGGAAAACAGAGAAAGAGAGAGACTGTTAAAGAAAAAGACAGTTATAATATTGACAATTCTTTTTTGTTTATGTAAGAAGCATAAGTTACTGGCTATGGGCGAAATGAGCTTAATCTTGCAATTTCAGTGACTATAATTTCAATATAGTTCTATAGATAGTTGTACGTACCTAGATTTTGTTTATTTTTCAAGAAGGGAAAATGTTGTGGTAGTTAGTAATGCTATTCCTGCGTTACTCAGTTAGCCACTGCCACATGGGTGGAGTTCACATACTGTACAAACAGTGATATCAATAAAGTTCAGCTGAATATCCTGAATACTGCTGTGCTGGTGTGCTCTGCACTCACCGGCAATATCAACACAACACTCCTGCCCCCTTCTCACTTTTTCCATTCCCCATTCTGATGTCCCTCTCACTTCTTCTCTACTCCTCATCTGCCTCAGGTTCCCATCCTCCTTCACTTTCTTCCATGCTTCACAGTAATCTCTATCAGATTCTTTCTTCTTCCCTTTATCTCCACCACCTATCACCCCACAGCGTCTTTCTTCATACCTCTCCCCCATATACCTTCCCTCCCACATGTACTCCTTTCCCTTCCCCCATATTCTGGCTTCTGTCCCCCTTCCTCTCCAGTGCTGAAGAGGGCTCTCATTCCAAAACATCAGAGATGCTACCTGATCTTTTGAGTTCCTCCAGCATTTTGTTTGTTTTCAAAACATACACAAATAGGTAATTATAGAATATTTGTGCAGATGAAGTTAATCAATCTACAATCTAGAAATGAATCTCTGAATTAACCAACTATACCTACTTAGGATCATTGCCATTAAATGCCATTAACAAGGCAGTCTGTGATCTGATGTTAAAGCCTGTGAACCATCCATAAAATATCAACGAATACTGTATGTCACTGAACACTCTCAATTGCACTAAAGATGCAATAGCTTAGCTCCAAAAACAGAGAGGTTCAGTTGTATTATCTTCTTGCCACTTCCTAGTAATTCAAGTATATTGAATCACTTCAAACAATGACTGTTTTAATTATCTCCTTTATAGGTTTTGAGCTTCAACTTTGATTGGATAATGGTGTTACTAAAATGTGTTCAACTTGCAGGACTTAAGCACAGTGTACTTAGATGTGTAGGGTACAGTATATTTAAGTGATGCAATGCTTATTTTATACTTCCATAGATGCACAATGAACAGTATCCTAACTGGTTGCATCATGGCCTGGTATGGAAACGTCAGTGTCCAGTGTTACATACCCCGTGGGTATCCTGTGACTGTCTTATGACAATGATGTAATTGAGTATCTTGTGAGCATGATGTAATTGTCTTGTTATGGTGGGGTGATGTAATTTTCCCGCCAGTGTGAGGTCATGTGATGGCATGTTCCAATAGGTATATAAGGAGAAACCCCTGTTGTGACGTAGGCTAATTCGTTGGCTAGTTCATTAGTTAGTTTTGCTGTGTATTCGTCTCATGATACAATTTCATTTTAAAGTGGAGTTTTTACTTTCCATTGTAAGGTGCAAACCATTGAGCCAGCAGTTTTGCCAATCGCTGCCAGTTTTTGTTTGTACACCTTGTTTTACCTCTACAGTCTAGTATTGGAGAGTGAAGACCTTACCAGAGTACGGGAACCTGAAGGATTGAGTAAAGTTGGTGTCGTTCAACAGTTCTGTAAAGGATCGACCTTATTGAATCTTCGTTCAGGAATAGTGGCCTGCATCTGAGAGAACCCCTGCAAGATCAGGAAGGTTTGTGTAGCAAAAAGGCCAGTTCCTTTAAGACGCTTTATTTCCTTCGTCGTGAATCCTTTGGACAAGGCATCGCTCGGCTGTAGGATTAGCAGATCATCGTTACTTTGAAGAAATCAGTTTTCAGGGAAGTCTCTCCTTACTGACTGTATAAATCACTTGGACTTTCAAATTTACCACTTTAAGACTGTGTTTGAATTTACCACTTCAAGATCTATTCCAGAGTTTGGCTGTTTGTTAAATTGCCGTATGGCAGTTAACTTCTGGTTAAGTTAGTCATTGGTTTACTTTTCACTTTTGTTGAGCAGAGTTTTATAAATGTTTATGTTTGTTTATAAAACCTGACTCAATTCTATATTCATTGTTGCCCACCACATAACACCAGGAATGGAAAAGGCTCCCGAAAGGGATGGAGGGCGATGTGGGAGGGAAGTGTTTGATTGATCCTGGAGTAGGAGTAGGTTAAAAGGTCGGCACAACATTGGCATCTGAGTGGCCTGTTCTGTGCTGTGCTCTGTTATGTTCTATAAAATAAATGAGATCTTTTGATATGTTTGGCTGATGCATTAATTTTAACTCAGACTGTCAGAAATACAGGCACCTCCTCTTTGAGCTCTTTCACAGATATATTTCTCCAGGAGAACAGACCTGCAGTTTAATGTCTTGGTAGTTTAATGCCCTGGGCCCAGCACGTAAGTGCAATTACAAAGAAAGAATGGCAGCATCTCTACTTCCTTAGAAGTTTCTGAAGATATGGGTATGATATCCATAACTTTGACTAACATCTGTAAATGTGTCATGGAGAATATATTGACTGGCTGCATCACAAACTGGTATGGAAACACCATTGCCTTTTAATGGAAAATCCTGCAAAAAGTGGTGGGTATGACTCAGTCCATCACAAGTAAAGGCCTCCCCACCATTGAGCACATCTACATGGAGCATTGTTGCAGGAAAGCAGCATTCATCATCAGGGATCCTCACCACTCAGGTCACGTTTTCTTCTTGCTGCCATTAGGACCCACACCATCAGGTTCAGGAACAGTTATTACCTCTCAACCATCAGACTCCTAACTTACAGTGATCATCTCCTCTATCTTAGGCCACAAACTTACCAATCACCCCGATGAGTTATTAACTTCAAACTTTTTGCATAATCACTCAAAGAGTTGAATTGCATGTACATGTAACAAGAGCTGTATAACTCATCTCCTTCTACCTTAAGCCACGAACTTATTAATCACCCCTGCTGTGGACACTTTCTGGAGGTCTAAGATCCGTATGCTCCATGACCGCTGGACTAAGTGTGTAAATGTAGGAGGGGACTATGTTGAAAAATAAATGTGCTAGGTTTTCTAAAATTGACTGCTTCTACCTTAGGCCACAAAGTTACCAATCACCCCTCGTATGTTTTACCTTCCGTCAAAAATTCAGGCACTTTTCCAGGATATTTAAGAAAATTGGTGATATGCATTAATAGGTATGGATGAAGGAATACCAATAATTTTGAATATTATCACTGCCAGTACTTGTCCAGTTGTGGGTGTTTTTTACAGCTGCTTTTAGCATATGCATTGTAACTTCAGGTATCTGCATTTCTTCTTTTTCCTCCCTAATCCAACTTGCTTCTTGATTGTGTGTCAGCCTGTCTGACCAGATACTAGTCTAAAATTAATTATCTCTGTGCTTATTGGTAATTCTGTGCTAGGGTTGGTGACATTTTGGCATATCTAATTTAGTTTCAATGTCCTGTACAAACCTTTTTTATTGTTTCTGAACTGATAATTCTGTTTTCTTCATCTGGTGCATTTCATGTATCTATTTAGTCTGGCTTCGTATCTACTAAGCTTTTGTTTTAATGTGTCTATAAACTCTACAAAGTAAAAATTATGATCAGAGTTCATACATGTCACCACATACATCTCTCAGATTATTTTTCTGCAGGCATACTTAGCAAATCTATAGAACGGTAACAGGAAACTGTAAACATCAGGATCTGTAAACTGTGCAAATGCAGATATAAGTAAATAAATGAGCATGAAGTAACAATATAACAGAGTCCTTAAATGAGCGTAGCTACTCCCTTTTGTTCAAGAGTCTGATGGTTGAGGGGTAGTAACTGTTCTTGAACCTGGAGGTGTGAGTCCCAAGGCTCCTGAACCTTATACTTATTGGCAGCAGCAAGAAAAGAGTATGGCATGGGTGGTGAGGATCTTTGATGATGGACACTGCTTTTCTATGGCAAAATATCAGGTAGATGTGCTCAATAGTTGGGAGAGTTTTGCCTGTGATGTACTGGACTGAATTCAAGTCCTTTTGTAGGATTTTCTATTCAAAGGCATTGGAGTTCCCTTACTAGTCTGTAATGCAGCCAGTCAGCACACTTTCCACCACACATTTACATAAGTTTGCCAAGGTTTTTGATGACATGATGAACTTCTACAGACTCCTGAGGAAGGAGAGGCGCTATCATGCTTTCTTTCTTCGCAATAATATTTTTATGATGGGTCCAGGACAGGTCCTCTGAGGTAGTGACACCCAGGAATTTAAAGTTACTGACATTCTCCATGTCTGATCCTCCAATGATTACTGGCTCATGGCCCTCTTGTTTCCCACTCACGAAGTCTATAATCAGTTCCTTAGTCTTATTGACATTGAGTGAGAGATTGTCATTATTACACCACTCAGCGAAGTTTTCAATCTCTCTCCTGTATGATGATTCATCACCCCCTTTGATACAGTCCACAACAGTGGTGTCATCAGCAAACTTGTATATGGTATCGGAGCTGTACTTAGCCACACAGTCATAAGTGTGGTGAGTAGACCAGGGGGCAAAGCACACATCCCTGCAGTGCTCCTGTACTGATGGATATTGTGGAGGAGATTATTTTGCCCATCCGAACTGACTGAGGTGAACAAGTAAGGAAATCCAGGATCCAATTACACAAGGGGGTATTGAGGCATGGGTCAGAGTTCACTGATTAGTTTGGAGGAGATGATGATGCCAAGCTGTAGTCAATAAAGAGCATCCTGATGTATGCATCTTTGCTGTCCCAGTGTTCTAGAGTTATTTGAAGAGTCAACGAGATTAAATCTGCTGTAGACTTGTTGCCGCAGTAGACAAATTGCAGCAGATCCAAGTCACCACTCAGACAGGAGCTTATATGTTTCAACACCAGCCTCTCAAAACACTTCATCACAGTAAGTGTAAGTGCCACTGGGCAATAGTTATTTAGTCAGATTACTGTGCTCTTCTTGGGCACCGGTACGATTGAAGCCTGCTTGAAGCACTACCAGAGTGAGAAGTTGAAGATGTCCATGAATACACCAGCCATCTGGTCGGCTGAGGTCTTCAGTACTCGGCCAAGTACACCATACTGATGCTTTCCTTAGATTCACTCTCCTGCAGAGAGCCCATAAGTCATCTTCAGATGCAAAGACCAAAGGATCATTGGAAGACATGAGGGTGCATGATGATTACTCCCTCTTCTGGTGGTCAAAGCGAGCATAGAAGGCATTGAGCTCATCTGGAAGTGAAGCTGTGCTGTCCCCTATCTCGCAAAATTTAATCTTTTAGAAAGATCTAACATTCAAAACCTGCCACAGCTGTTAGGCTGATTGTATCTTGTATAGACCTTGTATTCCTTAGCCTTTCTCTTCCTTTAACTTTCTGACTCAAGTTATCCTTTTTATACTCCATTAGGTGGGCTATTTCTGATCTTAAGGTTTTAATTTTTTTTATTTTCTCCCATTTCAGTGTTTTTTTTTCATTACTCAGTTTTGAGTTTCTATCAATGAGTGCCTCTATTTCAGAGCCATTGCACTGGATCTGTTGTTAATGATATTAACAACAGATAAGATGCAGAAGTGGGCTGAGAAGTGGCAGATGGAGTTCAACCCGGTAAAGTGTGAAGTGGTACACTTTGAAAGAACAGACTCCAAGGCAGAGTACAAAGTAAGTGGCAGGATACTTGGTAGTGTGGAGGAGCAGAGGGATCTGGGAGTACATGTCCACAGATCCCTGAAAGTTGCCTCACAGCTAGATAGGGTAATTAAGAAAGCTTATGGGGTGTTAGCTTTCATAAGTTGAGGGATAGAGTTTAAGAGTCATGAGGTAATGATGCAGCTCTATAAAACTCTGGTTAGGCCACACTTGGAGTACAGTGACCAGTTCTATTTGTCTCACTATAGGAAGGATGTGGAAGCATTGGAAAAGGTACAGAGGAGATTTACCAGGATGCTGCCTGGTTTAGAGAGTATGCATTATGATCAGAGATTAAGGGAGCTAGGGCTTTACTCTTTGGAGAGAAGGAGGATGAGAGGAGACAGGATAGAGGTATACAAGATATTAAGAGAAACAGGTAGAGTGGACAGCCAGCGCCTCTTCCCCAGGGCGCCACTGCTCAATACAAGAGGACATGGCTTTAAGGGAAGGGGTGGGAAGTTCAAAAGGGATATTAGAGGAAGGTTTTTTACTCAGAAAGTAGTTGGTGCGTGGAATGCACTGCCTGAGTCAGTAGCGGAGGCAGATACACTAGTGAAATTTAAGAGACTACTAGACAGGTATATGGAGGAATTTAAGGTGGGGAGTATATGGGACGCGGGGTTTAAGGGTCGGCACAACATTGTGGGCCAAAGGGCCTGTACTGTGCTGTACTATTTTATTTTCTATGATATGCAGTATGTTTTTGTCTGTAGTTCTTCAAATGTTTCAGGATTTTCTTAATGTTGTGGTAATATAATACAGTATTGCTGAGAGTATTAACAATTTTTGCAACTTTTGATGGTGTATTTTGATTAGGTATGTAAGGACTTTTTGTTGGGTCAATGCCCACATATTCGGTTCATGTGGTGTTAAGTATTGGGATGATTTTGTCTGTAAGCTCAGCTTCGTTATCAGCACTCTGTGGAGGCTCTAGATCTGTGTTATTGCTGTTAACATCAGGCTGTAAAATTTGAGGTAAGGGCATGGCCAAGCATGCTCATTTCTCAATTGCTAAGAACTTTCGTACTATTCTACTGTAATATTTACATTGATATTACTGTGTAGCCGTAATTGTTTAATGCTATTGTGTAGTGACTTGGGATTATATCAATTGGGATATCAATAGATACCAATATATCTATTGGGACAATGTATACCCGGTTCCTCTCTTACTTCAGCATATTTCTGTTTTTTTTCAATTATTGGTTTCTGTAAGTTGAGTGTGTTTGGAATGGGTATATCTGTAAGTAAGTTGTTCTTGCTGGTTTATCCTGTGTTGTTATATCCGGATGGATATTATGGATTTTCCTATCTGTAATAATGGATTGGTCATAATATAATTTGTGGCATTCTGACTTTAAAATTGGTTCACACTTGTATTTATACTAAAGTGTGATTTCATTTATGAGTTTGTATTTTAAAGCAAGCTTTTGATGAATGATGTTTGCCACTTGATTGTGCCTGTGTAAGTAATCAGATTCAGTTAAACTGCTGCAGGATCCTGTAAAGTGTTGGATTATTTCTGGTTTCTCTTGGCATTTTCTACATTTATCATCTTGTAGGTATTTTATTGTGCATTTTGGATTATTTTTTGTGTTAACCACCTGGTCCCATATTGTCACAAGGAACCCCTCTGTTTCTGTTGTGAAGATTTTTAATGTCTGTTTTCCTCTTCCTCTTCTGTCCTAGGTAGTGTTAATCTAAGCACTTTCAAATATACATAATGTTTTCTGAAATTTGTCCTTTCAGTTCTTATTTTTCTTTGTAAATTTTCCAGATCGGTTTTGGACTATTATTATTACTTCTTTTTTCATTCTTTTGTATTTGCACAGTTTGTTGTCTTTTGCACATTGATTGTCTACCTGTTGATGTGGTCTTTCATTAATTCTCTGATGGTTATTGTAATTATTAAGATGAATCTCAGGGTTGTATATGGTGACATATATGTACTTTGATAAGAAATTTACTTTTGAATTTTGAACTCATCCATATGGTAAGATTTAATAAATCTCTCCTGCACCATCTCGAAGGCCTCATGTCCTTCCTTGGAACAATAATCCAAATATAGCCTAATAGAAGTTTGCACTCAATGTCCCAACCAGTGAAGGCAAGCAAGTGAAGGTTCTCTGATGCCTGTGCACTGAGGCTTCTGGCATGACCCAACAGACTGCAGGCACATGGATCTCCAGGCTGTCAACTCTGAACTATGGAGTGCTCAGAAAACTTAGACTGGATGCAAGGTGTGAGACTAGACTAGAACTGAATTGGTAGGAGTTTGTGAGGGGATCAGGCACACATTATTCAGTGAGGTGAGGAGCAGAGGCTGGATTGGGATGCATACTCAAAACCCTGAACTTCATAGCAAATGCAACTTCAGCCCTCTTTGTGAAGACTTTCAGTTTCCACTATGGCCTTACTGTCTGAAAAACCTTTTACAAAGAAGAACTTTGCACAGGCAAGATCAGGCAGGTGTTGTCTGTACTTTAATATCACTGTGCTGAAAATATACCGGTCCCATTCTGTGAGCACACTGTTTACAGAAGAGGTCTCAGACAGTCACTGGTCCCATTCTGTGGGCACATTGTGTACAGAGAGGTCTCAGACACACACTTGTCCCATTCTGTGGGCACATTGATTACAGAGTGGTCTTGGACAGTCACTGGTCCCATTCTGTGTGCACATTGTGTACAGAGAGGTCTCAGACACACACTGGTCTTCACAAAGGAATCAGAAGTAGAGAAATTGAGCAATATCAACTTCCTGGCTGTTATTATCTCTGAGGATCTATTCTGGGCCCAACATTTCAATGCAGCTGCAAAGAAGGCATGACAGCAGCTATATTTTTTTAAGAGTTTGAGGAGATTTGGTTCAATACCAAAGAAACTCACAAATTTCTACAGATGTAGCATGGAGAGTGTTCTAACTGCATCACTAAACAGTCTCTGCAATGGGGCGGGCTGGGTGTTACTGCATAGGATCGAAAGAATCTGCAGAAATTTGTGAACTTAGTCAGCTCCATCATGGGTACTAGTCTTCATAATGACAAGGACATCTTCAAGGAGCGATGCCTCAAAAAGGCAGCATCATCATTAAGGACCTACATCACCCAGGCTTGCCCTCTTCTTAATGCTATCATCAGGGATGAGGGCCAGGAGCCCAAAGTCACACACTCAATGATTCAGGAACAATTTCTTCCCTTATGCCATTCAATTTCTGAATGGGATTGAACTCATGAACACTACCTCACTACTTTTTGATTTCTATTTTTGAACGGTTTATACGTTTGCAGCATAATGTCCCAGCTCAATGGACTGATTGATGAAGGCCAGTATAACAAATACCTTTTTCACCACACTGTCTATCAGTGACACACACAAAATGCTGGAGAAACTCAGCAGGCCAGGCAGCATCTATGGAAAAGAGTAAACAGTTTTGGGCCAAGACCCTTCATCAAGACTGGAAAAAAAAGATAGAACTTAGAATAAGAAGGTGGATGGAGTGAGGAAGAAGTACAAGATGAGAGGTGAAACCAGGAGTGCGGGGGGGGGGGGGTGGGGTGGCAAAGTACAGAGCTATGAAGTTGTTTGGTGAAAGAGAGAAAGGGCTGGAGAAGGAGGCATCTGTTTGGAGAAGGTAGAAGACCATGGAAAAAGGGAAGCCAGAGGAGCACCAGAGGGAGGTGATGGACAGGTAAGGTGAGAGAGAGAAATGACAATAGGGAATAGTGAGGGAGTAGGGGAGGGGCATTGTCGGAAGTTTTAGAAATCAATGTTCATGCCATCAGGTTGGAGGCTATCCAGGAGGTATATAAGGTACTACTCCTTCAACCTGAGTGTGGCCACATCGTGGTAGTAGAGGAGGACATGGACTGATATATGGGAATGGGAAGAAGAATTGAAATGGGTGGGCACCTGAAGATCCTGCTTTTTTTGGTGGACTTGTAAAGCATAGGTGCTCAGTAAAGCGTGCTCTCAATCTATGTTGGGTCTCACCGATATAAAGGAAGCCACACCAGGGGCACTGAAACAAATTCACAGGTGAAGTGTTGCTTCACCTGGAAGGACTGTTGGGGGCCCTGAATGGTAATGAGGGAGGACAAGTAGGGGCAGGTGTGGCACTTGTTTCTCTTGCAAGGGTAAGTACCAGGAAGGAGATCAGTCGAGAGGGACAGATGGACAAGGTGGAAAGTGGGAGAAGTGGGGAGGGAAAAATATGCTTGGTGTTGGAGTCCCATTGGAGGTGGCCAAAGTTACAGAGAATTATGTGCTAGATGTGCAGGCTGGTGGGGTGATAGGTGAGGACAAGAGAAACCCTATCCCTGGTGGGGTGGCAGGAGGGCAGAAGTGTGTGAAATGGAAGTGATATGGGTAAGGACAAAGTTGATGGTGAAGGATGACGGTCTGTCTGTGACCGCGTTTTCAATAAACTATGCACTTGTCCTGACGAAAGGTCTCGGCCCGAAACGTCGACAGCACTTCTCCCTATAGATGCTGCCTGGCCTGCTGTGTTTCACCAGCATTTTGTGTGTGTTGTTCGAATTTCCAGCATCTGCAGATTTCCTCGCACTTGTACCTCTGTTCCTTTACACTCCTGGGTATATATCCTATGCTGATTCTTCCACCTAACTGTTTTGCAACCCATTAGCTAATCCTGAGCCCACTTCCCAACTGGACAAAAGTCTCCTGTAATCTACTACAACCTTCAGCAACTCCTAATGTTCTGTTCTCCACAAACTTACTGCTCAGACCTTAAATTCACATCCAAATCTAATGGGAATTGAGAATTTACAAGGGTCTCAAAACTAAACACTGTGGCACACCACTAGTCAATGGCCTCCTTTCTGAGAAACAATCTTCAACCACCTCTCTCTGCTTCCTACTTTCCAGCCAATGGTTACTGAATCCCAATCACATTTACTACTCAACATGTCATGAGACTCCATCAGAGTTTTCATCAGATTCTGATGAAGGTTCTCGGCCCAGCACATCGACTACTTAGTCCTCTCCAAGGGAAGTTCTATGACAAGGTGGAAGACTAAATGACAGAAGAGAGGTGTAAGGTGAAATAAGTTGGTAATGAGATACTTAAAGAAATAAAAAATTGGATCTTAAGTAGCTATGAATCAGAACTGCTGAATCATTTTGTGAAACAGCTAAGCTCTGTACTAAGCCCAGAAGGCTGAAATGTGTTTGATCATACAACCCTGCCCAGCCTGAAGATATTTATTTTCCACATAAAAAATCGTCTAAAAAATAAATGGGCTGAGATTAAGAAGCATTCCTGTCCTTCACTAGCATCCTTCCACAAGATGAATGTGTGACTGTGAAACCATGGAAGAAATATTATGCTACAAAATATTAAAAAGTTAATTTAACTTTTTCATTTGCATTACATGTTAATATATGAAGTCTGCAATTGTGAGTTATTGTGTATATTAAGATGCATCCCCTCTTCAGGAAACAAATGCATTAGAGTTGAGTGCAAAATTCAGTGGCTATTTGGTTAGATACCTTCTGAGCCAATTGAGTCTTCCACTGCAGGAGCCCATCCACTTCAAGGTTCAACATGCTCTTTTGCACACCACTGTTGTAACACATAGTTATTCGAGTTACTGTCGAGTTCTTACCAGATTGAACCAGTCTGGCCATTTTCCTCTGACCTTTCTCATTAACAAGGCATTTTCTGTCACAGAACTGCTGCTCACTAAATGTGTTTTGTTTCTCATACCATTCTCTGTAAACTCTAGAAACTGTTGTGTGTGAAATTCTCAGGAGATCAGCAGTTTCTGAGATCCTCAAACAACCCCATCTGCCACCAATAATCATTCCACGTCAAAGTCACTTAGATCACATTTCTTTCCCATTCTGATATTTAGTTTGAACAACAACTGAAGTGAATCTCTGCATACTTTTATGCATTGAGTTGCTGCCACATAATTGGCTGATTAAAGATTTGCAATAACAAGCAGGTATAAGGCGTACCTAATACGCGCTGAGTGTACTTTAAGAGTCATAGAATTCTGAATTTGTGCACACACTGAATGTGCACTTTGAGAGGTTAGACCAGGGACTGAGGAGTGCAATAGAACATAAGAACAAAAGATATAGGAGCAGCCCATTCAGCCTGCTCCACCATTCAAGGACTGATCCAATTTTCTAGTCATCCCCACTCCCCTGCCTTCTCCCCATACCCTTTGATGGCCTGGCTAATTAAGAACCTATCTATCTCTACCTTAAGTGCACCCAATGACTTGGCCTCCACTGCTGCTCATGGCAACAAATTCTACAAATTTACCACCCTCTAACTAAAGTAATTTCTCCGCATCTTAGTTCTAAATGGGCGTCCTTCAATCCTGAAGTTGTGCCCTCTTCTCCTGGACTCCCCTACCACGAGAAATAACTTAAGTCATATCTAATCTGTTCAGGCCTTTTAACATTCAGAATATTTCTATGAGATCCCCCCTCATTTTTCTGAACTCCAGGGAATACAGCCCAAGAGCTGCCAGATGTTACTCTACGGTAACCATTTCATTCCTGGAATCATACTCATGAATCTTCTCTGAATCCTCTCCAATGTCAGTATATCCTTTCTAAAATAAGGAACCCAAAACTGCACACAATACTCTAAGTGTAGTCTCACGAGTGCCTTATAGAGCTTCACATCACATGCCTGCTCTTATTTTCTATACCTCTGGAAATGAATGCCAACATTGCATTTGCCTTCTTTACCATTGACTCAACCTGGAGGTTAACCTTTAGGGTATCCTGCACAAGGATTCCCAAGTCCCTTTGCGTCTCTGTATTTTGAATTCTCTCCCCATCTAAATAATAGTCTGCCCATTTATTTCTTCCACCAAAGAGCATGACCATACACTTTACAACATTGCCACTTCTTTGCCCACTCACCTAAACCTCTCTCTGCAGGCTCTGTTTCCTCAACACTACCCGCTCCTTCACCTACCTTTGTGTCATTGGCAAATTTAGCCACAAATCCAGTAATACCATAGTTTAAATCACTGATGTATATCGTAAAAAGCAGCGGTCCCAACACCGACCCCTGTGGAACTCCTCTGGTAACCGGCAGCCAGCCAGAATAGGATACCTTTATTCCCACTCTCTATTTTCTGCCAATCAGTCAATGCTCCACCCATGCTAGTAACTCCCCTGTAATTTCACGAGGTCTGATCTTGCTAAGCAGCCCCATGTGCAGCACCTTGTCAAAGGCCTTCTGAAAATCCAAGTATTCCACATCTACTGCATCTCCTTTGCCTACCCTGCTTGTAATTTCCTCAAAAAAAATTGCAGTAGGTTAGTCAGGTCCAGGAGATTTATCCACCCTCAGACCATTAAGCTTTCTGAGCACCTCTCAGTCATAATTTTCACTGCACATTCATCACTTCCTTGACACTCTTGAATGTCCAGTATACTGTAGACATCTTCCACTGTGAAGACTGATGCAAAATATGCATTCAGTTCTTCTGCCATCTCTGCGTCTCTCATTACAAGATTTCCAGCGTCATTTTCTATTGGTCCTATACGTACCCTCAACTCTCTTTTACCCTTTATATACTTAAAATGCTTTTAGTATCTTCTTTGATATTAGTCACCAGCTTCCTTTCATAGTTCATCTTTTCCTTCTTAATGACCTTCTTAGTTTCCTTCTGCAGGTTTTTATAAGCTTCCCAATCCTCTATCTTCTCACTAGCTTTGACTTCCTTGTAAAAGCTTTTGCTTTTACTTTGGCTCTTGACTTCACTTGTCAGCCAGAGTAATGTCCTTCTTTCATTCAAATTTCTTTTTGAATGAAAAAGAAATTTCATTATTTGTAACATATCTGTTGTGCACTTCCCTCATTTTTTGCAGAAACTCCAGCCATTGCTGCTCTGTTGTCCTTCCTGCTAGTGTCTCTTTCCAGTCAACCTTGGCCAGCTCCCCTCTCATGCCGTTGTAATCTCCTTTATTCCACTGAAGTACTGACACATTGGAATTTAGTTTCTCTTTCTCAAATTTCAAAGTGAACTCAATCATATTGTGATGATTGTTCCCTAAGAGTTCTTTATCCTTAATCTCTCTTATCACCTCTGGATCATTGCACATCACCCAATGCAACACAGCCAATCTCCTAGTGGGCTCAACAACAAGCTGTTCTGTAAAGTCATCCATTAGACACTCTACAAATACTCTCTCAGTACTTGCCTGGTTTTCCCAATCCACTTTCATGCTAAAATCCCCAATGATTATCATGACATTGCCCTTCTGACACGCCTTTTCTATCTCCTGTTGTAATCTGGGTAGCCTCCAACCTGATGGCATGAACATTGACTTCTCTAACTTCCGTTAGTGCCCCTCCTCCCCTTCTTAACCCATCCCTAATTTATTTATTTTACCCCCCTCCCCTTTTTGTTCTCTTTCTGCCCATCACTCTGCCTGTTCTCCATCTCCCTCTGGTGCTCCCCTCCTCCTTTCTTTCTCCCTAGGCCTCCCGTCCCATAATCCTTTCCCTTCTCCAGCTCTGTATCCCTTTTGCCAATCACCTTTCCAGCTCTCAGCTTCACCCCACCCCCTCTGGTCTTCTCCTATCATTTTGCATTTCCCCCTCCCCCTCCTACTTTCAAATCTCTTACTATCTTTTCTTTCAGTTAGTCCTGACAAAGGGTCTTGGCCTATAGATGCTGCCTGGCCTGCTGTGTTCCACCAGCATTTTGTGTGTGTTGCTTGAATTTCTAGCATCTGCAGATTTCCTCGTCGAGGCTGAATAGGGTTGTAGACTCAGCCATCTCCAACAGCAGCTGAGATCTGTTCTCTTCAAGTTACTACCAAAGGAGAGGGCAAACAGGAGCCTGAAGACCCACAGTCAATAATTTAGGATCAGCTTCTTTCCATCCACCATCTGAACCCAAGAACACAACCTCATTACTCCGCTGTTTGCACAACTTATTTCTTTTGGTGATTTATAGGAATTTTATGTCTTCACACAGTATTGCTGCTGCAAAACATTAAATAAGTCAGTGATAATAAGACTGATTCTGATAAGAAGTTTATTCTTTAATAAGAATAAGGCACAATACAGAATGGATTCCAGAAATATTGTGCAAAGAAAACTCTGGTAGATAACAGCACAGCTGACTTGAAAAATGCTGAAAACAAAAAATCATGAGAACAATTTCATGGGGAAGATCATTTAACATTACTCAGTTTTACTATATATTAATTTACTTTGCTGAATTTCAGTTCACAGAGTTAAATTGACTGCAGTGTAATTTACTACTCTGTGTGCACTTAAGCTTTGCTTATTGCTCATCATCATCGAAAGTAGAAAATATGATCAAATGGACTACTTGTTCAAATAAAGAATTTAATCATATTAGCCTGTTGAAATAAAGATCATAAAAGCATCAGAATTCTGGACCATATAGAGCAAACTCAATAATACTTATAATGAAGGCAAAGTCTTGCAATGGAAAAATATGGCTTTAATTTGCATAAATACTGCAGAGTTGTGCTATGAGGAGATTTTTGAAAGTACTGGGGTGGGGGGTGTGGTCATAGTTGTCATAACTGAATAATTGGCTGCTAGTAAGCAGTAATGGATAAGAAATAATCCAGTACAGACCTCAGAGTGTACGGAATATTCATAGCTAAGAATGGTAAACATTTGGGACTGATTTTGAGCACTGGAGGATTGGAACATAAGACCATAGACCAATGGATATTTATCAAATAGTCTTACCCTAGAAAGGGGCACGAGACAGGGTTATGCATGGTCACCGTTACTCTTCGCATTATATCTGGAACCATTAGCTCAATACATCAGACAAAATGACGTCAATACATCAGCTCAATACATCAGATGAGTCTGCTCCTTCATTCCATCATGGCTGATCCCAGATCCCACTCAATCCCATACAACTGTTTTACACCATATTCTTTGCTGTCCTGACTGATCGAGAAAGCTATCAACTTCTGCCTTAAATATGCCCATGGACTTGGCCTCCACCGTATTCTATGGCAGAGCATTCCACGGATTCACTACTCTCTGGCTAAAAGAATCCTCTTTACCTCTGTTCTAAAGGGTCACCCCTCAATTTTGAGGCTGTGCCCTCTAGTTCTGGATAACCCCACCATAGGAAACATCCTCTCCACATCCCCCTTACCTAGTCTTTTTTACATACGGTAGGTTTCAATCAGATCCCCATGCATTCTTCTAAATTACAGTGAATACAGGCCCAGAGCTGCCAAACGGTCCTCACATGTTAATCCCTTCATTCCTAGAATCATCCTTGAGAACCTCCTCTGGACTCTCTCAAATGACAACAAATCCTTTCTGAGATATGGGGCCTAAAACTGATGACAATACTCCAAGTGTGGCCTGACTCGTGTCTTATAAAGGCTCAGCATTATCGCCTTGCTTTTATATTTTATTCCACTTGAAAAAAAAATGCCAGCATTGCATTTGCCTTCTTTACCACAGACTCAACCTGTAAATTAACCATCTGAGAGTCTTCCATGAGGTCTCCTAAGTCCCACTGCACCTCAAATGTTTGAACCTTCTCCCCATTTATATAATAGTCTGCACTGTTTTTCCTTTTAATAAAATTACCCAACACTGCATTCCATCTGCCACTTTTTTGCCCATTCTTCCAATTTGTTTAAATCCTGGTGCAATCGCATTGCACCCTCAACATTACCTACAACTCGTGTCTTTGTATTATAAAGAACAAAGAGCAATACAGAACATTACAGGCCATTTGGCCCACAATGTTGTGCTGACCCTTAAACTCTGCCTCCCATATCACCCTCACTTTAAATTCATCCATATACCTGTCTAGTAGTCTCTTAAATTTCACTACTGTTTCTGCCTCCAACACTAACTCAGGCAATGCATTCCACGCACTAACCACTCTCTGAGTAAAAGACCTTCCTCTAATATCCCCCTTGAACTTTCCTCCCCTTACCTTAAAGCCATGTTCTCTTTTATTGAGCAGTGGTGCCCTGGGGAAGAGGCGCTGGCTGTCCACTCTATCTATTCCTCTTAATATCTTGTATACCTCTATCATGTCTCTTCTCATCCTCCTTCTCACCAGAGAGTAAAGCCCTAGCTCCCTTAATCTCTGATCATAATGCATACTCTCTAAACCAGGCAGCATCCTGGTAAATCTCCTCTGAACCCTTTCTAATGCTTCTGCATCCTTCCTATAGTGAGGTGACCAGAACTAGACACAGTACTCCAAGTGTGGCCTAACCAGAGTTTTATAGAGCTGCATCATCACCCCACAACTCTTAAACTCTATCCCTTGACCTATGAAAGCTAACTTTGTCAGTAGTTTATCATCGGCAAACTTTGCCAGAAAACTATCAATTCCATTATCTAAATCATTGACAAGCAATGTGAAAAGTAGTGGTTACAATACTGACCCCTGAAGTGCACTAGTCACTGGCAGCCAACCAGAAAAGGCCCCCTTTATTCCTCCCTGCTGCCTCCTGCCTGTCAGCCATTCCTCTACCCATGTAAGTTTTTCCCTATAACGCCATACGATTTTATCTCATTAAGCAGCCTCACGTGTGGCACCTTATCATATGCCTTGTGAAAATCCAAGTAAATGACAATCACTGCTTCTCCTTTGTCCATCTTGCTTGTTACTTCCTCCAAGAACTCTAACTGATTTGTCAGACAAGATTTCCCATTACAGAAACCGTGCTGACCTTGACTTATTTTATCATTGGTCTCCAAGTACCTGGAAACCTCATCCTTAATAATAGACTCCAACACTTTCCCAACCACTGAGGTTAGGCTAACTGACCTATCATTTCCTTTCTTCTGCCTCCCCTCCCCTTCTTAAAGAGTGGAGTGACATTTGCAATTTTCCGGTCCTCTGGGACCAAGCCAGAATTATGTGATTCTTGTAAGATTATGACCAATGCATCCATTATCTCAGCAGCAGCTTCTCGCAGGACTCTGGGATGCAGTCCATCTGGCCCAGGTGACTTATCCACTTAAAGACCTTTGAGTTGGCTTTGCACTTTTTCCTTTGTAATAGCAATGACACTCACTGCTGCTCTCTGCCTTTTGTTGGATTTTAAAAGCTTACCAATCATACAATTTCCCATTCCCTTTTGCTGCCTTATATGTCCTTTATTTCTTTTGTCAGCCACGGTTGCCTACTCCTGCCATTTGAGAACTTCTTCCTCTGTGGAACATATCTATACTGCCCCTTGTGAACTATTCCCAGAAATTTCAGCCATCTCTGTTCTGCCATCATCGATGCCAGTACCCTCCTCCAATCCACCTGGGCAAGCTCCTCTCTCGTGCCACTGTAATTCCCTTTATTCCATTGTGATACTGATATGTGTGAGTTATGCTTCCCTGTCTCAAACGGCAGAATGAATTTAATCATATTATTATCACTGCCTACTAAGGTTTCCTTGACATTAAGCTTCCTAAATCAATCTGGGTTATTACACAACACCTAATCTAAGATAGCCATCCCTTGAGTAGGCTCAAGTAAGGCCATAAGACAAAGGAGCAGAAGTCGGCCATTCGGCCCATTGAGTTTTCTCTGCCATTTTATCATGAGCTGATCCATTCTCCCATTTAACCCCACTCCCCCGCCTTCTCACCATAACTTTTGATGCCCTGGCTACTCAGATACCTATCAATCTCTGCCTTAAATACACCCAATGACCTGACCTCCACTGCTACCCATGGCAACAAGTTCCACAGATTTACCACCCTCTGGCTAAAAAAATTTCTTCGCATCTCTGTTGTGAACGGGCATCCTTCAATCCTTAATTCATACCCTCTCAAACTAGACTCCAACACCATGGGAAACAACTATGCAACATCCACTCTGTCCATGTCCTTCAACATTCGAAATGTTTCTATGAGGTCCCCCCTCATTCTTCTAAACTCCAAGGAGTGCAGTCCAATAGCCATCAAACGTTCCTCATATGTTAACCCTCTCATTCCTGGAATCATTCTAGTGAATCTTCTCTGAACCCTCTCCAACGTCAGCACATCCTTTCTTAAATAAGGAGCCCAAAACTGCACTCAGTACTCCAAGTGAGGTCTTACCAGTGCCTTATAGAGCCTCAACATCACATCCCTGCTCCTATACTCTATTCCACTAGAAATGGATGCCAACATTGCATTTGCCTTCTTCACCACCAACTCAACCTGGAGATTAACTTAAAGGGTATCCTGCACAGGACTCCCAAGTCCCATTGCATCTCAGAAGTTTGAATTCTCTCCCCATTTAAATAATAGTCTGCCCGTTTATTTCTTCTACCAAAGTGCATGACCATACACTTTACAACATTGTATTTCATTTGCCACTTCTTTGCCCATTCTCCCAATCTATCCAAATCTCTCTGCAGACTCTCTGTTTCCTCAGCACTGCCAGCTCCTCCACCTATCTTTATATCATCAGCAAACTTAGCCACAAAGCCATCTATTCCATAGTCCAAATTGTTGATATACAACGTAAAAAGAAGTGTCCCCAACATGGACCCCTGTGGAACACCACTGGTAACCAGCAGCCAACCAGAATGGGATCCCTTTATTGTATTCCCACTCTCTGTTTCCTGCCAATCAGCCAATGCTCTATCCACGGATGTAACTTTCCCATAATTCCATGGGCTCTTATCTTGTTTAGCAGCCTCATGTGCGGCACCTTGTCAAAGACCTTTTGAAAATCCAAATACACAACATCCACTGCATCTCCCTTGTCTAGTCTACTTGTAATTTCCTCAAAAAATTGCAATATGTTTGTCAGGCAGGATTTTCCTTTAAGGAAACCATGCTGAGTTCTGACTATCTTGTCATATGCCTCCAGGTACTCCATAACCTCATCCTTGACAAGTGACTCCAACAACTTCCCAACCACTGATGTCAAGCTAACAGGTCTACAATTTCCTTTTTGCTTTCTTGCCCCCTTCTTAAATAGCAGAGTGACATTTTTAATCTTCCAGTCCTCCGGAACCATATCTACTCTCACCTGTCTTTTACTCTTTATATACTTGAAAAAGCATTTAGTATCCTCTTTGATATTATTTGCTAGCTTCCTTTCATTGTTCATCTTTTCCCTCTTAATGACCTTCTTAGTTTCCTTTTGTAAGCTTTTAAAAACTTTCCAGGCTTCTGTCTTCCCACTAATTTTTGCTTCCTTGTATGCCCTCTCCTTTGCTTTTACTTTGGCTTTGAGTTCTCTTGTCAGCCACGGTTGCATCCTTTTCCTTTTTGCATTCAAAAATGTCTTCTTTTTTGGAATGTATCTGTCTTGCACCTTCCTCACTTCTCGCATAAACTCCAGCCACTGCTGCTCTGCCGTCCTTCCTGCTAGTGTCCCTTTCCAGTCAACATTGGCCAGTTCCTCTCTCATGCCACTGTAATTTCCGTTACTCCACTGAAATACCGACATATTGGATTTTGGCTTCTCTTTCTCAAATTTCACAGTGAACTCAATCATGTTATGATCACTGCCTCCTAAGGGTTACTTCACCTCAATCTCTCTAATCACCTCTGGTTCATTACACAATTCCCAATCCAGTACAGCTGATCCCCTAGTGGGCTCAACAACAAGCTGTTCTAAAAAGCCATCTCGTAGACATTCTACAAATTCTCTCTCTTGAGATCTATTGCTGACCTGATTTTCCCAATCAACTCGCATGTTCAAATCAAATCCCCCACAATTATCATAACACTGCCCTTTTGGCAAGCCTTTTCCATTTCCTGTTGTAATTTGTAGTCCACATCACTGCAGCTGTTAGGAGGCCTGTATATAACTGCCATCAGGGTCCTTTTACTCCTGAGATTTCTTAGCTCAACCCATAAATATTCTACACTTTCTGATCCTATGTCACCTCTTTCTAATGATTTAAAACCATTTCTTACCAATAAAGCCATGCCACTCCCTCAACCTACCTGCCTATCCTTCCAATACAGCGTGTCTCCTTGGACATTCAGCTCCCAGAGACATGCATCCCTTAGCCACGTCTCAGCGATGGACACAATATCATACCTGCCAATCTGCAGCTGTACGATAAGATCATCCACCTTATTCCTTATGCTGAGTGCATTTAAGCATAACACCTTAAGTCCAGTATTTGATACTTATTGCTTTGATTGCACTGCAACTTTATTGCACTGCAACTCAACCCAATGGTTGCATATTTAATTTGCACCTTCACCCGCCAGTCCTTCCTGACATCTTTACTGCTCACTATCTTAGATTTATTTCTGTTTTCCCCCTCCTCCGCTCTATCATTCCAGTTCCCATCCCCCTACCAAATTAATTTAAACCCTCCCTAACAGCTCTATTAAACCTTTCCGCCAGGATATTGGTCCCCTTCGGGTTCAGGTGTAACCCATCCTTTTTGGATAGGTCATACTTCCCCCAGAAGAGATCCCAATGATCCAAGAATCTGAAGTTCTACACCCTGCATCAGTCACTCAGCCATGCATTCATCTGCCTGATCCTACTATTTTTGCTCTCGCTAGCATGTGGCACATGTAGCAATCCTGAGATTACTACCCTGGAGGTCCTGTTTCTCAGTTTCCTTCCTAACTCCTGGAAATCTCTCGTCAGAACCTCCTCCCTTTTCCTATCTATGTCATTGGTACCAACATGTACCAAGACAGCTGGCTGCTCACCCTCTCCCTTCAGAATATTCTGGACCCGACCCAAGACATCCCGTACCCTGGTACCTTGGAGGCAACACACCATGCAGGTATCTCTATCAGGTTCACAGAATCGCCTGCCTGTTCCCGTGACTATAGAATCCCCTATGACTATCGCATTCCTCTTCTCCCTCCTCCTCCTGCACAACAGCGCCAGGCTCAGTGCCAGAGACCCAGTCACTGTGGCCGTGCCCTGTCAGGTCAACCTCCTCAACAGCATCCAAAACGATATACTTGTTGCTGAGGGGAGCAGCCACAGGGGTGCTCTCCACTATCCAGGCATTTCCCTTCCCTCTCCTGACAGTCATCCAGTTTTCTGACCCCTGTAGCCTAGGGATGACTACCTCCCTGTAGCTCCTGTTTATCACCTCTTCACTTTTCCTATTAAGCAGTAGGTTATCAAGCTGCAGCTCCAGATCCCTAACATGGTCTCTGAGGAGCTGCATCTCAGTGCACCTGGTGCAGATGTGGCCATCAGAGAGGCTGGAGGTCTCCCAGGATTCCCACATCTGATACCCTGAACAAAGCACTAACCCTGCAGACATACTTCCTAATTCTACAGGAATTTGCTAGGCTTTGATAGTCAGGGAAAATATTACAGCAGAGCTTCAGCAGAACAGATTAGAGGGCTTGTCTACTGAGGCCATATGGGTGGAGCTGAGAAACAGGAAAGGTATGACCACATTAATAGGGCTGTATTGGGTATGACCACCCAATAGTCAGCGAGAATAGGAGGAGCAAATCTGCAGAGAGATAACAGACAGAAAGCTGGAGACAGAAAGTTGTGATTGTAGGGGATTTTAATTTTCCACACATTGATTCGGACTCCCATACTGTTAAAGGTCTAGATGGGTTAGAGTTTGTGAAATGTGTTCAGGAAAGTTTTCTAAATCAATATATAGATGTACCAACTAGGGAGGATGCAATATTAGATCTCCTATTAGGAAATGAGTTAGGGCAGGTGACCGAAGTGTGTGTAGGGGAACACTTTGGTTCCAGTGATCATAACGTCAATAGTTTCAACTTGATCATGGATAAAGATAGATCTGGTCCTCGGGCTGAAGTTCTAAACTGGAAAATGGCCAAATTTGAAGAAATGAGAAAGGATCTAAAAAGCGTAATTGGGACAGGTTGTTCTCTGGCAAGGATGTGATTGGTAAATGGGAGGCCTTCAAAGGAGAAATTTTGAGAGTGTAGAGTTTGTATGTTCCTGTCAGGGTTAAAGGCAAAATGAATAAGAATAAGGAACCTTGGTTCTCAAGGGATATTAGAACTCTGATAAAGAAGAAGAGAGAGATGTATAACATGTATAGGCAACAGGGAGGAAATAAGATGCTTGAGGAGTATAAAAAGAGTAAGAAAATACTTAAGAAAGAAATCAGGAGGGCTAAGAAGACATGAGGTTGCTTTGGCAGTCAGGGTGAAGGATAATCCTAAGAGCTTCTACAGGTATGTTAAGAGCAAAAGGACAGTAAGGGATAAAATTGGTCCTCTTGAAGATCAGAGTGGTCGGCTATGTATGGAACCAAAAGAAATGGGAGAGATATTAAATGGGTTTTTTGCATCCATATTTACTAAGGAAACTGGAATGGGGTCTATGGAAACAAGGCAAACAAATAGGGAGGTCATGGAACTTATACAGATAAAAGAGGAGGAGGTTCTTGCTGTCTTGAGGCAAATCAGAGTAGATAAACCCCCAGGACCTGACAGGTATTCCCTCGGACCTTGAGGGAGACTAGTGTTGAAATTGCAGGAGCCCTGGCAGAAATATTTAAAATGTCGATATCCACAGGTCAGATGCCAGAGGATTGGAGGATAGCTCATGTAATTCCGTTGTCTAAAAAAGTAAGCCGGGAAATTATAAGCCAGTAAGTTTGACATCAGTAGTAGGTAAATTATTGGAAGGAATACTGAGAAATAGGATCTACAAGTATTTGGATAGACAGGGACTTATTAGAAACAGTCAGCATGGCTTTGTGTGTGGTAGGTCATGTTTAACCAATCTATTAGAGTTTTTCGAGGAAGTTACCAGGAAAGTGGATGAAGGGAAGGCAGTGCATATTGTATACATGGACTTCAGTAAGGCCTTTGACAAGGTCCCACATGGGAGGTCAGTTAGGAAGATTCAGTCGCTAGGTATACATGGAGAGGTAGTAAATTGGATTAGACATTGCGTCAATGGAAGAAGCCAGAGAGTGGTAGTGGAGGATTGCTACTCTGAGTGGAGGCCTGTGACTAGTGGTGTGCCACAGGGATCAGTGCTGGGTCCATTGTTATTTGTCATCTATATCAATGATCTGGATGATAATGTGGCAAACTGGATCAGCAAATTTGCTGATGATACAAAGATTGGAGGTGTAGTGGACAGTGAGGAAGGTTTTCAAAGCTTGCAGAAGGATTTGGACCAGTTGGAGGAATGGGCAGAAAAATGGCAGATGGAGTTTAATGCGGACAAGTGTGAGGTCAAACTTCGGAAGGTCAAACCAAGGTAGAACATACAAGGTAAATGGTAGGACACTGAGGAGTGCAGTATAACAGAGGGATCTGGGAGTACAGATACATAATTCCCTAAAAGTGGCGTCACAAGTAGATAGGGTTGTAATGAGAGCTTTTGGTACATTGGCCTTTATAAATCAAAGTATTGAGTATAAGAGTTGGAATGTAATGGTGAGGTTGTATAAGACATTGGTGAGACTGAATTTGGAGTATTGTGTGCAGTTTTGGTCACCTAATTACAGGAAGGATATTAATAAGGTTGAAAGAGTGCAGAGAAGGTTTACAAGGATGTTGCCGGGACTTGAGAAACTGGGTTACAGAGAAAGGTTGAATAGGTTAGGACTTTATTCCCTGGAACGTAGGAGAATGAGGGGTGATTTAGAGAGGTGTATAAAATTATGATGGGTATAGATAGAGTGAATGCAAGCAGGCTTTTTCCACTGAGGCCAGGGGGGAAAAAAGACAAAGGTCATGGGTTAAGGGTGAAGGGGGAAAAGTTTAAAGGAACATTAGGGAGAGCTTCTTCACGCAGAGTGGTGGGAGTGTGGAATGGGCTGCCAGATGAAGTGGTGAATGTGGGGTCACTTTTGACATTTAAGAAAAACTTGGACAGGTATATGGATGAGAGGGGTTTGGAGGGAAATGGCCCAGGTGCAGGTCAGTGGGACTAGGCAGAAAAATGGTTAGGCACAGCCAAGAAGGGCCAAAAGGCCTGTTTCTGGGCTGTAATGTTCTATGGTTCTATGGAATGAAACAAGGAAAAATAAGTCTACTCACTCACTTACCTCGCCAAACAGACAAACTTTTTAAACCATTAGCTCATACCGTTGGCTGTGTGAGCCCTGCTGTTCCTCCGTCTGTCCGGACTGATTCGCCAAGGGGTAAAAAAGAGTTGGTGCCTCGCTCTCGCCTCTTCCCGTTATCACCTAAGCTGCCACTCCGCTGTCACTCAGCTGCCACTCACTCTGCTGCCCGCTCTAACCGCTGCCCGCTGTATAAGATGGTCTTCTTTTTAAACTCTCTGCACTGTCCTGTCTATGTCACGCACCTGCACAGTCTCGCCCTTCTTGTACTTGAAGAAGTTTTTAAACAAAAACTGCCTTCCTTCAGCATTTAGCTGTCACGCCGCCCTTCTTGTCCCAATCCAAAAAACCATTGGAAGTCTCTCAGGCATTCAACAAATCCCCTCTCTTGTGATCCGACACCATCCAGATTTTCTCAATCCTCTTGCATATTGATGTCCCTCATTACAATTGTGACATTACCCTTATTACATGCCTTTTCCAGCTCTCTTTGCAACCTCAACCCCACTTCTTGACTACTATTTGGAGGCCTGTATAGGATTCCTATTATGGTTTTTTTTTGATGGAAGTCTTCTCATTACTACCATCAGAAAGAAAGTAGACGAACACAAAAACTCCACACTTAATGTTTTAAGAACAGCTTCTTTCCCTCTGCCATCGGATTATTAGTGAACTACCTCACTAATTTTGATTTTTACACAACATATTTATTTCATTTTCATATATTTATTTTGTCTTTCATTGTATTACTGCTGCAAAACAACAAATTTCATGACATATGTCAATGATAACATACCTGATTCCAATTCTGATTCTTATTTTACTTTTGTGCATTTGTTACAGATATTGCTTGATGTAAACTCTGTCCTACAGAGCTAGTGTGGGTTTTGGATGTCACAGGGCCACTCCTGATCTTATTTGTGCACAAAACTGAATGAAGTGATGTGGAAATGCCAGTGTCTTTGTTTGTCTTCTCTTTGTTGGTGGGAAAGGTCAGGTGCCCAGGGATATGCTGTTCAAAGAAATCTGATGACCTCTTCCCCAGGACCTCTAGAACAGTAGGCAGGGGCTGTAACTCGTTTCATTATTGTCACATGCACTGACGTCCAGTGAAAACCTTTGTTTTTACATTCTGCCCATACAGATAATTTTGTCACACAGTGCATTGCAGATGCACAAGGGAAAACAATAACAGAATGCACAATAAAGTGTTACAGCTACAGAGAAAGTAGTCATTAAAGTGAAAGACCTCTATGAGCAAGGTTGTGAGGTCAAAAGTCCCATTGAATCATGAAGCTATTTAATAGTCTTATAACAATGTGATAGAAGCAGTCCTTGAGCCTGAGAAGAGAGAATTTGTGGGGTGGATGGAGTCTTCGATTTTACTGGCTCCTTTACCAACACAACGAGAAGTGTAGATGGAGTCAATGGAGGGGATGCTTGCTTCCATGATGTGCTGAGCTGTGTCCTCAACTTTCTGCAATTTTCTTAAAGTATTGGGCAGTTCAACTGGATAGATTGCTTCCTAAGGTGTATTGATAAAAGTGGTGAAATGCATCCTCTCTGGACTGTTTATGGAACTGTTCTACACAAATGGATGGATGTCTCATCTCTGACAGCTGCTGTACTGATGGGTGTGAGCCCCGGTGACTGACAGCGGTGGCCTGCAGTTCATCTGGCCTTTGCATTCAGCCCATTTCTAAGTTCACTGGAGATGTTGAGAAAAGCATGGCCACAAATGTATCTTCTGGGATGCAGCGTTACTTTGTGATAGGCTTCTGGAATCATACGGACAAGAGCAAATTCAGAATCAGAATTAATATCATAGACATACATTGAGAAATTTGTTGTTTTGCGGCAGCAGTCCGATGAAATATATAAAACATTCTAAAAGTTATAATAAAAATATAAATAAGATTAAATTAAATGTATGTATGTATGGGATCCGTTAGTCTCACGAGACCATGGATCTGCGCTGGGAAAGTCTTCTCCAGGGTGCAGGCCTGAGCAAGGTTGTATGGAAGACCGGCTTTTGCCAGGAAGTCTTTCCTCTCCACGCCACTGATGTTGTCCAAGGTCAAGGGCAAGGGCTGATACAGCTTGGCACCAGTGTCGTAGCAGGAGTTGCCAGAACGAGGTTGAAGACTACGTCGGACTGCCTTAGGGACTCCAGCTCCAGATTTGTCCTCAGGGTTTACTCCCGAAGCCTTTCCCATGAGTGGGTATGGCCACAAGGCAGCGGAGGTCTGAAATCAGAGTTCTCCCTTTCTTAAATGGACTGCTTTCCCAGGCTGACGAGCTCCATCTACCCGAAGATTAAATTAAATAGAAATGCATAAAAAGAATGAGGTAGTGTTCAAGGGTGGTTTCAATATCTTCAGAAATCTGATGACAAAGGGGAAAAATCTGCTCCTAAGACATTGGTGTGTGTCTTCAGACTCCTGTACCTCTTCTCTGATGGTAATAATGAGAAGAGGACATGTCCTGGGTGATGGTGGTCCTTGATGATAGATGCCACTTTTTTGAAGTATCACCTTGAGAAGATTACTGTGATGATTGTAGAGAACCACAGAGTATGTGTCACCATATCCAGATGTCCATTCCTGCAGGCAAGCCCAGAACCCGTTGTGGTCATGTCTGACTATCTGCTCAGCTGCTGGCCACGCCACAGAACCTTGGTGTTATTTGTGCCTTCATGAGCTGAGCTGCCACATGCAGACCTCACCTTTCCCCTTCACTTCATTCAGCCATAGCATCTGCACCTCACAGTCTTGCTCATTTGAATGAGACTGCCAATCATCATAAAGTTAAAATTTCGTACAAAACTTTTGTTTACGTTTCTTTATTTTACTTAATCAACTATTAGAATTTTTAAAAATCGTATATAAGGGGTGATTGATAAGTTCGTTGCCTACGGTAGAAGGAGTCAATTTTAGAAAAGCTAGCACATTTATTTTTCAACGTAGTCCTCGCCTACATTTATACACTTAGTCCAGCGGTCATGGAGCTTACGGATCTTGGACCTCCAGAAACTGTCCACAGCAAGGATGATTGATAAGTTCATAGCCTAATGTAGAACATAGAACATAGAACAGTACAGTACATTACAGGCCTTTCAGCCCACAGTGTTGTGCCGACCCACAAACCCTGTCTCCCATATAATCCCCCACCTTAAATTGCTCCATATATCTGTCTAGTAGTCTCTTAAACTTCACTAGTGTATCTGCCTCCACCACTGACTAAGGCAGTGCATTCCACGCATCAACCACTCTCTGAGTGAAAAACCTTCCTCTAATAACTCATCAGGGATGATTTAAGGAAGAAGTGACCTAAGGAAGAAAGAGATGAGTTATTAACTTCAAACTTTCTGCATAATCACTATGTCACTTTGATCACTTCATACTAAAATGTCATTTTTTTTCAATTCTGATATTGTTTTCTTATAACAATTGAATATAGCTCTTGTTATGATTGCTGCTTATGGGATGTTGCATGCCTGTAAGTTATAAATTGCTCCTGTGTACACATGGAGCTGTGCTTATAATTGGGGCTGAGAGGGAAAGTAGATCAGCTGTGATGAAATGGCAGAGCAGAATCAATGGGCCAAATAGCTTAATTCCACTCCTATATCTTATGGTCCTGTGGTCTTATAAACTTGACTATGACTTTGTAGTTGGTGACCTGAAGGCAAGGCAGAACCAAGTAGCAGTCCCAAAGCCATCATCATTTTACACCATAATGCTTGACTCATTGGTGACTTCGCTCAATGAACGAGCACCTTTGGCAACTTAATATGTTTTACTGCAGCTTCCTGGGATCAATTTCTTTGCTCAGTTTATGAGCAGAATTGCTGTAAGACCATAAGACATAGGAGAGAATTAGGCCATTCTGCCCATCGAGTCTGCTCCATCATTCCATCATGGCTGACATGTGACTTATGCTTCTCCCTCTCAAATTGCAGTATGAATTCAATTATGATCACTCCTTCCTAAGGGTTCAGATTTTCTCAGTTATTTCACATCTTAGACCAGAAGATCATAAGACATAGGACAGAATTAGGCCATTCAGCCTATCAAGTCTGTTCTGCCATTCCATCATGGCTGATCTCAGATCCTAGTCAACCCCATACACTTGCCTTCTCGCCATATCCTTTGATGCCCTAACTGATCAGAAAACAATCAACTTCCTCTTTAAATATACCCATGGATTTGTCTTCCACCACAGTCTGTGGCACAGCATTCCACAGATTCACTACTCTCTGGCTAAAAAAATTCTTCCTTACCTCTGTTCTAAACGGCCACTCCTCAATTTTGAGATGGTGCCTTCTAGCTCGCACTGCAGGAAACATCCACACCACATCCATCCATCTAGTCCTTTCAACATTCAGTAGGTTTAAATGGGATCTCCCCGCATTCTTATAGATTCCAGTGAGTACAGGCCCAAAGCTACCAACTGCTCCACATATGTTAACCCGTTCATTCTCAGAATCATCCACATGTACATCCTCTGGACTCTCTCCAAAGACAACACATCCTTTCTTAGATATGGGGCCCTAAATTGTTGACAATATTCCAAATGTGGTCTGACTAGTGTCTTATAAAGCCTCAGCATCATCTCCTTGCTTTTTATATTCTATTCCCCTTGAACTAAATGCCAACATTGCGTTTGCCTTCATTATCACAGACACATCCTGTAAATTAACCTTCTAGCAGTCTTGCACAAGGACTCTTAAGTCCCTCGGCAGCTCTGATATTTGAACCTTCTCCCCAATTAAATAATGGTTCACACTATTGTTCCTTTTACCAAAATGTATTATCATACATTTCCCAAAACTGTATTCCATCTGCCACTTTTTTGCCCATTCTTCCAATTTGTCTAAGTCCTGCTGCAATCACATAGCTTCCTCAGCACTACCTAACCTTCCACCTATCTTTTTATTATATACAAACTTTGCCACAAAGCCATCAATTCCATCAACTAAATCATTGACAAGCAATGCGAAAAGTAGCGATCCTAATACAGACCCCTGAGGAACACCACTAGTCACCAGCAGCCAGCCAGAAAAGGCCCCTTTTATTCTCACTTGCTGCCTCCTGCCTGTCAGCCATTCCACTATCCATGCCAGTATCTTTCCAAGATTATTGAGTGGATAGGAGACATTTTCCAAGATGGCATGCAACTTGGACAGCATCCTCTTTTCAGACACCACCGTCAGAGAGTCCAGTTCCACCCTCACAACATCACTGGCCTTACGAATAAGTTTGTTGATTCTGTTGGTGTCTGCTACCCTCAGCCTGCTGCCCCAGCACACAACAGCAAACATGATAGCACTGGCCACCACAGATTCATAGAACATCCTCAGCATCGTCCGGCAGATGTTAAAGGACCTCAGTCTCCTCAGGAAGTAGAGACGGCTCTGACCCTTCTTGTAGATAGCCTCAGTGTTCTTTGACCAGTCCAGTTTATTGTCAATTCGCATCCCCAGGTATTTGTAATCCTCCACTATGTCCACACTGACCCCTTGGATGGAAACAGGGGTCACTGGTGCCTTAGCCCTCCTCAGGTCCACCACCAGCTCCTTAGTCTTTTTCACATTAAGCTGCGGATGATTCTGCTCACACCATGTGACAAAGTTTCCATCCATGGCAGAGTCATCAGAAAACTTCTGAAGATGGCAAGACTCTGTGCAGTAGTTGAAGTCCAAGGTGTAGATGGTGAAAGGGAGACAGGACAGTCCCCTGTGGAGCCCCAGTGCTACTGACCACTCTGTCTGACACACAGTGTTGCAAGCACATGTACTGTGGTCTGCCAGTCAGGTAATCAATAATCCATGACACCAGGGAAGCATCCAGCTGCATCACTGTCAGCTTCCCACCCAGCAGAGCAGGACGGATGGTGTTGAACACACTGGAGAAGTCAAAAAACATGACCTTCACAGTGCTCGCCAGCTTGCCTAGGTGGGCGTAGACACGGTTCAGCAGGTAGACGATGGCATCCTCAACTCCTAGTCGGGGCTCCAATAATAGACTCCAACATTGTCCCAACCACTGAGATCAGGATAACTTGGCCTATAATTTCCTTTCTTTTGCCTTCCCCACTTCTTAAAGAATGGAGCGACATTTGCAATCTTCCACGCCAGAATCAAGTGATTCTTGGAACATTATGACCAAGGCATCCATTATCTTCTCAGCAACCTCTCTCAGGATTCTGGAATGTAGTCCATCTGGTCCAGGTGACTTATCCACCTTAAAACCTTTCAGCTAGCCTAGCACTTTTTCTTTTGTAATAGCAAAGGCACTCACTCCTGCTCCCTGACACTCATGGATCTTTGGCATACTGCTAGTGTCTTCCACAGTGAAGACAGACGCAAAGTACTTCTTAAGTTCATCTGTCATTTCTTTGTTTCCCATTACTACCTCACTAGCATCATTTTCCAGTGGTCCAATGAAGCTCTCACCTCCCTTTTCCTCTTTCTATAACTGAAAAAAACTTTGATACTCTGCTTTATATTATTGGCTAGTTTGCCCTCATATTTCATCTTTTCCCTTCTTTTGGCTTTTTAAGTTGCTTTTTGTTGGATTTTAAAAACTTCCCAATCATTCAGCTTCCCATTCACTTTTGCTACCTGGCTTTTATGCAATCCTTAACTTCTCTTGTCAACCATTGCTGTCTACCCCTGCCATCTGAGAACAGCTCCCTTTGCAATCTCAATCTCACATCTTGGCTACTCTTTGCACGCCTATATATGATTCCCATTATGGCTTTTAGGAAGTATCTGTACACTATTGTAACAACACATAAAACTAAATAAACTTATGCCATAAACAGCTGTCTGTGTACCAAAAAGAATCAGTTAATGCCTTTATTAGTTAAAGTGTGGGAGGGGCACTGAGCAAATCTACTCAACAACCAAGCTAAAATATCAGTCACACAATGTGCATCAGCCAATGCTCTGCTCTCCAGACGGGGGCTGTGACTGCTTCAGCATTTCCGACTGCCACAGCTCTCCAAGCTCGTCTGACAGTTCATTTGTCTGAAAACTAGCCAGCATGCAGAGTGATTATCACAGGGGCTTTATGCTCCTTACCAGCTGTCACATATACAAGGGACAAACTGTGCACTGATTGACTAACCCTGTTACATGAGCTGGTGGACGAATCCAAGTCCAGAACACGGGTGCGGAGACAGAGTCGGGAGGCATTATTGATGTAGTGAGCGTGGAATCATTATCCAAGTACAATGCTAGATAGATAGATACTTTATTCATCCCCATGGGGAAATTCAACTTTTTTCCAATGTCCCATACACTTGTTGTAGCAAAACTGATTACATACAATACTTAACTCAGTAAAAAAAATATGATATGCATCTAAATCACTATCTCAAAAAGCATTAATAATAGCTTTTAAAAAGTTCTTAAGTCCTGGCGGTAGAATTGTAAAGCCTAATGGCATTGGGGAGTATTGACCTCTTCATCCTGTCTGAGGAGCATTGCATCGATAGTAACCTGTCACTGAAACTGCTTCTCTGTCTCTGGATGGTGCTATGTAGAGGATGTTCAGAGTTATCCATAATTGACCGTAGCCTACTCAGCGCCCTTCGCTCAGCTACCGATGTTAAACTCTCCAGTACTTTGCCCACGACAGAGCCCGCCTTCCTTACCAGCTTATTAAGACGTGAGGCGTCCCTCTTCTTAATGCTTCCTCCCCAACACGCCACCACAAAGAAGAGGGCGCTCTCCACAACTGACCTATAGAACATCTTCAGCATCTCACTACAGACATTGAATGACGCCAACCTTCTTAGGAAGTACAGTCGACTCTGTGCCTTCCTGCACAAGGCATCTGTGTTGGCAGTCCAGTCTAGCTTCTCGTCTAACTGTACTCCCAGATACTTGTAGGTCTTAACCTGCTCCACACATTCTCCATTAATGATCACTGGCTCCATATGAGGCCTAGATCTCCTAAAGTCCACCACCATCTCCTTGGTCTTGGTGATATTGAGATGCAGGAAGTTTGAGTTGCACCATATCACAAAGTCCTGTATCAGTTTCCTATACTCCTCCTCCTGTCCATTCCTGACACACCCCACTTAGAACTAGCAGTCCTAAGAATCATGAAACGAGGTTACTCACACCAGAGTCGACCAATGAAATGGCAGCTCCTTGTTGTGATCACAGGATCTTTATCCTACATTTTCTGATGGCAAGCAGGTGTGGGTAGTTAGTGGATCCTGGGAATGATTGGAAACTAAACGAGGGGATTGAGGCCCAATTCCTGAGGTAAATAGCAAGGTGGGGGATTGCCAGAAGGGACCATAACAGTACTCCTCCCTCAACGGGAGCCTCCAGGCGATCCTCCAGGCCTGTCTGGATGGTCCCAATGAAAATCCTGGATGAGGAAAGGGTCTAGGATGAAGGAGCAGGGGACCCAGGAACATTCTTCTGGACTGTACCCTTCCCAATCTACCAGGTATTGGAAACCCCTGCCCCTACGGCGCACATTCAGTAGTCTTTGGACTGTGTATGCTGGATGGTTGTCGATGATATTGGCAGCTGGGGGAGTCTCAGCCAGGGGACACAAGAGACTGACAGAAACTGGCTTTAACTGGGAAGCGTGTAAAGTTAGGTGGATACGTATAGATCTTGGCAGTTTTAGGCAGACTGCTGCGGGATTGATAACACTTTCGACCTTGAATGGTCCTAGGAAATGTGGGGCGAGTTTTCTATGCTCGATCTTGAGCGGGATGTCCTTGGATGAAAGCCACACCATCTGCCCCAGTTGGTACTCAGGCGCCGGAGTCCGGTGTCAGTCGGCCGTCTTCTTATTTGTGTTTTGCTGATTTGAGTAGGGCTGTGCATGTCTCCTCCCAAACCTTAAGGCAACGATCAAAAAGATCCTGAACCAACGGTACCGCAATCTCCTTTTCTTGCGCGGGGAACAGCGGGGGTTGGTACCCCAGGGAACACTCGAATGGAGAACTTCCAATGGCAGAGCTCACCAGAGAGTTGTGGGCGTACTCAACCCACAGGAGGTGGTCGCTCCAGGTCAACGAGTTGTTTGGCATTACACAACGTAGCATCACCTCCAGGTCTTGGTTGACCCGTTCCATCTGCCCGTTCATCTTGGGGTGGAAGCCAGATGATAGGCTGACCGAAGCACCTAAGGCTCGCCAGAAGGCCTTCCATACCTGTGAGATGAACTGGGGACCTCGATTGGAGACAATGTCTGCGGGGATTCCGTACAGGAGTAAGACGTGGCGGACGAGAAGATCTGTGGTTTCTTGAGAGGAAGGGAGTTTAGGGAAGGCTACAAAGTGCACCACCTTGGAGGACTGGTCTACCACGGTGAGCATGGTGTTGTTCCCATGTGAAGGGGGTAGACCGGTGACAAAGTCTAGGGCGATGTGTGACCAGGGATGACCAGGGACAGGTAGAGGATGAAGTAAGCCCGTAGGTGGCTGATGAGAGGCTTTTCCCCGGGCACAGATAGAACATGCCAAGACATAGGAACGGTTCAAGGTTCAATGCATTGTGTGTTCAGAGATGCTCTTCTGCACACCACTGCTGTAATGCCTGGTTATTTGAGTTACTGTTGCCTTCCTGTCAGCTTGAACCAGTCTAGCCATTCTCCTCTGACCTCTCTCACCAACAAGGAGTTACTGCCCATAGATTGCCACTCAGTGGTTGCTTTTTTTGTCTTCCACAGCTTTCTCTGTAAACTCCGGGGGTGTAAATTCCAGGAGATTAGCAGCTTCTGTGATACTCAAACCACCCTGCCTGACACCAACAATCATTCCACAGTCAAGCACATTTGCATCACATTTCTTCCCCATTCTGGCATTTGGTCTGAACAACAACTGAACCTTTTGACGATGTCTGCATACTTTTATGCATTGAGTTGCTGCCATTTGATTGGCTGATGAGATATTTGCATTAATAAGCAGGTATACAGGGGTACCTAAAAATGTGGCCACTGAGTGTATTCTGCATGGTACCACTGCACAATACAGATGGCACTGGGTCAAGACTTGCTGTGATAAGCTCCTGGCATGGGAGTGTGATCCAGAGCCACTCTACATAGAGGGATAATGTCCTTGTAAGTATTCCCAGGTGGAGCTCTGTGACAGACAGCCTTAAGGAAGAGGGTGACTTCCCCATTCTGCAAACCAATCCAGCATCCCCTTCACCATCAGGACTGATCACGTGAAGTTGTTGGGGATCTGTTTCAGAGGGGCTGAGGCATGCAACAAGAACTGGCAGGAGTGGACTGCCAAGGTCAAACAGAAACTGGGGCTGTAGAGGGAGGGCGCTCCCTATCGATAGCGGGTAAGAACCTGGTCATCAGGTGTGACGTGCTCTCAGGGCTGCTGTACTTGGTGCAGGTGTGGCCAGTCCCCCGCTCCTTCAGCTTGGAAATCACCCAAGCTGTCTTCAGATTTGTCTGGGGATCCAAGATGGAGTGGGTCAGACGGACCACCATGCACAAGTCCCAGGACAACGGGGGCAAAAACATCCCCAATGTCACCCTCACCCTGATGGCCAGCTTCATGTGTGGCTGCATCAGGTTGTATGTGGATCCCAGGTACGTGGGCACCAAGTACCACCATGTGCCCAGGTTCTACCTGTCGCCCTGGCTACGAAGGATGGGTCTGGTCCCTTTCCCGCGCAACACCCCTGTCAGCTGGTCGTTGCTGCCATGCCTGTCCTTTGTAGAGAAGTTCTTTCAGGTCAACGCCTTTGACCACAGGGCCATCAGGCAGTGGTCAGCATGTAAGGTCCTGCAGGCACTGCAGGAGAAGGACGTGATGGACACGGTGGGTTGGTTCCCTGAGCAGACCGTCCAGTTTATCTGGCAAAATGCCTCATCACCAGACCTCACCAACAGGCACCAAGACCTTGCCTGGCTGGCGGTGAGAGGGACCCTCCCAGTTCGATCACTCCTGTATGCCCGGAACGTCGTCTCCACACTCCTCTGCCCACGGGAGGACTGCAGTGAGGAAGAGTCGGTGACCCACCTTTTTGCACACTGTGGGTTCGCGGAGAAGGTGTGGAGGAGGATGAAAGGGGCAGTGTCGAGGTTCATCCCCAGCAGCTGCGTAACAGAGGACTCTCTGATCTACGGGCTGTTCCCAGGGACGCACACTGAGACCAACATCCGGTGCTGCTGGCAGATCATCAACTCAGTGAAAGACGCTCTTTGGTCGACCCAAAACTTGATGGTCTACCAGCACACGGAGATGTCCGTGGGGGAATGCTGCAGACTGGCACATTCTCAGCTGCAGGAGTACGTGCTGAGGGACACACTTAAACTCAGTGCAGCCACCACAAGGGCCTGGTGGGGAAGGACCACAGTCTAGGGTTCTTCTCCCGCGGGAGTTGAGAGGTAGGGGGGTTGGGGGTATACCCCCTGAATGTAAATTTGTAAGAACAGAGTGCCACGTGGGTGGCAAAAATTTTGAATTTTGAAAATGTAAAAACAGTAATGGTAACAACTGTAAAGAATTGAAAGTCATTGAATGGTTGTATATAATTTTATTTTTGAATAAAGAATATTTTGTTTAATTTAAAAAAAATTGATTCCAGTTTATACAGCAGAAACACCACAGACAGCCCATACTCCCAGACTAGTGGGGTTAAGACAGTAACATTTGTCTGCATATGCACACTTACATGTATCTGGAATTCAATATAGTATTTTGGCATGACATGCAATAAAAACAACATTCAACAATTATAAAGAATCAAGAATTATATATGAAAAGTAAAGTTAGAGGTCAAGGTACAGATATGGAATAAAATGAAGAATGCAGTACTGAAGGTGCTGAATTTAAATGCACATAGCATTCAGAATAAGGTGGACGAGCTCATAGTGCAATTAGAGATTGGTCAGTATGTCATTGTGGGCATCACTATCATGGCTGAAAGAAGGCCATTGTTGGGAGCTTAACGTCAAAAGATATACTTTGTATCGAAAGGACAGGCAGGAAAGCATAGGCAGTGATGTGGCTGTGTTGTTATGAGATGGAATTACATCTTTAGAAAAAGGTGACATAGAGTCAGAGAATGTTGAATCATTGTAGATGGAGTTAAGAAATTGCAAGGGTTAAAAACCATTATAGGAATCATATATAGGCCTCCAAATAGTAGTCAAGATGTAGGGTTGAGATTGCATAGGGAGCTGGAAAGGGCATGTAGTAAGAGTAATGCCATAATTGTAATGGGGGACTTCAATATGAAAAGGGATTGGGAGAATCAAGTTGGTGTTAGATTGCAAGAGAAGGAATTTGTTGAATGCTTACAGGATGGTTTTTCAGAGCAGCTTGTGCTGGAGCCTAAGACAATAGTGAATTTGTAGAATGCTCTGCCACAGACTATGGTGGAGGCCAAGTCAGTGGAGACATTTAAAGCGAAAGTTGATAGTTTCCTGACTGATCAGGGCATCAAAGGATATGGTGTACAGGGTTGAGTGGAATCTGGCATCAGCCATGATGGAATGGCTGAATGGCCTAATTCTGTTCCTATGTCTTATGATCATCTGGTCTAAGACATAAAAAAACTGAGAAAGTCTGAACCCTTAGGAGGGGGTTATCATAATTGAATTCGCACTGCAATTTGAGAGGGAGAAGCATAAGTCACATGTATCAGTACCACAATAGAATAAAGGGAATTACAGTAGCATGGGAAAGGAGCTTACCTAGGTGGATTGGAGGATACTGGCAGGGATGTCGGCAGAACAGAGATGGCACAGGATAGGTACGTCTCATAGAAGAGGTTGTTCTTAAATGGCAGGGGTAGGCAACCGTGGCTGACAAGGGAAGTTAAGGTCTGCATAAAAGCTAAGGAATGGGCATATAACGTACCAAAAGTGAGTTGGAAGTTGGATGATTGGGAGACTTTTCAAAAAAGGCAAGTAAAAAAGTTATAAGAAGGGAAAATATCAAATATCAGGGCAAACTAACCAATAATATAAAGCAGAATACTAACAGCTTTTTTTCAGTTATATAAAGAGTAAAAGAGAGGTGAGAGTTGGTATTGGACCACTGGAAAATGATGCTGGTGAGCTTGTAATGGGGTACAAAGAAATGGCAGATGAACTTAATGAGAACTTTGCATCTATCTTCACTGTGCAAGACATTAGCAATGTGCCAGAAGCCCATGTGTCAGTGTGGGAGTGAGTGCCATTGCTATTACAAAGGAAAAAGTGCTCGGCAAACTGAAATGTCTTAAGGTAGTTAAGTCACCTGTACCAGGAAGACTACATCACAGAGTCCAAAGAGAGGTTGCTGAAGAGATAATGGATGCATTGGTCATGATCTTTCAAGAATCACTTGATTCTAACATTTTCTTAGAGGACTAGGAAATCGAAAGAGTTAGATAGAGCTCTTAAAGATAGCGGAGTCAGGGGATATGGGGAGAAGGCAGAAACGGGATACTGATTGTGGATGATCAGACATTGAAAGGCGGTGCTGGCTCGAAAGGCCAAATAGCCTACTCCTGCACCTGTTGTCTATTGTCTATAGGAAATTGGAAATGTCACTGCACTTTTAGAAGAGAGGCAGGCAAAAGAAAAGAAACTATAGTCCAGTTAACCTAACCTCACTGGTTGGGAAAGTGTTGGAGTCTATTATTAAGGATGAGGTTTTGGGTACTTGGGGACTAAAGATAAAATAAGTCAAAGACAGCATGGTTTCTGAAAAGGGAAATCTTGTCTGACAAATCTGTTAGAGTTCTTCAAGAAAATAACAAGCAGGGTGGACAGGGGAGAGGTAGTGGATGTCATTTACTTGGATTTGCAGAAGGCATTTGATAAGGTGAGGCTGCTTAACAAGGTAGAATCTTGCAAGAAAGATACTGGCATGGGAAGAGGAATGGCTGATGGCAGGCAGCGGTGAGTGAAAATAAAAGGGGCCTTTTCTGGTTGCCAGTGACTAGTGGTGTTCCTCAGAGATCAGTATACGACTGCTACTTTTAACATACAACATAGAATAGTACAGCACATTACAGGCCCTTCGACCCACAATGTTGTGCTGACCCTCAAACCCTGCCTCCCATATAACCCCCCACCTTAAATTCCTCCATATACCTGTCTAGTAATCTCTTAAACTTCACTAGTGTATCTGCCTCCACCACTGACTCAGGCAGTGCATTCCACGCACCAACCACTCTCTGAGTAAAAAACCTTCCTCTAATATCGCCCTTGAACTTCCCACCCCTTACCTTAAAGCCATGTCCTCTTGTACTGAGCAGTGGTGCCCTGGGGAAGAGGTGCTGGTTATCCACTCTATCTATTCCTCTTAATATCTTGTACACCTCTATCATGTCTCCTCTCATCCTCCTTCTCTCCAAAGAGTAAAGCCCTAGCTCCCTTAATCTCTGATCATAATCCATACTCTCTAAACCAGGCAGCATCCTGGTAAATCTCCTCTGTACCCTTTCCAATGCTTCCACATCCTTCCTATAGTGAGGCAACCAGAACTGGACACAGTACTCCAAGTGTGGCCTAACCAGAGTTTTATAGAGCTGTATGATTACATCGCGTCTATTAAACTCTATCCCTCAACTTATAAAAGCTAGCACTCCATAAGCTTTCTTAACTATCCTATTTACCCATGAGGCAACTTTCAGGGATCTGTGGACATGTATCCCCAGATACATCTGCTCCTCCACACTACCAAGTATCCTGCCATTTACTTTGTACTCTGCCTTGGAGTTTGTCCTTCCAAAGTGTACCACCTCACACTTCTCCGGGTTGAACTCCATCTGCCACTTCTCAGCCCACTTCTGCATCCTATCAATGTCTCTCTGCAATCTTCAACAATCCTCTACACTACCTACAATGCCACCAACCTTTGTGTCATCTGCAAACTTGCCAACCCACCCTTCTACCCCTACATCCAGGTCGTTAATAAAGATCACGAAAAGTAGAGGTCCCAGAACAGATCCTTGTGGAACACCACTAGTCACAACCCTCCAATCTGAATGTAATCCCTCCACCATGACCCTCTGCCTTCTGCAGTCAAGCCAATTCTGAATCCACCTGGCCAAACTTCCCTGGATCCCATGCCTTCTGACTTTCTGAATAAGCCTACCATGTGGAACCTTGTCAAATGTCTTACTAAAATCCATGTAGATCACATCCACTGCACTACCCTCATCTATATGCCTGGTCACCTCCTCAAAGAACTCTTATCAGGCTTGTTAGACATGATCTGCCCTTCACAAAGCCATGCTGACTGTCCCTGATCAGACCATGATTCTCTAAATGCCCATAAATCCTATTTCTTTTCCAACAGCTTTCCCACCACAGACATAAGGCTCACTGGTCTATAATTACCCAGACTATCCCTATTACCTTTTTTGAACAAGGGGACAACATTCGCCTCCCTCCAATCCTCCAGTACCATTCCCGTGGACAACGAGGACATATAGATCCTAGCCAGAGGCTCAGCAATCTCTTCCATCGCCTCATGGAGCAGCCTGCGAAATATTCCGTCAGGCCCCGGGGACTTATCCGTCCTAATGTATTTTAACAACTCCAACACCTTCTCCCCCTTAATATCAACATGCTCCAGAACATCAACCTCCCTCATATTGTCCTCACCGTCATCAAGTTCCCTCTCAGTGGTGAATACCGAAGAGAAGTATTCATTGACGACCTCGCTCACTTCCACAGCTTCCAGGCACATCTTCCCACTTTTATCTCTAATCGGTCCTACCTTCGCTCCTGTCATCCTTTTGTTCTTCACATAATTGAAGAATGCCTTGGGGTTTTCCTTTACCCTACTCGCCAAGGCCTTCTCATGCCCCCTTCTTGCTCTTCTCAGCCCCTTCTTAAGCTCCTTTCTTGCTACCCTATATTCCTCAATAGACCCAACTGATCCTTGCTTCCTAAACCTCATGTATGCTGCCTTCTTCCACCTGACTATATTTTCCACCTCACTTGTCACCGATGGTTCCTTCACCCTACCATTCTTTATCTTCCTCACCGGGACAAATTTATCCCTAACATCCTGCAAGAGATCCTTAAACATCGACCACATGTCCATAGTACATTTCCCTGCAAAAACATCATCCCAATTCACACCCACAAGTTCTAGCCTTATAGCCTCATAATTTGCCCTTCCCCAATTAAAAATTTTCCTATCCTCTCTCATTCTATCCATTTCCATGATAATGCTAAAGGCTAGGGAGTGGTGATCACTGTCCCCCAGATGCGCACCCACTGACAGATCTATGACCTGACCTGGTTCGTTACCTAATACTAGATCTAGTATGGCATTCCCCCGGTCAGCCTGTCAACATACTGTAGGGAAGTTAAAGTCACCCATGATAACAACCCTGTTATTTTTGCACCTTTCCAAAATTTGCCTCCTGATCTGCTCCTCAGTATCTCTGCTGCTACCAGAGGGCCTATAGAAAACCCCCAGTAGAGTAACTGCTCCCTTCCTGTTCCTGACTTCCACCCATACTGACTCAAAAGAGGATCCTGCTACATTACCCACCCTTTCTGTAGCTGTAGTATCCCTGACCAGTAATGCCACTCCTCCTCCCCTTCCCCCCTCTCTATCCCTTTTAAAGCACTGAAATCCAGGAATATTGAGAATCCATTCCTGCCCTGGTGCCAGCCAAGTCTCTGTAATGGCCACTACATCTTAATTCCATGTATGTATCCAAGCTCTCAGTTCATCACCTTTGTTCCTGATGCTTCTTGCATTGAAGTACACACACTTTGGCCCTTCTACCTTACTACCTTTACACCCTTTATTTTGCTTCTCTTTCCTCAAAGCCTCTCTATATGTTAGATCTGGCTTTACTCCATGCACTTCTTTCACTGCTCTATTGCTCCGGGTACCAACCCCCTTGCAAATTAGTTTAAACCCTCCCGAGTCATGCTAGCAAACCTACCTGCAAGGATATCGCTCCCCCTCGAGTTCAGGTGCAACCCATTAAATCTCTACAGGTCCCACCTTCCCCAGAAGAGATCCCAATGATCCAAAAATCTAAAATCGTGCCCCCTGCACCAACTCAGCCACACATTCAACTGCCATCTCCTCAAATTCTTACCATCACTATCACGTAGCACTGGCAGCAATCCTGAGAACGCCACCCTTGTGGTCCTGTTCTTCAGCCTTCTGCCTAGTTCCCGAAACTCACACTTCAGGACCTCATCCCTCTTCCTGCCTATGTCGTTGGTATCAACATGTATCATGACTTCTGGTTGCTTTCCTTCTCTTACCAGGATGTCATGCACCCGGTCAGAGACATCCTGGACCCTGGCACCCAGGAGGCAACAAACCAGGAAGGTGTCCTTCTCACGTCCACAAGATCTCCTGTCTGCTCCCCGACTATAGCATCTCCAATGATGACAGCTCTTCTCTTCTCCATCCCATCCTACTGCACCACAGGGTCAGACTGAGTGCCAGAGGCCCTGCCACCATGGCTCACACCTGGTCGGTTGTCCTCGCCAATGGTATCCAGGATGGTAAATTTATTATTCAGGGGAATGGCTACAGGGGTGCTCTGCACTACCTGTCTACTCACCTTCGCTTTTCCCCCTCTGACTGTCACCCAACGACCTGCTTTCTGCAGCCTAGGTGTGACTACCTCCCTGTAGCTCTCATCTATGACTGCCTCGTTTTCTCTTATGAGTCCAAGGTCATCCAGCTGTTGCTCCAGATTCTTCACACGATATTCCAGATCACCCAGCCACATGCACTTCTGGCAGATGTGACTCTGGGGAAGAGGGGAGTTCCCCCAGGACTGCCACATCTCACAGGAGAGGCACATCACTGTCTCTGGAGGCATTGTAAAGACTGACTGGGAACAAACTAGTCCTCCGCCTCTTCTCATCAAAGCCTCTCGAGTCAAAGCCTCAAATCTCCACTCCTTCACTGGCCCACTTACTCACTGGCCACTTTCCACAGGCCGCTCTGCTTGAGCTACCCCTCTATTTATTTGTTTGAGCTTTTCAATCTGCTTGGTCACCTGTCCTTGACTGCCCAATCAGCTGCTTTCTGTTGAGTCTGAGCTATTCAAATCTTGATTGACTTGATTGCACAGTCCAACTGCCAAAACTGCCAGAATCTCTCGAATCAAAGCCTCAAATCTCCACTCCTTCACTGGCCCACTCACTCACTGGCCACTTTCCACAGGCCGCTCTGCTTGAGCTACCCCTCTATTTATTTGTTTGAACTTTTCAATCTGCTTGGTCACCTGTCCTCGACTGCCCAATCAGCTGCTTTCTGTTGAGTCTGAGCTATTCAAATCTTGATTGACTTGATTGCACAGTCCAACTGCCAAAACTGCCTTAATCTCTCGAGTCAAAGCCTCAAATCTCCACTCCTTCACTGGCCCACTCACTCACTGGCTGCTTTCCACATTGTTTGTCAATGATTTAGATAATGGAATTGATGGCTTTGTGGCAAAGTTTATTGATGATACAAAGATAGGTGGTGGGGTAAGTATTGCTGAGGAATAAATGCAATTACACCAGAACTTAAACAAATTGGAAGTATGTGCAAAAAAGTGGCAGATGGAATATGGTTTTGAGAAATGAGTGACAATGCATTTTGGTAAAAGGAACAAAAGTGCAGACTATTATCTAAATGGAGAGAGAATTCAAATATCAGAGATGCAGAGGGACATAGGAGTCCTCGTGCAAAACTCCCAGAAGGTTTATTCTGTGGTTGAATTTGGGGTAAAGAAGGCAAATGCAATGTTGGCATTCAATTCAAGGGGAATAGAATATAAAAATTAGGAGATAATGCTGAGGCTTTATAAGACACTAGTCAGGCTGCACTTGGAGTATTGTCAACAGTTTGGATGTGTTGTCATTGGAGAGAGTCCAGAAGAGGTTCATGAGGATGATTCTGGGAATGAAGGGGTAGCATTTAGCAGATTTGAGCCTGTTCTCTCTGGAATTTAGAAGAATGTGAGGGGATCTCATTGAAACCTACCAAATGTACAAAAGACTAGATAAGGTGGATGTGGAGAGGATGTTTCCTCTGGTTAGGGTTATCCGTGGTGTACAAAAGGCTGTAATAAATCTAGTCAAGAAGAAAAGAAAAGCTTACAAAAGGTTCAGAGAGCTAGGTAATGTTAAAGATCTAGAAGATTATAAGGCTAATAGGAAGGAGCTTAAGAAGGAAATTAGGACAGCCAGAAGGGGCCATGAGAAGGCTTTGGTGGGCAGGATTAAGGAAAACCCCAAGTCATTCTACAAGTATGCGGAGAGCAAGAGGATAAGACATGAAAGAATAGGACCTATCAAGTGTGACATTGGGGAAGCGTGTATGGAACCGGAGGAAATAGCAGAAGTATTTAATGAATAGATCAGCTGGTGGCATAATGGCAACATTGCCAGACTTCGGAGCGAAGGCACCAGTGTTCAAATCCAGCCGGCTCCACAAACCTGGAGAGGGATGGGCTCCACCAGGTTTCAGATGCCCAAGACACGCCATATGATGAGTAATCATCAAAAAGATCGGTGCAGAAAGCTTGTCATGATGGCGCCCCGATGATTCCACCAGGAGTTAAGGGCACACATACACACACCTAATGAATACTTTACTTCAGTATTCACTATGAAAAAGTATCTTGGTGATTGTAGTGATAACTTGCAGCAGACTGAAAAGCCTGGGCATATAGATATTGAGAAAGAGGATGTACTGGAGCTTTTGGAAAGTATCAAGTTGGATAAGTCGCCGGGACAAGATGAGATGTACCTCAGGCTACTGTGGGAGGCGAGGGAGGAGATTGCTGAGCCTCTGGCGATGATCCGGAAGATTGGAGGGTTGCGGCTGTTGTTCCTTTATTCAAGAAAGGGAGTAGAGATAGCCCAGGAAATTATATAACAGTGACTCTTACCTCATTGGTTGATAAGTTGATGGAAAAGATCCTGAGAGGCAGGATTTATGAAAATTTGGAGAGGTATAATATGATTAGGATTAGTCAGCATGGCTTTGTCTAGGGCAGGTCATGCCTGATTGAATATTTTGAGGATATCACTAAACAAGTTGATGAAGCAAGAGCAGTGGATTTCAGCAAGGCATTTGATAAGGCACCCCATGCCAGGCTTATTGAGAAAGTTAGGAGGTATGGGATCCAAGGGGGCAATGCTTTGTGGATCCAGAACTGACTTGCCCACAGAAGGCAAAGAGTGGTTGTAGATGGGTCATATTCTGCATGGAGGTCGGTCACCAGTGGAGTGCCTCAGGGAACTGTTCTGGGACCCTTACTCCTCATGATTTTTATAAATGACCTGGATGAGGAAGTGGAGGGATGGATTAGTAAGTTTGCTGATGTCACAAAAGTTGGAGGTCTTTTGGATAGTGTGGAGGGCTGTTAAAGACTACAACAGGACAATGATAGGATGCAAAACTGGGCTAAGAATCGGCAGATGGAGTTCAACCCAGATAAGTGTGAAGTGGTTCATTTTGGTAGGTCAAATATGATGGCAGAATATAGCACTAATGGTAAGACTCTTGGCAGTGTGGAGGATCAGAGACCATAGGACGCTCAAAGCAGCTGCGCAGGTTGACTTTTTGGTTAAGAAGGTGTACGGCGTATTGGCCTTCATCAATCGTGGAACTGAATTTAGTATTCAAGAGGCAATGTTGCAGCTATTTAGAACCCTGGTCGCCTTACTACTGAAAGGACGTGAAAACCATAGAAAGGCTGCAGAGGAGATTTTCAAGGATGTTGTCTAGATGTTGCATGCCTTATGAGAACAGGTTGACTGAACTCAGCCTTTTCTTCTTAGATCAACAGAGGATGAGAGGTGACCTGATAGAGGTGTATAAGATGATGAGAGGCATTGATTATGTGGATAGTCAGAGGCTTTTTCCCAGGGCTGGAATGGTTGCCACAAGAGAACAGAGGCTTAAGGTGCTGGGCAGCAGGTACAGAGATGTCAGGGGTAAGTTTTTTACTCTAGAGAGTGGTGAGTGCGTGGAATGGGCTGCTGGCAACAGTGGTGGAGGAGGCAGATACAATAGGGTCTTTTAACAGACTTTTGGATAGGTACATTGAGTTTAGAAAAATAGAGGGTTATAGGTAGGCCTAGTAATTTCTAAGGTAGGGACATGTTCGACACAACTTTGTGGGCTGAAGGGCCTGTACTGTGCTGTAGGTTTTCTATGTTTCTATGTTTCTATCCAGAACTAGATGGCACAGCCTCAAAATTGAAGGGTGACCTTTAGAACAGAGGTAAGGAGGAAATTTTTTAGCCAGAGAGTAGTGAATCTGCCACAGACTGCAGTGCAGGCCAAGTCTGTGGGTATATTTAAAACAGAAGTTGATAGATTCCTGATTGGTCAAGGCATCAAAGGACATGGCAAGAAGGCAGATGTATGGGGTTGAATGGGATCTGGGATCAACCATCATGGAATGATGGCACAGATCTGATGGGCTGAATGGCCTAATTCTGCTCCTATGTCTTATGGTCGAAACAGAAACTAGGAAATTATAGGCCCGTGAGTCTGACATCATTTTGGGAAAGGTATTGGAAGGTGTTCCAAGGTACAGGATATATAAGTGTTGGGATGGACATGGACTATTAAGGATAGTCAGCATGGCTTCGTGTGTGGTAGGTCTTGTCTAACTTATTTGAGGAAGTTACCAGGAAAGTGGATGAAGGCAAGGCAGTGGATGTTGGCTATGTGGACTTTAGTAAGGTATTTGACAAGATCCCGCATGGGGGACTGGTCAAGTAGGTTCAGTTACTCGGCTAGGTAGTGAATTGGATTAGATATTGGCTTTGGGGAAGAAGCCAAACAGTGGTAGTAGAAGGTTGCCTCTCTGTGATAGTGGTGTGCTGCAGGGATCAGTGCTGGTCCTTTGCTGCTTGTCATCTATATTAATGATCTGGATGATAATGTGATTCAGTGGATCAGTAAATTTGTGGATGACACCGGGATTGGATGTGTAATGGACAGTGAGGAAAGCTTGATGAGGGATCTGCAACAACTGGAAAATGGGCTAAAAACAGTAGATAGAATTTAATGCAGATAAATGAGAGGACTTCAGTAGGACCAAACAGGGTAAGTCTTACCCAGTGAGGAGTGTGGTAGAACAAAGGGATCTGGGAACACAGGTACATTAGAAGTGGTGTCACGGTAGATAAGGTCATAAAGAAAGCTTTTGGCACGTTGGCCTTCATAAACCAAAGTATTGAGTATGGAAAAAGTTGTAAAAAAACAATAGTGCGGCCTAATTTGGAGTATTGTGTGCAGTTTTGGACACCTACCTACAGGAAAGATGTAAACCAGGTTGAAGGAGTGCAGAGAAATTTTACAAAGATGTTGCCAGGTCTGGAGGGCCTGAATTATAGGAAAGGATTAAATAGGTTATAACAGCATTGTTTAGAATGTAGAAGATTGAGAGGAGATTTGATAGAGGTATACAAAATTATGAGGGGTACAGATAGGGTAAATGCAAGCAGGTTTTTTCCACTGAGATTGTGTGGGACTACAACCAGAGGTCATGGCTTAAGGGCGAAAGTTGAGAAGTTTAAGGGGAAAATGAAGGGAAATTTCTTCACTCAGATGGTTGTGAGAGTGTGGAATGTGTGGCTAGCAGAAGTGGTCCCTGCGAGCTCAATTTCAATGTTTAAGAGAGTTTGGATGGATAGTAGGGATATGGAGGACTATGATCGTAGTGCAGGTCATTGGGAGTAGACAGTTTAAATGGTTTCAAAATGGACTAGAAGGGCCAAAGAACCTTTTCTGTACTGTAGATCTCTATGACTCTGAGTAACTAGAATGTTTGATCCTAGTGAAAACAAGTAAAGTTCCCTCAAGTGATGGATCACCTGGAGTGTTGTACCAAGTTCTCAATTGGCCTGAGTTGCTGGAAGTGGACATCTTAACAGACAACATGTCATAACCCATGAGGAAGGGCATCATCACCACAATAACACAATTAGAAGCAGATGGGAGAAAGGGAAGGCATCGGGAATTGGTGACCCATATTACTGTTGAACATGGGTTACAAGATCCTACCCAGAGTCATCACCAACTTAATTAAGTCTGTTCCAGGACTGAGTTTGTGATTTGTGTAATGCCTTACAGGAAAGTCTCTAACAGCTTTTTGCTGTTCAGAGATACCATCACCCACATGTGGGACCAAGGGACAGATATGTGGCTGGTCAGGTTAGGCATGGAGATACCTTTGACAGGATGTCACATGATGGAGCTCTCTCTGAAATAGTTGTGGAGAGGGAATCAAACTGGATACAATACGGACAAGTTTTCACTAACTTGGTAAAAAAAAATCCTGAGTAACAATCTCAAAATATTGGAGAAATTCAGCAGGTCAGGCAACATATATGAAGAGGAATAAACAATTAACATTTCAGGGTAAGGCCCTTCATCATGACTGAAACTGAAGGGGGAAGAAGCCAGAATAAGAATGTGGGGAGGGTAAGAATGTCAAGTTAGAAGTTGATAGATGAAGCCAGGGGGTTGGGTGAGGGGGATAAAGTAAGAAGCTGGAAAAGGTAAAGGGCTTTTTAAAAAGAAGGAATCTGATAGGAGAGGAGAGTAGACCACAGGAGAAAGATAAGGAGGAGGTTCACCAAGCAGATGAGGAGGAGAGAAGAGTAAGGTGGGAGCCAAAAGCAGAGAATTAAAGAAGAAGGAAGAGGAGAAAGAAGAATTAAAAGAAGTTGCAGAAATCGATGTTCATGCCACCAGTTTGGAGGTTACCCAGATGAAATATGAGGTATTGTTCCTCCAACCTGAGAGTGGCCTCATCATGGCAGAAGAGGAGGCCATGGACAGACATGTTGGAATAGGAATGAGGACTAGAAAAAAATAATAACTGGCCATCGGGAAATCCTGCTTTCTGTGGAAGGAGTGAAGGTGCTGGACAAAATCATCATCATCAATGAGGATGGGCGAGGTTCCGGAGGATTGGAGGGTTGCGGATGTTGTTCCCTTATTCAAGAAAGGGAGTAGAGATAGCCCAGGAAATTATAGTCCAGTGAGTCTTACTTCAGTGGTTGGTCTTTGGAGAGGCAAAATATGATTAGGAATAGTCATCATGGCCTTGTCAACGGCAGGTCATGCCTTATGAGCCTGACTGAATTTTTTGAAGGTATGACTAAACACATTGATGAAGGAAGAACCATAGATGTAGTGTGTGTGGATTTTAGCAAGGCATTTGATAAGGTACCCCATGCCAGGCTTATTGAGAAAGTAAGGAGGCATGGGATCCAAGGGAACATTGCTTTGTGGATCCAGAACTGGCTTGCCCACAGAAGGCAAAGGTTGGTTGTAGACGGGTCATATTCTGCATGGAGGTCGGTGACCAGTGGTGTGCCTCAGGGATCTGTTTTGGGACCTTTATGAATGACCTGGATGAGGAAGTGGAGGGATGGGTTAGTAAATTTGCTGATGACACGAAGGTTGCAGGTGTTGTGGATAGTGTGGAGGGCTGTCAGAGGTTACAGTGGGACATTGATAGGATGCAAAACTGGGCTGAGGTGGCAGATGGAGTTCAACCCAGATAAGTGTGAGGTGATTCATTTTGGTATGTCAGATATGATGAAGGAATATGAGGACTCTTGGCAGTGTGGAGGATCAGAGGGATCTTGGGAGCCAAGTCCATTGGACACACAAAGCTGCTGCGCAGGTTGACTCTGTGGTTGAGAAGGCACAAGGTGCATTGTCCTTCAGCAACCGTTGGATTGAGTTTAGGAGCCAAGAGGTAAATTTGCAGCTATACAGGACCCTGGACAGACCCCACTTTTAGTACTGTGCTCAATTCTGGTCGCCTTACTACAGGAAGGACATGGAAACCATAGAAAGGCTGCAGAGGAGATTGACAAGGATGTTGCCTGGATTGGGGAGCATGCCTAATGAGAATAGGTTGAGTGAACTCGGCCTTTCCTCCTTGGAGTGGCGGAGGATAAGAGGTGACCTGATGGAGGTGTATAATGTGATGAGAGGCATTGATTATGTGGATAGTCAGAGACTTTTCCCCAGGGCTAAAATGGCTAAAACGCGAGGGCATAGATTTAAGGTGCTTGGAAGTAGATACAGAGATGTCGGGGTAAGTTTTTTTACACAGAGTGTGATGAGTGCATGGAATAGGTTGCCAAAGGTGGTGGAGGCGAAAACGATAGGGTCTTTTAAGAGACTCCTAGATGGAGATATGGAGCTTAGAAAAATAGAGGGCTATGGGTAAGCCTAGGTAGTTCTAAGGTAAGGACATGTTCGGCACAGCTTTGTGCTGTAGGTTTTCTATGTTTTTAAAACGGTCCCCTAATCTATGTCAGGTCTCACCAATGTAGACCTGCATTGCAATCACCACAATACAGTAGACGACCCTAACAGTTTCACTGGTGAAGTGCTGCCTCAACCTGAGATAAGTGCTAGCAAGGAGATTACTACAGAGGAACGAATAGAAAAGGGAATCATGGAGGGATTGTAATTTATCTTAACTTCTCTATTTTCTACTCCTAAAGAGATATAAATATGTTTTCCTACATTAAAATGCTACAAGTTACATACAGTATGACAGTTATTGTCAAAATGGAAAGGTAAAATTGAATACGTGTGGGAACACAATGAATGCCTCATCTGCCACATGTGAAGGATGTATGCTGAGCTCACTTCTCAACTTCCTACACTCAGCACTGTGTGGCTAGGCACAGCTCAAACAGCATCTATACATTTGCCAATAACATCACCATTGCTGGTGATGAGAAAGCATGCAGGAATGAAATAGACTGGCTGAGTGGTGTCACAAAAACAAGTCACACTGAATGGCAGCAAGACCAAGAAATTGATTGTGGACTTCAGGAAAGGGAAGTCATTAAAATCTGGACGTTAAAATCTCTAAGGATCTATCCCAGGCCCAACATATTGATGCAATCACAAATGCACCAGCAGCTCTGTTTATTTCATTATGAGTTTGAGAAGATTTGGCATGTCTTAAAAATTCTACAGAAATTTGTGGTTCTACAGAAATTCTGGTATGGAGACTCCACCTCACAGCATGGAAAAATGCTGCATAGACTCAGCCAGCTCTATCACCATCAAGGGTATTTTCAAAAGGTAATGGCATCCAATGCCCCGTCATTACTATCATCAAGGTTGAGACACAGGAGCCTGAAAAACAGCACTAAACATTTCAGAAACACCCTCTTCCCCTCTGCCAGCAACTTTCTAAATAGTCCTTGAACACTACCTCATTATTCCTCTTTTGCACATGTGTTTATTTATTTTGATTGTAACTTTCAATATTTTTGATGTCTTGGATTGTGCTGCTGCCACAAAAACAACAAATTTCATGAGATATGCCATTGAAAATAAACCGGATTCTGACTGTGAATCAAAAGCCCAATACATAGAGCAGGCCCAACACTGGGCTCCATATTTGTTACTAGGATATTGCTGGGATCTTTATTTTCATGATTGTCATCAGATCATAAAAATAAAGCTTTCTATTCCCAGCAGACAAGTCAACACATTTGTAAGTTCAAGTTCAAGCTCAAGTTTATTGTCACCTGAGTGTTCACGTATACAACCAAGCGAAACTATATCCCTCCAGACCATGGTGCATTCACAAAGCATTTATCAAGTTTATTGTCACCTGTGTGTTCACATATACAACCAAATTTGAAATTCCCTGTGACATCAACCCATTATTTTTACACATTTCCTTAATCTGTATACATATCTGTTCCTCAATGTCACGGTGGCTGCTGGGATTCTGTAGAGCAATCCCATCAGTGTGATTGAACCCTTCCTATTCTTGAGTTCTACCCAAATAGTGTCTGACCTCTCCATTATGTCTCTTCTGAGTGCAGCTGTGATATTGGCCCTCATTAGTTGTGCAGCTTCACCACCACCAACCCCCCACCTCATTTACGTCATTTCCCATCTTTTCTAAAACTTTGAAAATCTGGTACATTGATCACCCATTCCTGTCCTGCTCTCAGCCAAGTTTCCATAATGGCCACAACCTTGTACTTTCATGCTCTTAAGTTCATCGTCTTTACCCATAATACTGCAAGCATTAAAATACACACACTTCAAACTATCTGTCCCAACTTACATGTTATTTTGATTTTGCCTTTCAATACTTTCCCTGACATCTACATTCCTGTCTGATCCTTCACTTACTGACCTGGTGCTCCGGTTCCCAGCCCCCGCCATCATTTTTAATTATCTTCATTATTCATTCCACAGATTATACAGGGCAACAGGCCATTTGGTTTTGTCTGTGGCAGCACTTGAAAGTGAGATAGAGCCATAGAATACTACTGCACAGTACAGGCTCTTCAGCCCTCCAAGTTGTGCCGACCCATATAATCCTTTAAAAAATGTACTAAACCCACACTACCCAATAACCCTCCATTTTTCTTTCATCCATGTGCCTGTCCAAGAGGCTCTTAAATACCCCTAATGTTTTAGCCTCCACCACCATCCCTAGCAAGTCATTCCAAGCATTCACAACCCTCTGTGTAAAAACCTTACCCCTGATGTCTCCCCTAAACTTCCCTCCCTTAATTTTGTACATATGCCCTCTGGTGTTTGCTACTGGTGCCCTGGGAAACAGGTACTGACTATCCACTATGCCTCTCATAATCTTGTAGACCTCTATCAAGTCCCCTCTCATTCTTCTACACTCCAAAGAGAAAAGTCCCAGCTCTGCTAACCTTGCTTCATATGACTTGTTCTCCAAACCAGGCAACATCCTGGTAAATCTCCTCTGCACCCTCTCCATAGCTTCCACATCCTTCCTATAATGAGGTGACCAGAATTGAACACAATACTCTAAGACTTGTTGTTCCTAAATATTCTTTTGTGTTGCCTTTAATATAGTCTTGTGGCGACCCACTTCCCAGCGTACTTGAACCGGCTCACAAAGTGGCGCGCCGGCATTGAGGCCGGTCCCAAAGAGGGTGCCAAGCCTGCTTCACCAACAGGACGGGACTGTGAATACGCAGTATTCCCGCCCGGGGGAGGGCGGGATCAGGAAGGCTTTAAAGCGAGGCCGCGAAGTTTGAATAAATCTCTTTTTGCAACTGCAGCTCACCGACTCTGTGTCATTATTTCAGCGATGCGTGTAGTACACCGCTACAGTCTTGCTATTCTTTGGCAGCTGCTTTTGATTTTCAAAGCAGATAGCTCTCTAAATAGATTTGAGACCCTAGATAACTTTAATTGAATTTATAAAGTTATGTCTTACAGATAATAAACTCCAGGTACAAATGTCCAAAGCTGACTTCTATTTGTCTTTTTTTCTCTCTCTTCAACAAATTAGATGTGCAAAACCATAATAATGATTTGACAAGACAAAAACATTTGGGCAAGATGTGGATTGAGGTAAAACATTGGAAGCAATAACGAGGGATCAGAGAGGTCAACAGACAGAAAATGATGAGTCTGCACTGAGGATATTAAGGTATCAGAAGCTGTTTTCAGGCAAAAGAAACAGACATCAGCCTGTTTATTGTATAACCTTAAGGTTCATTGAATGAAATTGCAATTTTACATCTCAAAACTGTTTAACCCCTTTTCACCAAGACTCCATATCACTGTTATAAAAGTTCAGCAGCAAAAATATAGAAGGATTTCTGTCAGACAAGCTGAGAACACTGCCACCGCAGCTTGTATTTACATTCAGTGGCCAATTTCATTGGTACCTCCTGTACCTCTTCTGCCCATCAACTTCAAAATTCAATATTTTGTGCATTGAGGGAAGATCTTCTGCACACCACTGCTGTATTGTGTGGTTATTTGAGTTACTGTCAGCTTGAACCAGTCTATCCAGTCTCCTCTGACCTCTCTTATTAACAAGGCACTTTCATCCACAGAACTGACACTCACTGAAAGTTTTTTGCTTTTCGCAACATTATCTGTAACCTCTATCTGAAAATCTCAGGAGATCAGCAGATTTTGAGATACCCAAATCACCATGTGTGACACAAGCAATCATTCCACGGTCAAAGTTACTTAGATCATATTTCTTCCTCCATCTGATGTTTGGTCTGAACAAGAACTAAACCGTGTCTGCATGTTTTCATGCACTGAGTTGTTGCCATGTGGTTGGCTGATTAGATCTTTGCTTGAACAAGCAGACGTAGAGATATACCTAATAAAGTGAACAATAGGATGTCACGTGATTTGCAGAATCATTATTAAACAAAAAAGAAAAACGATGAAAGAAATGGTGTCATGGTCCGGATCAGTTCCCCTTTAAATTTAGTTAGGTTGCGTTATGATCCAGACCATTGACTCTTTGTTCCCTTCTAATTCCGTTTCACGTGTCCCTTGAGCTTGGCAATTAAGGTGAACTACTCTCGACCCGAACCGGCAGCTTATAAGCCCCTGGCTTTAGCCGTTGGGGGCAAGAGTGTTAAGAAGCCTTAGCAAGTCGCCATCGCTACCACAAGCCAGAGTTATCCAGCCCGCATCGGAGTACCAGCAATTCACCTCTCTTCGCCAGAGTGGGTCCGGGCAAGGTCAATCTGCCAGGGGTGAGTTGAAGGTGGAGTCCTGGCTCGACGTTCATGCCCATTGTCTGTGTAAACCCCTCGAAGAAGAGTCCTGGCTCGGTGCCTGAGTGGAAGGCGGAGTTCCAGCTCAATGTTCATGCCCATTGTCTATGTCTACCCCTCGAAGAAGAGTCCCGGCTCGGTGCCTGATCTGAAGGCGGAGTCCTGGCTCAATGTTCCTGTCCTGTGTTTTGGTCTCCACGTTTCTGGCTCTGGTGATCCATGGTGTCCACGCTTCTGGCTGCGGCGATCCATGGTGTCCACATTTCTGGCTGCGGTGAATCAAGGTCCTAGTCTCCTAGTCCAGGGTCCACGACGATCCAGGTTCCACGTTCCCGGCTGCGGCAATCCATGGATCCCAGTCTCCAAGTCCAAGGGCTGTGGTGGTCCCAGTCACCAGGGCACCAGGGTCCCAGTCATGGCCGCGACCATCCATGTTCCGACTGTCCAAGTCCAAGGGCTGCAGCTGTCCATGTTCCGACTGTCCAAGTCCAAGGGCCGCGGCTGGCCATGTTCCCATTGTCCAAGTCCAAGGGCTGCGGCTGTCCATGTTCCCACTGTCCAAGTCCAAGGGCTGCGGCTGGCCATGTTCCCATTGTCCAAGTCCAAGGGCTGCGGCTGGCTATGTTCCCACTGTCCAAGTCCAAGGGCTGCGGCTGGCCATGTTCCCATTGTCCAAGTCCAAGGGCTGCGGCTGGCCATGTTCCCATTGTCCAAGTCCAAGGGCTGCGGCTGGCTATGTTCCCACTGTCCAAGTCCAAGGGCTGCGGCTGGCCATGTTCCCATTGTCCAGGTCCAAGGGCTGCGGCTGTCCATTTTCCCACTGTCCAAGTCCAAGGGCTGCGGCTGGCCATGTTCCCATTGTCCAAGTCCAAGGGCTGCGGCTGTCCATTTTCCCACTGTCCAAGTCCAAGGGCTGCGGCTGTCCATGTTCCCACTGTCCAAGTCCAAGGGCTGCAGCTGTCCATGTTCCCACTGTCCAAGTCATGGCCGTGGTGATCCCAGTTCCCTGTTTCCAAGTCCCAGGTCCGCGGCGATCCAAGTCCCTAGTCCCCTAGTCCGAGGTCCTTGTTCCTCTTTGTCCTCCTTGATTTCTCGATTTTCTGTGTAGCGAGTAAAAAAATGCTACTTTATTGAACCTAAGAAAGATGTGTTTGTGTCCTGCATGTGGGTCCTCCCAGCACCCTTGTCCCCACCTCGTGACAAATGGATGAAAGAAAAATGGAGGGTTATGGAGTAGTGTGAGCTTAGTACTTTTTTTTAAAGGATTATATGGGTCGGCACAACAGGGAGGGCTGAAGGGCCTGTACTGTGCTGTAGTGTTCTATGGTTCTAAAAAAAATGAATGTGCCATACGAGAAATTATTACAGTAAACAGCCAAATGCTCCATCTAAAGGCTACAATATACAGAAAATAAGCTTAAATAATGATGATGACAAAGAGGCAGAAAGGCAGAGGGAGGAAATTCAACAGCTCTGAGTTTGTGTTACTAAAGACAAGGCAACTACTGGAGAGACGGAGCAAGAAGGCCATTTCCAAGACTCTTAGGGATAGAGAAAATTACACAGGGAGAGAGGGACAAAATCAGTGTGGAATTTGGAACTGGAATTGGAATTAGAATAGGAATCGGTTTATGACTGTCACTTGTACAAAGGTACAGGGAAAATCCTGTCATGCATACCGTTCAAATCATTATACAGTGCATTGAGATAGTACAAGGGAAAACAAGAAAAGAATGCAGAATATAATATAACAGTTACAGAGAAAGATTTTTAATACAACTGACATTAATGAAATTTGTAGTTTTGCGGCAGCAGAATAGCACAATACATAAAATAATTACAATAAGAAATAAATAATAAAAATAAAATAATTTATAAGTGTAATGTAAACAGACCATAAGGTGCAAAGCCACAACAAGGTAGCTGGTGAGGTCAAGAGTCCTTCGTAGCATACGAAGGGACCATTCATTTGCCTTGTAACAGCAGGATAAAAGCTGTCCTTGAGCCTGGAGGTAGGCACTTCCAGGCTTTCCTGTCTTTTGACTAATGGAAGAGGAGGGAAGAGTGAATGTCTGACATGGGTGAAGTCTTTGAATACACTGGCCTTTTTACTGAGGCAGTGAGAAGTGTCCATGGAGGGGATAATGGTTTCCATGATGTTCTGAGCTGAGTTTGCAGCTCTCTGCAGTTTTGTCTGTCATGGGCAGAGCAGTTGCTGTGCCAAGCCGTGATGCATCCATAAAGATGCACTGATGAAAATTGGTAAGGTTCAAAGGCACATGCCAAATTTATTTAGCATCCTGAGGAAGTAGAGGCACTAGTGAGCTTTCTTGGCCATAGCATCTACATGATTGGACCAAGACAGGCACCATTGATGTAGACAGGAATATGCGGACTGGTACACACCACTTCCCTTCCAGAAGTCTCTTTTGCTTGAAAACAGAAGTAGAAATCTTCAAACTGAGGCCTTGCTAAGCCAGTACCCAAAATAGATCAGAAAGCATGGTGTGATTGGCGAATAGGATGTGGGCAAGTTAAGATGGAGCTTTTAGAGTTTTGGGCAACTTCACTGTGGAGGGTTTATATCAATAGGGAGAGATCTGGGATCTCAAAGCAAATTATTAGGGCTAGAGAAAATTAAAAAGACAGCGTGGGATTTGGAATTGGAATTGGAAATGGAATTAATTTATTATTGTCATACTGTATATGCAAGGTACAGTGAAAAACTCAACTTGCATCCCATTCAAATCATTACTCAGTGCATTGAGGTAGTACAAGTATAGATGATAGTTAGTAAATGCAAGAGCAGAAGAGTTCAGTAGGGCCAGAATCAAGTGGAAGTTAGTGAATTTGGAAATGTTATCTGTGATTCATCCTGGGGTCAAATGGAACACTAAGGCTGAAAAGAGTCTGGCATAGTTCCCAACAGTGTCCACCAGGTACACCCACAGGCCACTTTATTAGGTACACCCGTACACCTCCCAGTTAATGCAAATAGTCATATGGCAGCAATTCAATGTATAAAAGCATGCAGACATGGTCAAGAGGTTCAGCTGTTGTTCAGACCAAAAATCAAATGGGGAAGAAATGTGATCTAAGTGACTTTGACTGTGGAATAATTGTTGGTGTCGGATGAGGAGGTTTGAGTATCTCAGAAACTGCTGATCTCCTGGGATTTTCATGTCTAGTATATAGAGAATGGTGTGGAAAACAAAAAAAAAATCCAGTGAGCAGCAGTTCCGTTGGTGAAATACCTTGTTAATGAGACAGGTCAGGTTGTCTTAAGCTGACAGGAAGCCAATAGTATGTCAAGTAACCATGCTTCATAACAGCAGATGCAGAAGAGCATCTTTGAATGCAAAACACATAGAACCTTGGGCTACAGCAGCAGAAAACCTCATACATACGCTCAGCAGCCACTTCAGTAGGTACACGTTAGGCACAGTACATGCTGGGCAATTTACAGTGCAGAAAGCTACAAAGCGGCCTGCTGAGACAAAACACATGTTCACTCAAGAGCATGCACAAGAAGAAAGAACCCTCTGCATGTTGGAGACGTGGTTAATTCCCCATGCAACCAATCAGCTGCATATGCACTTGCCACATTTTCACACAATCTGATATCCTTAACAATGCCACCCAGCTCCCAATACTTAGGTGAAAGCTCTCTGTTTACTTGTTGATAGATGAAAGGCCAGCTGCCTTACAACTTAGGGTGACCAGCCAGAGACAAGGTAAGTGGAAGGGAGGTAAGTCAGATTTTATCACAGATGAGTGTACATGGACATGGTGTGAGACATGTGTAGGTCAGACACAGGAAGAGCCAAGCATAGACCCTTCACATTGCCAGAGGCTCACGATGTTGAGCAGATCTTGATGCCAATTTATACTAATTGTCCTCACTCATATCCCTCAGTTTCCTCCATATTCCTTTGTCTATCTAAAAGCCAATAGCACCCTTGGTAACCATTACAGATAGCTACCACTCTGAATAAAAAACCTGCCTTTCATGTCACCCTTAAACTAGCTTTATTTAAACATAGAAGCATGTACTCTGATGTTTGGCATTTCTAACCTAGCGAAAAGATTCCAATTGTTTGCCCTGTTTATGCCTCCTATAATCTTAAAACCATCTTGACACCCAGGTGTAGGAGAGACTTAGAGGGACAAGGGTCAAATGTGGGTCGACAGGACTAGCTTACACAGTCAGCTTGGCCAGATCACTTCCACATTACATCAAGTGCAATGTATAAAGTGATTAACATGTCATGGTTTTCCTAGATTGCATGCTATTACTCAGTTCAAAGAAAATTACTTCCAAGCTCTCATTACTCCATCACAGTCCAGAAAAAGCTCGTATCACAATATTCTAGCTTAAAAATATTTTCCCTCTCTTTCCTCAGGAAGAAAAACTGTGTAAGGCATCTCCTACTAGCCGTTCTGGCCTGGAATCCAGCGCTCCTTCTAGGTTTTTTCTAGCAGTGCTCCACTAGAAAGAGCAATTTCAAAAGGACATTAAGAATGCATTTTGTTAATTAATGTTATTGGAAACTCCCAGAAAATTCTTATTGAAGTAGAAACATCTGGAGCAACAAACCATCAGTGGGAGAAATGCAGCAGATTGAACAGCATCTGTTGGGAGACAGAAATTATCAGGCATTTGAGGTCAACTCTCTGAAGTATACCTCTGGTTATGTTATTTAAGGAAAAGTATAAGTCCTGATATGAGGAGAGACCAGATGTTAGAGTTGAGATGTTGAATTTCTAAATGAGGTGGTGAGTTAAGGAAATGAGGACCATGCAAATGTCTGGCTTCATTACATTGATGTAAATTGATAGGACATACTAAAATGGAAAGAATTGCTATTTGCTTTACAAACAATGATGTTTACTTTAATAGAGCTAGCAAGAGGGTGCTGTGGTGGTCTGTGTATTCAGTGTGTGGGAACTAGGAACTAAAATGGATCGAAATGCAGAGGCATGACGAGTATCTCCACACCATTAATCACCATGTCAAAGGACCAAGCGACTAGTCACTTCCTGTAGGTGATTTGGAGGGAACATCATGGAGAGTGCCTGCATATAGACCAGGCACAGATGGAAAAATGTAAAATAAATTACAGGAAATATTTTGTAGGGTTTTTATTTGTGGGTTACTCTCAGCTCAAGCTTGTGTGAGAGTGATGCTCATGTGGCAAAGGTCAACATAGTAAGCGGGCAGAATTTGGTGTGGTGTGATCATCTTTAGTTAGTTGAATCTGTAGGAATCCTCCAGGTACCCCAAAAAACTATTTGCAAGAAATAACATTTGATTCAAATTGCCTCTAACTGAACAGCACATGATTCTGACAATCCTTCTTTAAAAAAAAGGCAATCTGTTTTCTGCCTGTAACAGGAGGCTTTTCCATTCTAAAGAGAACTACAAACCAATGACTCCCGAACATCAGTTTCTTTTAAATGGCATGCGCTCACGATGAGGATTATTGTTTGGCTCAGCAGTACTAAGGCCACACTCTATTTTACGGACAATCACACTCTGCTGATTTTAATTCTGTCAAGAAGTGATCTATATGATTGTCTTTGCCTCAGTCTGACTGGCCAACACTTGTTCCTGTAGTTGTGCCTGGAAAGGGAATGGAAAAATTGATGATATATGGTTGAATTCTGATCAAACACTGGCTTCTGGCATGTTAATTTTTCTTCTGTCATTGAATGCATGCTGTCATCTGCTGGCTGCAATTCCCTTGTCACATTTTCAGTTTCAGCCACACATGAGAGATCCTGCCTTCAGGGCATTCATCTGTGGCTTTTACCCAAAGGAAAAGAGACAGAGAGGAACTCTATGATGCGGTGTGTTGGATGGACCAGAACATTATTACTGGTCACAATCACGTAATTCACATTCAACTGAACGAGATACATAATAATGAAATTGGAATTGAAATTGATTCATTATTGTCACATGTAATGAATTACAATGAAAAGCTTTGATTTGCATACTGTTGGTACAGATCATTTCCATAAGACTAAGATATAGGAACAGAATTAGGCCATTTGGCCCATCAAGTCTGCTCTGCTATTCCATCATGGCTGATCCAATTTTCCTCTCAGCTACAACCTCTTGCCTTCTTCCCATATCCCTTCATGCCTTGACCAATCAAGAATCTATCAGCCTCTAACTTAAAGATACCTAGAGACTTGGCCTCACTAGCTGCCTGAAGCAAAGAATTCCACAAATTCACCAAAAGACCGTAACAATATTGGAGCAGAATTAGGCTATTAGGCTCCATTATTCAGTCATGGCTGACCCCGGATCCCACTCAACACCATACATCGGCCTTCTTGCCATAAGCTTTGGTGCCCTGACCAATCAGGAAACTATCATTTTTTGCTTTAAACGGTCTTGGTCTCCACTGCAGTCTGTGACAGATAATTCTCCAGATTCATTGCACTCTGGCTAAAAAAATTCCTCCTTTTTTGTTCAAAAAGGTTACCCCTCGATTTTGACGCTGTGTTCTCTAGTCCTAGATACCCCTACCAAAGGCAACATACTCTCCACATCCACCTTATCTCGTCCTTTCAACCTTTGGTAGGTTTCAATGAGGTTCCCGCCACCCCACATTCTTCTAAATTCCAGTGAGTACTGGCCTAAAACTGCCAAACGTTCCTCATATGTTAACCCCTTCTTTTCTGGAATCATTCTCTTGAACCTCCTTGGGGCTCTTTCTAATTACAATCTGAGATATGGAGCCTAAACTGTTGGCAATACTTCAAGTACAGCCGGACTAGAGGCTCATAGAGCCTTAGCATTATGTCCTATTTTTATTTATTTATTTATTTATTTACAATATTTTTATTCAGAAGAAAAAAATAAGATTTACAGAGTGCAACACATAGATACATCTCAACAAAAATTGTGTACATTCATATATTGTAATAATATTGATCAAAATGTTATAGCATATCACATAAAGGTATACCACTCTGTAATCAAAAATTTAAAGATAGGTCATACATCATAAAAGAATTTTTTCATATAAAAAAAAGTCAACCCCTTACCAACTACCAAAGAAAAGAGCTGATGGATGATAACGGATAATTAGAAAAAAAAACATATTTGCTTAAGAAGAGAAGATAGAAATATATATAAAAGTCTGTGCACTGTTAAATTTTATAAATTGGAAAAGTAATTTAGGAAAGGTCCCCAGATATCATAAAAAGATTGTTTCGAATTTAAGACTGAGCAGCGGATCTTCTCTAAATTTAAATAAGACATAATATCACGTAGCCATTGAAGATGTGTAGGAGGGGTAGACTCCTTCCATTTAAGCAAAATTGCTCTCCTTGCTAAAAGAGAGGTAAAAACTAAAACCTGTAGGTTAGGAGTATTTAGTTATATCTTCATTTGCAATAATACCAAACAAGGCAGTAAGGGGATTTGGGTCAAACTGGACCCTAAAAAGTTGTGAGAAGGTATGGAATACTTCCCGCCAAAACTTTTCAATTTTAGGGCAAAACCAAAACATATGAATTAAAGAGGCATCAGCAGAGTTGCATTTATTACAAAGTCCTATTTTTATAATCTATTCCCCTGAAATTAATGCCAACATTGCATTTGCCTTCTTTATCACACACTCAACCTGTAAATTAACCTTCTCGGAATCTTGTATGAGGACTCCCAAGTCCCTTTGCACCTCCAATGTTTGAATTTACTTGACATTTAGATAATATTCTGCTTTATTCTTCCTTTTACCAAAATGCATTATCATACATTTCCCAACACTGTATTCCATTTCCCACTTTTTTTGCCTTTTCTTCCAATTTGTTTAAGTCCTGCTACAATTGCATTGCATCCTCAGCGCTACCTACCCATCTGCCTATCTTTGTATAATTTGCAAACTTTGTCACAAAGCCATCAATTCCATTATCATTCTAAATCATTGACAAACAATGTGAAAAGTAGTGGTCCTAAAACCAACCAGAAACGCCCCCCTTTATTCCCACTTCCTGTCTCCTGCTTGTCAGCCATTCCACTATCCGTGCCTGCTTCTTTCATGAAGGATTCTATCTTGTTAAGCAACCTCATGCATGGCACTTTATAAAATGGCTTCTGAAATTCCAAGTAAATGACACCTACTGCCTCTCCTTTGTCCATCCTTCTTGTTACTTTCTTGAAGAACTCTAACAGATTTGTCAGGCAAAATTTCCCTTTACAAAAATCATGCTGACTTTGACTTATCATTAGTCTCCAAGTACCCCAAAACCTCACCTTTAATAGCAGACTCCAACATTTCTCCAACCACTGAGATTAAGCGAATTGGCATATAATTTCTTTTCTTTTGCCTTCTTAAAGAGTGGAGTGACATTTGCAATCTTCCAGTCCTCCATGACCATGTCAGAATCAAGTAATTCTTGAAAGTTCATGACTAATGCATCCATTATCTCTTCAGCAACCTCTCTTAGGACTCTGAGATGTAGTCCAGCTGGTCCAGGTGACTTACACCCGCTAAGTCCTTTGAGTTTGCCTAGCACTTTTATCTTTGTGATACCTATGGCACTCACTCTTTTTCCCTGACATTCACAGACCTCTGGCATGCTTTCACAGTGAAGACTGATGCAAAGTACTCATTAAGTTATCTGCCCTTTTTTTGTCCCCCATTACTACCAACAGCATCATTTTCCAGTGGTCCAGTACCAACTCTCACCTCCCTTTTATTCTTTATGTGACTAAAAAAAAAGTATCCTGCTTTATATTACTGGCTAGTATACTCTAACATTTCATCTTTTCCCTTTTTGTAGCTTTCTTGGCTGCCTTTTTTGGATTTTAAAAGCTTCCCAAACATCCAATTTCCCACTCACTTTTGCTGCCTTATATGTCCTTTCCTTGGCTTTTATGCAGTCCTTGATAGACAATAGACAATAGGCAATAGGTGCAGGAGTAGGCCATTTGGCCCTTTGAGCCAGCACTGCCATTCAATGTTACCATGGCTGATCATCCACAATCAGTACCCCATTCCTGCCTTCTCCCCATATCCCTTGACTCCACTATCTTTAAGAGCTCTATCTAACTCTTTCTTGAAAGCATCCAGAGAATTGGCCTCCACTGCCTTCCGAGTCAGAGCATTCCATAGATCAACTACTCTCATCCTTCTAAATTCCAGTGTATACAAGCCCAGTTGCTCCAATCTTTCAACATATGACAGTCCCGCCATCCCGGGAATTAACCTCATGAACCTACACTGCACTCCCTCAATAGCAAGAATGTCCTTCCTTAAATCTGGAGACCAAAACTGAACACAATATTTCCCTTGTCAGCCATGGTTAGCAAACCCTGCCATTTGAGAACTTCTTCTTTTATGGAACATATCTACCCTTTGCCTTGTGAAATATTCACAGAAACCTGAGCCATCGCTACTCTGCCATCATCCCCAACAGTATCCACCTGGGCAAGCTCCTCTCTCATGCCACTGTAATTCCCTTTATTCCATTGTGATACTGATACATGTGACTTATGCTTCTCCCTCTCAAATTACAGTATGAATTCAATTACGATCATTCCCTCCGAAGGGTTCAGATTTTCTCAGTTTTTCTACATCATAAGATCATAAGACATAGGAACAGAATTAGGCCATTTAGCCATTCCATCATGGCTGATCCCAGATCCCACCCAACCCTGTATACCTGTCTTCTCGCCATATCCTTTGATGCCCTGATCAGTCAGGAAACTACAACCTTCGCTTTAAATATATCCACTGACTTGGCCTCCACAACAGTCTGTGGTAGGGCACTCTACAGGTTCACTACTGTCTTAAGGCTCCAGCACAAGCTGCTCTAAAAAATCATCCCATAAGCATTCAACAAATTCTTTCTCTTGCAATCTGACACCAGCCTGATTCTCCCAATCCCTTTTCATATTGAAGACCCTCATGACCTTTCCCGCTCTACAGCAGAGCCATCAAAAGACAGGCAGCCAGCACTCATCCTCCGCACTCGCCTCAATGCTGAAATCTCCCTCATCACTTTAATCGGTGAACAATGGAAGCAAAACAGACTTAATAGTTTCACTTCTGTTTTAACATAGTCACAAAACAGCAGAACTTCTTAAGGGCACAGCCTCCGGATAGAGAGACTGAAATGCAGAGATATTTCCTTAGCCAGAGGGTGGTGAATTTGTGGAACATATTACCACAAGCAGTTGTGGAGGCCGGGTCACTGGGTGTATTTAAGTCAGAGCTTAGTGCTGACGAAGGGTCTTGGCCCAAAACGTCGACACTGCTTCTCCCTATAGATGCTGCCTGGCCTGCTGTGTTTCACCAGCATTTTGTGTGTGTTGCTTAAGTCAGAGCTTGATAGGTTCTTGATGGGCTATACCACCAAAGATTACAGGTAGAAGGCTGGGGAGTGGGACTGAGGAAGGGATGAAAGGATCAGCCATGATTGAATGGTGGAGCAGACTTGATGGGCCAAATGGCCTAATTCTGCTCCTATGTCTTATGGTCTTATTACAATTGTGGCATTACCCTTATTACATGACCTCTCCAGTTCCCTTTCCAATCTCAACCCTACATCTTGGCTACTATCTGGAGGCCTATATATGATTCCTATAATGGTTTTTTTTAACCCTTGCAATTTCTTAACTCCATCTACAATGATTCAACATTCTCTGACCCTATGTCACCTCTTTCAAAAGATGCAATTCCATCTCTTACCAACACAGTCTTACCAACCGCCTATGCCTTCCTGCCTGTCCTACAGAGAAACACCGCCCCTGTGCCTTCCTGCCTGTCCTACAGAGAAACACCACCCCTGTGCCTTCCTGCCTGTCCTTTTGATACAATGTGTGTATTCGTGGACATTAAGCTCCTGGCTATAATCTTCTTTCAGCCATGATTCAGTGATGCCTACAACATTATACCTGCCAATTTGCAACTGTGCTGCAAGTTCATCTACCTTATTCCATATACTGCTCATATTTGTAATGTATTATGTGAGTATTCGTAGGTCAGAGTGCGTATGACATCAGAACGCGGGGGTTTTTGTAAAATGGAAGTCTGGTGAATAAACGTGTGTGTTTAATACTGCGGTGTCCGAGTCACATTAACGCTACATGGTGTCAGAAGAAAGCGGAAAGGAAAGGAAGAGACAACACGTAAAAAGATGTCACAGTTACAGCCACGGTCGAGTTTAAGCCTACGAGGTAATATTGCTGAGAATTGGAAGGTATGGCTCCAGCAGTTTAAGCTGTTTTGCACCGCTAGTGGCGCAGATGACAAGATGGAGAAAGTGCAATGTGCTACATTTCTGCATGTGGCAGGAGCAGAGGCAATAAAGGTTTGCAACACATTTGTCTTCCAAGAGGGTGAGCGAGATAAAATTAAAGTGTTGAAGAAAAAGTTTCAAGATTATTGCGAACCGAGAAAAAACCTACCGTACATTCGACACATATTTTTTACGAGGGCTCAAGGACCGACAGAGACTATAGATGCCTACATAACAGATTTGAAGAACGAGGCAAAAAACTGTGAATTCGGACAACTGCATGATTCTTTCATACGCGACAGGATTGTATGCAGCATATGAGATGATCATGTGAGAGGCAGGCTGTTGAGAGAGGCGAAGCTTATATTGGAAAAAGCGATTGATATGTGCCGTGCTAGCAAGATCACGTCGAGTCAGGTTAAAATGCTTAATGAAGAGACTGAAGTATACAAAATAAAAACTGTGAAAACTGACAAGAGTAGGACAAAGCCAGTTCCACAGGATTATCAAAAGGAAGTTAACTGCAACAGATATGGTTATAAACATGGATACAGAAAATGTCCAGCCTTTGGTAAGACATGCAAATTATGCAGAAAGAAAAATCACTTTGCAAAGATGTGCAAATCGCAGGAGCAAGCAAGGAAAATGCATGCTGTGGAACAGAGTGAGCGCAACAGTGACATATTCATTGGAACAACTGAAGTGGAACAGGAGGTATGCATCAAGAATATTGATAATACAGAGATGGATGTTGAAGATGAATGGACTCAAGATCTGATAATAAACAGGAGGAATGTGACATTTAAGCTTGACATTGGGGTGAGGTGCAATGTAATGTCAGCAGAAACATTCAACTCACTGGACATCAGAGGAAAACTTGGAAAATCCACCTGCAAGCTTGTTGGATATTTTGGCCACAAGACAGCATCATTGGGAAAGAAAACACTCACCTGTGTGTATAAAGGACAAAAACACAAGATAGACTGTGAGATTGTGCAACAGCATGTTTCGGCAATACTAGGCAGAGCAACATGCATAGAGCTAGGCCTGGTGAAGTGAATCAATGGTGTTGAGAAAGAAAATGACTATCTCAAAGACTTTGCTGACTTGTTTTCTGGACTAGGATGTTTACCAGGGAAACACCATATCCAGATTGATCCAACTGTTGCATCAGTCGTGCATGCTCCAAGGAAGGTTCCAGTAGCTCTCAGGGATCGAGTAGTGGAGGAGTTACACAGAATGGAACAGATGGGAGTCATAACGAGAGAAATAGAACCGACCGACTGGGTGAATAGTATGGTGACAGTGGTCACAGAGAAAAAGATTAGGATTTGCATGGATCCACAAGATCTCAACCAAGCCATCAAAAGAGAGCACTATCCGCTGCTCACGGTTGAAGAGGTTGTCTCCCGCATGCCTAATGCAAAATACTTTTCAGTATTGGATGCAAATCAAGGTTTCTGGCAGATCAAGCTGGATGAAGAAAGTTCCAAATTATGCACTTTCAACACGCCCATAGGGAGATATCGTTTCTTGCATCTACCCTTTGGGATTTCTTCTGCATCAGAGGTTTTCCAGAGGTCAGTGGCACAAATGATTGAAGGCCTGGATGGAGTGGTCAGTATCATTGATGATTTACTGATATGGGGTGACACCATTGAGGAGCATGATCAGGGATTGAGGAAGCTTCTGGAGAGAGCACGTGAGTACACCCTAAAACTGAACAAAAGTAAATGTAGGATCAGAACTACAGAGATCAAATACATAGGTCACATACTCAGTGCTGATGGTCTAAAACCAGATAATGAAAAGGTCAGGGCTGTGGTACAGCTACCACCACCTGAAGACAAGCAAGGACTTTTGAGGTTCATGGGCATGATACAGTATCTTGCCAAGTTCATTCCCAACTTATCGGAGGTCAGTGCTCCACTTCAAAAGCTACTAGAGAGCAATACTGAATGGCATTGGGAAAATGAACAAAAGAAAAGTTTTGACACATTGAAGCAGTTGGTTACCAATGCACCAGCACTCAAGTTCTATGATGTCAATGAACCAGTGACAATGTCTGTGGATGCCAGTTCAGAAGGAATAGGAGCTGTTATACTGCAGGATGGGAGGCCTGTGGCGTATGGATCATGAGCACTTAAGAGACTGTCAACGCCGATATGCTCAAATCGAGAAGGAATTACTTGCCATAGTTTATGGGTGTGAGAAGTTCCACCAGTATGTATAAGGCAAAGAAATCCAGGTTGAGAGTGATCACAAACCACTTGAGAGCATCTTCAAAAAGCCACTTCATCAAGCTCCTATGAGGCTGCAAAGGATGCTTCTCAGGCTACAGAGGTACACTCTCACAGTTACCTATAAGCCAGGAAAAGAACTCCACATCGCTGATGCTTTGAGCCGTGCTTACCTCAAAGAGCAAAAGGAAGAGTTGCTAGGAAGAGAGCTGGAGGTCAACTGGGTTACACCTCAGCTACCTATTTCTGAGGAGAAGTTGAACATGTTCAGGAAAGTGACTGCAGAGGATCCTGAAATGCAAATGGTAAGAGACATTGCAATGAATGGATGGCCAACAGAAAGAAAAGCTGTTCCAAAAGAAATACAGAAATACTGGACATTTAAAGAGGAAATTAGCTATGCATCAAGACTAATGTTCAAAGCGGCAAAACTCATAATACTAAATCAAATGAGACAGGAAATGCTCAACAGAATTCATGAGCCACACCTGGGGATAGTGAAATGTAAAGAAAGAGCAAGGGACATTCTCTATTAGCCAGGTATGTCAACTCAGATAGAGGACATTGTGTCTCAGTGTGCTGTCTGTAATGAAAATAAAAACAGCAATCCAAGAGAGCCTTTGCTTCCCCATCCACTATCAGGAAGACCATGGGAGAAGCTTAGCACAGATCTCTTTTGCTACAATGGTGCAGAATATCTGCTTTGTGTGGACTACTATTCAAACTATCTGGAAATTACCAAGTTAAGTGACACGTCCAGTCAGGGTGTCATTACCACAATGAAGTCGACATTTGCAAGACATGGTATTCCAGATATTGTCGTCAGTGACAATGGTCCACAATATGCTAGTGGTGAGTTTAGAGAGTTTTCAGAAAGCTGGGAATTTCAACATGTTACTTCTAGTCCTGGACACACTTAGTCTAATGGACAAGCAGAGAGAACAGTACAAACTGTGAAGAACATGCTCAAGAAGGCACAAAGCAGCAACAGTGACCCTGTGTTGCCTTTAAGGCATTTGTTTAGTTTATTATATTTTCGCTTTAGTAATTCATTTGTTATCGTTTTCTAGTTAAAGTTAAGGTTGTTTAAAGTAAATTCGTTGGCTGTGATATATCGCGGCATGCGATGACATCACACCCGGTTACGCCGCGTCTTGTGGGAAAATACTGGTTTGGAGAAACGGGAAGGAGGGGGCTTATGTGTGTGCAGGATCAGCGCGAGAAAAGTTTTCTTTTTACGCACTAGAAACATCCGTGAAACAAAGCCGTAAGTTCATGAGATAATCGATATGTTGAATTAAAAATTTTAACGCTGATTCTGTTAAAAGTAATGATGATTGATAAAGTTTATGTTTTTTGTTATTTAAAGAGTTGCGGATAGTTTGTGTTGAAGTGTATTTAAAGCCACTCAATGGTGTAGGTAGATTCTGACTGTATGTTGCACTTTAATGTAATATAGTTGTTGTAGTTTTACTTTTGCAAGTATTTATGATGTAAATGTGATGTCAAGAAGGAAACATACTGTATATATTTTGTATTGTTTTATCAACAGTTTTCACCATACATTAATGTGGAAGAGTGAACAGTAAACGGTTAATCTTACTGGGACTGCCTCATTGACTGGTTTATGCTTGGTGTTCAGTTCAGAGTTCTTTTACACCTGTGCGAGAACACTACAGTGAAAAGGCGGCATTACCAGGTGTTTCAAGTGCTACAATGGCATCACGATCTAGCATCAAGTCGTTGCCATCGAGCGACAGGGGCAGTAGGGCATCAACAAGTAAGGCTGCCTGTGTAAGAGCTAAGGCAGAAGCCGCCAAGGTGCGAGTGTTGTACGCTGAACAAGAAGCAAAATTGAAAAAGGAAGCGGCTGCCAGAGAAGCCAAAAACCAAATGGAAAAGGCTGCCAGAGAAGCCGAAAACCAGTTGGAAAAGGTAAGGATAGAGTCAGAGTTAGAAGTGCTGATGCTACACCGAGAAGCAGAAGCTGCCAGGGTGGAAGCAGAGATAATAGAACGTGCTGAAGAAATGCATGTTCTGGATGACGTAAAATCTACTTCAGTAAGGACCAGATTGGAACACACAAGCGACTATGTCCGATCTCAAATGGACTTGAAGATTCGTTCTTCCTTTCCATACTTATATGATAAAATCCCACCTCATGAGGAGTCTCAGAGAGGCCCAATTGCATCACATCCATCCGAGGGAGACAATTTACCCTTGCAACTCCACGACGAATTCAAGAATGAAAGGGCTGATGACAAATACTTCTCGACACCAAACTTACCAGATTTGGTGAGAGGAGAGGCAAAGGCTGAATTCAGAACAGCAAATTCCATAACAAATGTACACCCTCAGTCATATACCCACCGACATATTCCCCCAGCCAGCATGCCACTTGCAGTTGAACCCATGACATAGTATTTAGCACGACGAGATCTCGTCACTTCAGGACTATATCAGTTTGACAATAAACCTGAAAATTACCGTGCATGGTACTCCTCATTCGCCAACGTTATCCATGGAGTCCAGCTCGGAGCAACCCAAGAGTTGGATCTTATGACGAAATGGCTGGGAAAAGAATCATGTGAACAGGTGAGATGCATACGTTCAGTGTACATTAACAACCCCAAGCTAGCCTTACGCAAAGCATGGGAGAGACTTCGGGAGTGCTATGCGGCCCCTGAAATTATTGAAACGGCACTATTTTGACGTCTGGAAAATTTTCCTAAGGTGTCAGCCAAGGACCACACTAAGTTAAGAGAGCTCGGAGATTTACTTATGGAGATCCAAGGCGCCAAAGAAGATGGCTATTTAACTGGTCTATCATACCTAGATACTTCATACGGGATTAGAACAATCATGGACAAACTTCCATTTGGGCTGCAGGAAAGGTGGGTGTCTGTTGGCTCAGAGTACAAGGAAGAGAACGATGGTCGATTTCCTCCCTTTGAGTATTTCACTAGGTTTGTGTGCAAGGAGGTGAAGAAGCGAAACGACCCTAGGTTCATGAGTCCAGGTAGCAGTACAATTTACACCAAGCCAGTTAAATCCACTTTGAATAATTTCAACATCAATAAACCTGTCTCAGTGCATAAAACTGAAGTCTTTACAACTAACAATGACCCTAGTAAGAATTGTCCATTGCACAACAAACCCCACCCCCTCAAAAAATGCAGAACGTTTAGGAAAAAACCCCTTGGAGAGAGAATGGCCCTTCTCAAGGAGAAAAAAAATGTTTTAAATGCTGTTCCTCTACCTCTCACCTTGCTAGAGAGTATACAATCTCCGTGAAGTGCCCGGAATGTAATAGCACTAATCACGATGGGGCCATGCATCCCAGTCCGTTACCGCGAACCGACAAAGCTCCTTCACCCCCACAACAGGACGGCGGGGACGGAGAGGCTCACTCCAGGACAACTGTTGTCAGCTCGAGCTGCACAGAAGTTTGCGGTTAAGCTCAGTCAAGCCATTCTTGTTCAAAGATCTGCCTCACTAAGGTGTACCCTAAGGGAGCCAAAGACAAGGCCATCAAAGCCTATGTAATTCTGGACGATCAGAGCAATCGCTCACTAGTCAGACCAGAGTTCTCTGACTTGTTCAACATTGAGAGTAATCAGTTCCCATACTACTTTAGAACTTGCTCAGGTAGCGTGGAAACATATGGAAGGAAGGCAGAAGGCTTCCAGCTCGAGTCCCTGGATGGTAAAGTTGTCATCTGTCTCCCTCCACTCTTAGAGTGCAATGAAATTTTGAATAACCGCACTGAGATCCCGACGCCAAGTGCAGTGCTACACCAGCCACATCTCCACCACATTGCCAAGCACATCCCAGAACTGGATCCAAAAGCAGAAATACTCCTGCTATTAGGAAGAGATGTTCTCCAGGTGCACAAGGTTAGGCAGCAGGTCAATGACGCCCCCTTTGCCCAACACCTGGATCTGGGCTGGGTGGTGATAGGAGAGGTGTGCCTTGTGTTATGACCCCAGCCCCCCTCCTTCCTGAGAATCACAAGATCGCTATTAATTCGGGTCTGGGACCCAGGAAATGAGAGAGAGACAACGCAACGGATTTGACCATTGTTCTTAGAGACACCTGTGTGGATTGCGACTCTATGCTACGTGCCAGCGATCAGGGCTGCGTGCACACCCTCGGGCAATGTGGGGTGGGGATCCCATCACCCCACCTTGATTGACATCTACAACTCTGCAAGTCAGGATAAAAAGGGGACTGCAGGAGGCAGTACCCTGAGCGACGCACCAGAAGGAGACACCATCGCTCCTCGCTCCCGTGATGACGGGAAGCTATTCAGAAGCCACGTGTGGTTCGTTTCCCCTAGCCTAGGGAGCGAGTGGCTGATAACACCGAAAAGGACTTCGAACTGACAACGGGGAACCCACGTTCCCGATTCAACGATTTGAGTCCAAAAGGCTGGCAAGTTTATTTTCTCACCAAAAATTCTCTCTCTCTCCAACACGTGAAACCCAGCGGTCCCAAAAAGGCTAAAAGCCTGCATGAACTCCAGAGACTTTGACATTTCCATCGGACAATATTTTTACCCCTAGACAAACGATAGAGCTATTTCTTATTGTTGATTATTACTATACCCGCACTTTAGATTGAGTATTGACGACGTATATTATCTGAATGTTTGTATTAACCTTACTTTTGTGCCCCTTTATAAATAAAAATGTTTAAAAATAGTACCATCAGACTTCAGCGGACCTCTCTATCTTTGCTGGTAAGTGACCCAGTTACGGGGCTTGTAATACTTGGCAATGTACACAAACCGACAGTTAACACACTCAAGACCAATGTGCTAGAGAGTGGCCGCCATTCAATTTTTCAACCCTGCACAAGTTTCATGTGTATCAAGGAAGCACGACAAGGCTTTAACAAATGTAAAGTAACCGACAAGACGCTGGGTCAGTCAGTCTTTGCTCAAACTGAGCATGATAATAAACTTGCTGCATCAGCACAAGACACCATTTTCTAAAAAAAAAAATGAACACCAAGGTCTTCAGAGATGAAGCAAATAATTGGGTCGCCCCATTACCTTTCAGAGAACCACGCCAGCGCTTGCCAAACAACAAAGAGCAGGCAGTCAAGCGGTTTACGTCCTTGCAAAAAACCCTGAAAAGGAAACCTGAGATGCAGCAACAATACGTAGCATTTATGGAGAAGATCTTCGCTAATGGACATGCTGAAGTAGCACCGCCACTGAGGGAAGGCGAGGAGTGCTGGTACCTCCCAATGTTTGGGGTTTACCGCCCACAAAAGCCCAATCAGATCAGGGTGGTATTTGACTCCAGCGCTCAGTGCGCTAGTATCTCCCTTAATGACTTGCTCCTTACAGGCCCCGACCTTAACAATACCTTTCTCGGGGTCCTGATGCGCTTCCGGGAGGAGAAGGTCGCAATCTTAGCAGATATCCAGCAGATGTTCCATTGCTTCTTAGTACAGGAGGACCATCGCAATTTCCTCCATTTCTTATGGCACAAATGTAACTTACCTCGCACTGCGGACGAATTGGCCCAGGCAAACGACGTCATCTTTAAAGCAACTCAAAGAGCAAGGGAGTTTTTGGCTCTCCAAGCTAATAAACCAATACCAAAGGACAGCCCTTTGAGGAAATTCAACCCGATCCTGAAGAACGATATCATTTGCATTGGAGGCCGGTTAATACAGCCCCAACTTCCAGCTGCAGAAAAGAGTCCAGTAATCCTGCCCAAAGACAGCCATGTGTCCTTACTGCTCACTCGCCATCACCATGAACAAGTAAAGCATCAGGGCCGTCACCTGACGGAAGAAGCAATAAGGGCAGCGGGACTGTGGATCTTGGGAGGTAAAACACTGATCAATTCAGTACTTCATAAATGTGTAACCTGCAGGAAACTGCGAGGGAAGCTGGAAGCTCAACGTATGGCGGACCTCCCACCAAAATGCCTCGAAGCCTGCCCTCCTTTTACATATGTGGGGCTCGATGTATTTGGTCCCTGGACTATCACTACAAGATGCACCAGAGGAGGACAAGCAGAGAGCAAACAGTGGGCCATCATGTTTAGCTGCATGAGTTCAAGAGCGGTACACATTGAGGTCATCAAATCTTTGGATACATCCAGCTGCATTAATGCTCTCAGGTACTTCTTTGCGCTAAGAGGCCCTGCAAAACAGTTAAGGTCTGATTGCGGCACGAACTTTGTTGGCGCGTCCAAGGAGCTGGAGATGGACAAAACGGTGCAAAGATACCTCAGTCAGCAGGGATGCAACTGGGAGTTTAACACACCACACGCCTCTCACATGGGAGGCACATGGGAGTGGATGATTGGTATCGCCAGAAGAATTCTTGATTCAATGTTTCTGCAGCAACGCACCCGACTGACCCACGAGGTACTATGCACACTAATGGCAGAGGTCACAGCCATTATAAATGCACGACCACTCCTACCTGACCCGGAAAACCCCTTCATACTCTCGCCATCAATGCTCCTGACGCAGAAGGCAGGAGCTCCCCCTCCACCTGGGGACTTCTCTGACAAGGATTTGTACACAAAGCAATGGAGACAGGTTCAGGCTCTGGCAAATCGATTCTGGTCTCGTTGGAGACATGAATATCTACCTTTGTTGCAACACAGACAAAAGTGGACAGAACCCCAAATGAATCTTCAGGTTGGAGATTTAGTCCTGCTCAGGGACAAGCAAATCGCCCGCAACTGCTGGCCAATGGCCAGAATCACTGCCACATTCCCTAGTAGGGATGGACATGTCAGGAAGGTTGAGTTGAAAACTTCTGACCAAGGTGATGTGAAAATTTACCAAAGGCCAGTTGCAGAAGTCATTCTAGTTCTCCCTAAGGACTGATTTAGAGACTGAAGTTTTGTATTATGTTCATTGTGACCTTACGAAGGTCAGGCGGGGAGTGTGTTGCCTTTAAGGCATTTGTTTAGTTTATTATATTTTTGCTTTAGTAATTCGTTCGTTATCGTTTTCTAGTTAAAGTTAAGGTTGTTTAAAGTAAATTCTTTGGCTGTGATATATCGCGGCATGCGATGACGTCACACCCGGTTATGCTGCGTCTTGTGGGAAAATACCGGTTTGGAGAAATGGGAAGGAGGGGGCTTATGTGTGTGCAGGATCAGCGCGAGAAAAGTTTTCGTTCTACGCACTAGAAACATCAGTGAAGCAACGCCGTAAGTTCATGAGATAATCGATATGTTGAATTAAAAATGTTAACGCTGATTCTGTTAAAAGTAATGATGATTGATAAAGTTTATGTTTTTTGTTATTTAAAGAGTTGCAGATAGTTTGTGTTGAAGTGTATTTAAAGCCACTCGATCGCGTAGGTAGATTCTGACTGTATGTTGCACTTTAATGTAATATAGTTGTTGTAGTTTTACTTTTGCAAGTATTTATGATGTAAATGTGATGTCAAGAAGGAAACAAATACTGTATACATTTTGTATTGTTTTATCAACAGTTTTCACCATACGTTAATGTGGAAGAGTGAACAGTAAACGGTTAATCTTACTGGGACCGCCTCATTGACTGGTTTATGCTTGATGTTTAGTTCAGAGTTCTTTTACACCTGTGCGAGAACACTACAGACCCATACATTGCTCTGCTTGAATACGTCAACACACCTTTTGAGGGTGTGGGGTTCTCTCCTGCACAGCTGTTGATGGGATGTCGTCTGAAGTCCAAGCTGCCAACATCCACAACTCTACTGACTCCTGAAAGTAATGCTCAAGTACAGGACAAGCTAAAGTACAAGCAAATAAAGCAAAAGAGCTACTATGACAGACATACAAGACAGTTACCAGATCTGCATATAGGTGAAAATGTCAGAATACAGAGAGGAGACACTTGGCAACCAGCTGTGGTTGTGAACAGGCATCAGCAACCAAGATCCTTCATAGTTCACACGCCGGATGGAAGAGTCTACAGGAGGAACAGGAAGCATCTGCTGAAGACAGGTGAGAGTGTGTTTCCACGTACAGATACACAGGACATTTCCACAGATACAGACATGGAAACAAATGACACCAAGAGTGAGTGGCGTGAAGAAACCCCACGACGCAATGACTGTGAAAGTTTGGCGCAGACAGACCGAGGTGGAAATGCAGACACAGGGGTTACTCGAGAGACTGACTCTGAAGGACAAACACAGTCACAGTTCTATCGCACAAGGTCTGGGAGACAAGTCAAACTTCCAGCTAGATACAGAGACTAGATCTACCTACAGTCTCGTACAGTTTGAGACAAAATCACACATGTTATAAGTTCCAAGGTGTGAAATAAAAGGTTTATTAGTCTATGTTAGTAAAAAAAAATATACTGCTGTTAGTATTGTAAGATACAATGTAGAATACAGTATAAGAAGTTAAGATTTTTATTAGTTTATGTCATGGCTGTAGTAATGTTAGAAAGTCATACCTAGAGGCATTGTTTTGGTAATTCACAGTATTGTAAAAAAAAACTTGAGAAGGGGGATGTAATGTATTATGTGAGTATTCGTAGGTCAGAGTTCGTATGACGTCAGAACGCGGGGGGTTTGTAAAATGGAAGTCTGGTGAATAAACGTGTGTGTTTAATACTGCGGTGTCCAAGTCACATTAACGCTACAATATTCAAATAGAACACCTTTGTCCACCTTTTACCTTGCAACTCAGCCTGTTGACTGAAATTTTGCCCTATCAAAGCCTCTCCTCACTACACATTGCCTCTGCTTGTAAACCAGCTACCTTATCTTCAGCACTATTATCCACCTTTCCTGCAATACTTCTTGCATTTAAATATACACAGCTCAGGACACTGGATGCACCATACAGAATCTTTTGATTCCTGACTTTGTGCTCTTACAAACAGCTGCCTCCACAACCTCTCCACTAACTGTTCTGGCACTCTGGTTCCCATCCCCCTGCAACTCTAGTTTATACCCCACCATGCAGCATTAGCAAACCTTCCAGCTAGGAAAGTGGTCCCCCCCCAGTTCAGATGCAAACCTTCCCTGGTTTCTGTGTTTTTTATATAATCCCTATATAGTGTCCCAATAGTGTCCCTATTGATTCCTATTGACTACAGATGTGTGGAACATGTTAAGTTTCAGCTCAGTCTAATGCTGAAGCCAGTCTGAGTACTGTCAGCTCACACAAATAGTAATCGCCAGATAGTTGGTTTTGCTGAAGGGAGAAAGTATTGACCTACAAATCTGGGAAATCAGCGAAAAAGGGCTTTGAGCAGCGACCAATCAGGGTTTGGGATTGATTAGTAAGAGTAAATTAAAAGAAGATGGGGCAAGCGCAGTGACCATCATTGGAGTGGTGATCTCGAGGCTTTAGTTCTTTGAGGCTTCATTGAAGAGAAAGCAAAGAAAAGAAAAGCTCAAGTTCTTTTTCTTTCTTTTCTTTACATCTGCTCAGCTAGGACAGTAGAGATGCCAGGCAGGATAGTGAAATGCTCCTTTTGCAGGATGTGGGAAGACACAAAAACCTTCAGTATCCCTGACGACTACAACTGCAAGAAGTGCATCCATCTGCATCTGTGGAAAGAAAAGCTTCGGTAGTTTCAGGCTAAGTGGTGCGCTTCATAGTGGTCAATCATTTCATCCACAGGACACTGAGTATTTCACGCCTCTCAACTGTCCAGCCATCTTCCAATATTTCCAAATACCTTATGTAAGGTCACCATCAAGTTCAAGAATATCTACTTCCCTTGAACCATTCCGTTCTTGAACCAACGCTCATCACTAGATTTCAGCAATATGATGAACACTGATCACTTTGTACTAAAATATATTTTTTGTTGTAATTGTGTTTTTTTCTTGTAGAAGTTGTGCATAATTTATTATTTCTTTTCTGGAGATTCCCACATAATTGATGCTCCTGTGATGCTGCTACAAGTAAGTTTTTCATTGCACCTGCGAATACATGTACTTGTGCTGATGAAAATAAGCTTGGCTTTGACTTTAATTAAAAACAGCTCATCATGACCTCCTCATGTATAATCTGAGCCTGCAAATGTTAGCATTGCCAGTAACAACCACTTGCTTTTAGTGAATCAAATTAATATCACGTTCAGGATTACTTCCAGCCATGTTTCATTGGCTACTGGCTGCTTTAGAGTGTCACAAAAGACAGAAAAAGAATACATGGCTTTCTTTGTCCTCACCAGTGGAGTTCTCAGAACTATGTAAGTGAAACCCTTTGGTAATAATCCTAAACAATGCTTCAGTGGGCATCAATGTATTCCAGAGCAGCCCATGAAAGCAAGCAACATAAACAGTGATCTCACCCACACTGGACATTCTTTCTTCTAACCCCCTCCTGTTGAGCAGATACAAAAGCCAGAAAGCACATACCAACAAGCTCAAGGACAGCTTCTATCACTGGTCCCCTGGTGTGATAAGTTGTTCTTTGACCTCAATCTTCCCCATTTTGATCTTGCACTTTATTGTCTGCCTGTACTACACTTTCTCTGCAGCTGTAGCATTTTTTCTGCATTCTGTTATTGTCTTCCCGTGTACTGCCTCAATACACTGCTGTAATGAATTGATCTGTATGAACAGTATGCAAAACAAGTTTTTCACTGTTATTTGGTCCTATGAGAACTATAAACCAATTGACCAATTTAATGGCTCCTGTCTGATGGAAATCTCTGCAGTCAGATCAAATGAGATGAGCTTCATGGTCTAAAATAAAATGGATTCAACTTGCTTGGTGGGAAGTTGAGGGAGGGGGAAGGAGTGAGGTTTTAAAGAAATGCAGTAGATTTTTCTCCTTCTTGTATATTTAGTTTCTTCATTATAGAAAGTACCTGACTGTACAAACTTGCACACAGCCTTTGGAAGTGGCTGGCTTAATGACTAGATGCTGGTGAAGGTTACGTGTATATTGACTCCCAAAGAATCCAAGATGACTGCATCTGGAAGTTGATCAATAATGTTTCACAGCTTCATACCTGACTTGGTTTGAGAAACAAGTCATCGTGAGGAGAATGCAGAGAGCAATCATAAGCCTGACTGACTAAATGGATGGGACGCTGCTTTATAAAATGTACTGATTCGTACTTCATACAAACTTCCACAAAGTTAATGAAATAACAGCAACGCCCACCTGGCAAGCTGTGGGAGAGAGCAGCATGTTTTTAAGTGACCTTTCATCCCCTGATCCCACAAACCATTCTAAGCATGTTCCTTAAAACCTCTCCTGTTGGGCTTAATTCAGATGGTTTTGAAACCTACCCAGACTACTGAGATGGTGATTGCATCTCTCCACTGCTATGAGCAGTCCTACGTGAAATGAGTTCTGACATTAATGACCCAGTCACCAAGAAGCATCAGTCCATGGAAAATGATGGAAACCATTGTCCTCAAAAAGAGTACAGCAAGACAAATGAAATGTAGCAGGGGTAAGATATTATTCTATCACCATGTTTTCTCAGAGTCATCTAGCATGGAAACAGGCCTTATGACCCAACTTGGTCATGCCAACCAAGATGCCATCTAAGCCAGTCCCATTTGCCACCATTTGGCCCACATCGAAGCAAGAGGCTGAGAGTGAAGGAGTAAAGGCATCTCGGAGAGAAGTCTTTTTTTTACAGCTCGGGGAAAAGGGGCTAGACTGCACAGGCGCATGACGGTAGAGTGCCAAATGTTTAAAACGGAGAGGAATTTTTCAACGTTCTTTTTAAATTGAAGCAAGAGGCTGAGAGAGAGGGAGTAAAGGCATCTTGGAGAGAAGTCATTATTTTTTACTGCTCGAGAAGAGGAGGCTAGACTGAGCAGGTGCATGACGTAGACTGCCAAAGGTTTAAAAAGGAGAGGAATTTTTCAATGGTCTTTTTAAATCGAAGCAAGAGGCTGAGAGAGAGGAAGTAAAGGCATCTTGGAGAGAAGTTATTTTTTTACTGCTCAGGGAAAAGAGGCTGGACTGCAGAGGCACGTGACGTAGAGCGCCAAAGGTTAAAAAAAAGACTGCCATATACAGCGGCCATCGTCGGAGTGGACTGAGTCAGAGTGGGACAGCTTTGCCTCAACAGGCTTTGGCATGAACAGGCAGAGGCAAGAGTAGTTTCTGGTAAGTATTGTTTTGTTTGTTTAGAATAGAGGGAATGCCAGGCAGGATGTTGGAATGCTCCTCTTGCAGGATGTGGGAAGTCAAGGAGACCTCTGGTTTCCCTGACAACGACACCAGCAAGAAGTGCATCCAGCTGCAGCTCCTAACAAACTGTGTTAGGGAACTCGAGCAGGAGCTGGATGACCTCCTGATCATTTGGGAGAATGAGGAATTTATAGATAGTAGTTTCAGGGAGGTAGTTATGCCAAAGGAGAAGCGCACAGGTAATTGGGATACTGTCAGGTGAGGGAAGGGGAAAGGGCAACGAGAGCAGGGCTCCCTTGTGGCCATTCCCTTCAACAACAGGTATACCAATTTGGATACTGTTGGGGGGGATGACTTACCTGGAACAAGTTGCGGCAGCCAGATCTCTGACACTGAATCTGGTTCTGCAGTGCAGAAAGGAGGGTGGAAGAATACGAGAGTGGTAGTGATAGGGAACTCAATAGTTAGAGGTACAGACAGGAGGTTCTGTGGTCATGACAGAGACTCCCAGATGGTTTGTTGCCTCCCGGGTGCCAGGGTCAGGGATGTATCTGATCGCGTGCACAGCATTCTGAAATGGGAGGGTGAGCAGCCAGATGTCACGGTACACATCAGTACCAATGACTTAGGAAGGAAGAGTGAGGAGGTCCTGAAGAGTGAGTATAGAGAGCTTGGTAGGAAATTAAAAAGCAGGACCTCGATAGTGGTAATCTCAGGATTGCTACCTGTACCACATGCCAGTGAGGGTAAGAATAGGATGCTCTGGAGGATGAACACGTGGCTGGGGAACTGGTGTAGGGGGCAGGGTTTCAGATTTCAGGATCATTGGGACCTCTTCTGGGGCAGGTGGGACCTGTACAAGAGAGACGGGTTGCACCTGAACTAATATCCTTGCAGGGAGATTTGTTAGTGCTATTGGGGGAAGAGGTTTAAACTAGATTTGCAGGGGGATGGAAACCACAGTGCCAGAGTAGATAGTGGAGCGGGGGTGGAAATAAATGATGTTAAAGGTTCATGCAAAGTCACAAATAGAAGGGTTGTGTGTGGTGCTAATAATCTTCTGAGGTGTGTCTATTTCAATGCGAGGAGTATTGTGGGGAAGGCTGATGAGCTGAGGGTGTGGATTGACATGTGGAATTATGACACTGTAGCCATTAATGAAACTTAGCTACAGTTGGGGCAGGACTGGCAGCTTAATGTTCCAGGGTTCCAATGTTTCAGACGTGATAGAGGCAGAGGGATGAAGGGTGGTGGGGTGGCATTACTAGTCAGGGGAAATGTTATAGCAATGCTCAGGCAGGACAGATTAGAGGGCTTGTCTACCGAGACCTTATGGGTGGAGATGACCACATTAATGGGGTAGTATTATAGACCACCCAACAGTCAGCAAGAATTGGAGGAGCAAATCTATAGAGAGATAGCAGACAACTGCAGGAAACATTAAGTTGTGATAGTAGGATATTTTAATTTTCCACATATTGATTGGGACTCCCATACTGTTAAAGGTCTAGATAGGTTAGAGTTTGTAAAATGTGTGCAGGAAAGTTTTCTAAATCAATATATAGAGGTACCAACTAGAGAGGATGCAATATTAGATCAGTTAGGACAGGTGACAGAAGTGTGTGTAGGGGAACATTTTGGTTCCAGTGATCAAAACACCGTAAGTTTCAACTTGATCATGGATAAAGATAGATCTGGTCCTCAGGTTGAGGTTCTAAACTGGAAAAAGGCCAAATTTGAAGAAATGAGAAAGGATCTAAAAAACATGGATTGGGACAGGTTGTTCTCTGGCAAGGATGCGATTGGTAAGTGGGAGGCCTTCAAAGGAGAAATTTTGAGAGTGCAGAGTTTGTACGCTCCTGTCAGGATTAAAGGCAAAATGAATAAGAATAAGGAACATTGGTTCTCTGAGGATATTGGAACTCTGATAAAGAAGAAGAGAGATATATGACATGTATAGGAAGCAGGGAGCAAATAAGGTGTTTGGAGTATAAAAAGTGCAAAAAAAACTTAAGTAAGAAATCAGGAGGGCTGAAAGAAGACATGAGGTTGCTTTGGCAGTCAAGGTGAAGGATAATCCAAAGAGCTTCTACAGGTATATTAAGAGCAAAAGGATAGTAAGGGATAAAATTGGTCCTCTTGAAGATCAGAGTGGTTGGCTATGTATGGAACCAAAAGAAATGGGAGAGATCTTAAATGTTTTTTTTGTGCCTGTATTTACTAATGAAACTGGAGTCAATAGAAATAAGGCAAACAAGTAGTGAGGTCATGGAACCTATACTTAAAGAGGAGGAGGTGCTTGCTAACTTGAGGTAAATCAGAGTGGATAAATCCCCAGGACCTGACAGGGTATTTCCTCAGACCTTGAAGGAGACCAGTGTTGAAATTGCAGGGGCCCTGGCAGATATATTTAAAAATGTTGGTATCTACAGGTGATGTGCTGGAGGATTGGAGGATAGCTCATGTTCTTCCGTTGTTTAAAAAAGGCTCTAAAAGTAATCCGGGAAATTATAGTAAGTTTGACGTCGGTAGTGGGTAAATTATTGGAAGGAGTACTAAGAGATAGGATCTACAAGTATTTGGATAGACAGGGACTTATTAGGGAGAGTCAATACGGCTTTGTGCGTGGTAGGTCACGTTTAACAAATCTATTAGTTTTTCGAGGAGGTTACCAGGAAAGTGGATGAAGGGAAGGCAGTGGATGTTGTCTACATGTACTTCAGTAAGGCCTTTGACAAGGTCCCGTATGGGAGGTTAGGTAGGAAGATCCAGTGCTAGGTATACATGGTGAGGTAGTAAATTGGATTAATGAGAGAAGTTAGATAGTGGTAGTGGAGGATTGCTTCTCTGAGTGGAGGCCCGTGACTAGTGGTGTGCCACAGGGATCACTGCTGAGTCCATTGTTATTTGTCACCTATATTAATGATCTGGATGATAATGTGGTAAATTAGATCAGCAAGTTTGCTGATGATACAAAGATTGGAGATGTAGTGGACAGTGAGGAAGGTTTCAAAGCTTGCAGAAGGATTTGGACCAGCTGGAAAAATGGGCTGAAAAGTGGCAGATGGAGTTTAATACAGACAAGTGTAAGGTATTGCACTTCGGAAGGTCAAACCAAGGTAGAACATACAAGGTAAATGGTAGGACACTGAGGAGTGCAGTAGAACAGAGGGATCTGGGAATGCAGCTACTAAGTTTCCTAAAAGTGGCATCACAGATAGGTAGGGTCATAAAGAGAGCTTTTGGTACATTGGTCTTTATAAATCAAAGTATTGAGTATAAAAATTGGAATGTTATGGTGAGGTTGTGGCATTGGTGAGGCTGAATTTGGAGTATTGTGAGCAGTTTTGGTCACTGAATTATAGGAAGGATATTAATAAGGTTGAAAGAGTACAGAGAAAATTTACAAGGATGTTGCCAGGACTTGAGAAACTGAGTTACATAGAAAGGTTGAATAGGTTAGAACTTTATTCCCTGGAGTGTAGAAGAATGAGGGGAGATTTGATAGAGGTATATAAAGTTATGATGGGCGTAGATAGTGAATACAAGCAGGCTTTTTCCACTGCGGCTAAGGGAGAAAAAAACCAGAGGACATGGGTTAAGGGTGAAGGGGCAAAAGTTTAAAGGGAACATTGGAGGGGGGGCTTCTTCACACAGAGAGTGGTGGGAGTGTGGAATGAGCTGCCAGATGAAGTAGTAAATGAGAGTTTATATATACAGGATTCTGAACTGTTAAGATATTATTTTAAAAATGAATCCTTCAGTGAAGGGTTTTATTGGGAAAATTTATAATTTATTGTTACAACAACACAATTACCCTTCACTTAAGATTAAGCAAGATTGGGAGAGAGAACTTAACATGACCTTGATAACAGAAGATCGGTTGCAGAATTTGAAGTTTCAATTTAAAATTGTACATCGTTACTATTTGACAAAGGAGAGACTGTCTAAAATGTTTCCTAATGTTGATAGTCAGTGTGTCAGATGTAAAACCGAGACAGCCACATTGACACATATGTTTTGGTCCTGTTCTGTATTGAAACATTTTTGGAAGTCTATTTTCTCTACAATTTCTAAAGTTTTACAAATTAATTTACAGCCTAATAAATTGACAGTTTTATTTGGTATAATCCCTCAATATATTCATGGTATTTCTCCATCACACCAACATGTAATTGCATTTGTTACATTATTGGCCAGAAGGGCTATTTTGTTGAAATGGAAAGATGCTTCCGCTCCTACTTTGATACAATGGTTTTCTCAGGTGATGTTATGTCTTAGTTTGGAGAAAATCAGAAGTCGAACTTTTGATCCTCGATTTGATTTTAAGAAAATTTGCCCGCTACTATCATCTGATTTGAGTTAATTGATACGGTTTCCTTCTGATTTTTCTTTAAATGGATTTGAGTTGGCAGATTGATATTTTTCTTTTATGGAAGCTTGTATGATGTCTAGCTCTGGGGTTGTGCTCATAATGGGTTTTTTCCCGTTTTTTTTCAGTTAGTAGGGTTTTTTCTTAGTTAGGTTCTTTTTTTCCCTTCTTTTTTCTTTCAAAAAATATTCTTAACACTTCATTTTTCTTATTATTATTGATATATTGCTTAGCTTTGTTAATCAGTTATTTGCTAATTTAATTCTTCATTGTATTCAATAAAAAATTTTAAAAAAGCAAATCAAATCAAATGCGAGCTCACTTTTAACATTTAAGAAAAACTTGGACAGGTACATAGATGAAATGTGTATGGAGGGATATGGCCCAGGTGCAGGTAGTGGGACGAGGCAGAAAAATGGTTTAGCACAGCCAAGAAGGGCCAAAAGGCCTGTTTCTGTGCTGTAATGTTCTATGGTTCTATCCCTTTAAACCTTTCCTATCCATGTACCTGTCCAACTGCCTTCAAAATATTACTATACAACTATTTCCTCTGGCAGCTTGTTCCATATGCTGACCAGGTTCTGTATATCTTAGATTACTTTTAAATCTCTCCCCTTAAACCTATGTACTCAAGTTGTTGACTCCTCAAACCTGGGGAAAAGACTGAGTGCACTCACCCTATCTATGCCCCTCATAATTTGCTCTTTTTGATGTCAGCTCCTAATTTTCCCTGATCCGAGGTCTGAAAACACATCACCAGCTGAGAGCCATTGTCCGTGGTTTCACCGGCTGCCTGTCCAAACTGCACACAACACCCATGAACCTAACTACCTGGAATGCCGAGGTCAGTAGCTATCCATCACCTCATTGACTGTAACAACTGAAGGGCAAGTAGTGATGAGTAATGAGTTGTCAGGGGTAAGTAGTGAGTGTTGGAGAACAGCTCCAGAACAAGGTGATTAGAAACAAAGTGATTAGCAATAAATTGAATGTATTATTGGTGAGAAGCATTAGCTAAAGGATAACTGCCCTGACCAGCTGAGGACAGGCTGGTTTGAATAGTGATTGACCTCTTTTGCTCTAAGTGACCATCAAGAAACCATCTTTCAGAATTCTTCAAAATGTGTGAACTATTACATTAACATATAGAAACAGAGAAAACCTACAGCACAATACAGGCCCTTCAGCCTACAATGCTATGCCGAACATGTACTTACTTTAGAAATTACCTAGGATTACCCTCCCATGGCCCTCTATTTTTCAAAGCTCCATGTTCCTATTCAGGAGTCTCTTAAAAGACCTTATTGTATCTGCCTTCACCACACTCGCCGGCAGCCCATTCCACGCACTCACCACTCTCTGCATAAAAAAACTTACTCCTGACATCCCTTCTGTACCTACTTCTAAGCACCCCTTAAAACTGTGCCCTCTCATGCTAGCCATTTCAGCCCTGGGAGAAAGCCTCTGACTATCCACATGATCAATCTCTCTCATCATCTTATCCATCTCTATCAGGTCACCTCTCATCCTCCGTTGCTCCAAGGAGGAAAGGCCGAGTTCACTCAACCTATTCTCATAAGGCATGCTCCCCAATCCAGGCAACATCCTTGTAAATCTCCTCTGCAGCCTTTCTATGGTTTCCACGTCCTTCCTGTAGTAAGGCAACCAGAATTGAGCAGAGTACTAAAAGTGGGGTCTAACCAGCGTCCTGTATGGCTGCAAATTTACCTCTTGGCTCCTAAACTCAATCCAACGGTTGATGAAGGACAACGCACCTTATGCCTTCTCAACCACAAAGTCAACCTGCGCAGCAGCTTTGTGTGTCCAATGGACTTGGCTCCCAAGATCCCTCTGATCCTCCACACTGCCAACAGTCTTCATATTCCTTCATCATATCTGACCTACCAAAATGAACCACTTCACACTTATCTGAGTTGAACTCCATCTGCCACTTCTCAGCCCAGTTTTGCATCCTATTACATACCCCGTGGGTATCTTGTGACTGTCATATGACCATGATGTAATTGAGGCTCTGCTGGACATGATGTAATGGTCTTGTGATGGTTGAGTGATGTAATTTTCCCACCAGTGAGAGGTCATGTGATGGCCTGTTTCAACAGGTATAAAAGTAGCACACCTTGCTGTGACGCAGGTCAGCTCATGGCTTAATTCGTCAGTGACTCCGTTCTGCTGCTTATTTGATTTTATGATGCAGTTTCATTTTAAAGTGGTGTTTCAATTTCTACTGTAAAAATCGTTGTGCTGGCAGTTCTGAAAATCTCTCCCAGTTAAAGTCCAGTTGGAGGTTTTTTTGAGCAGTGTTTAATAAAAGTTTTATTTGTTTATAAAAAAAACCTATCTCAATTCTATATTCATTGTTGCCGTATCGTAACACTATCAATGTCCCGCTGTAACCTCTTTCAGCCCTCCACACTATCAACAGCACCTCCAACCTTTGTGTCATCAGCAAACTTACTAACCCATCCAGGTCCTCATCCAGATCATTCATAAAAATCACGAAGAGTAGGGGTCCCAGAACAGATCCCTGAGGCACATCACTGGTGACCAACCTCCATGCAGAATATGAACTGTCTACAACCACTCTTTGCCTTCTGTTGGCAAGCCAATTCTGGATCCTCAAAGCAAGGTCCCTTGGATCCTATGCCTCTTTACTTTCTCAATAAGCCTTGCATGGGGTACCTTATCAAATGCCTTGCTGACATCCATATACACTACATCTACTGCTCCAGCTTCATCAATGTATTTAGTCACATCCCCAAAGATTTAATCAGGCTCATAAGGCATGACCTGCCTTTGAAAAAGCCATGCTGACTATTCCTAATCATATTATGCCTTTCCATCAATTTTCCAACCACTGAAATAAGATTCACTGGTCTATAATTTCCTGGGTATCTCTATTCACAAGATCACAAGACAAAGGAGCAGAAGTAGGCCATTCCACCCATCGAGTCTGCTCCACCACTCCACCATGAGCTAAACTATTCTCCCATCTAGTTCCAATTTCCAGCTTTTTCCCCATATTCCTTGATACCCTGACTAATTAGATACCTATCAATCTTCTCCTTAAACACCCTCAATGATCAGGCCTCCACAGCTGTATGTGGCAACGAATTCCATAAATCCATGACCCTCTAGCTAAAAAAATTTCTCATCTCTGTTTTAAATGGGTACCTTCTAATTCTAAGATTGTGGCCTCTTGTCCTAGACTCCCCCACCAGGGGAGACAGCCTTTCCATATCTATTCTGTCCAACCCTTTCAACATTCGAAATGTTTCTATGAGATCCCCTCTCATTCTTCTATACTCTAATGAATACAGTCCAAGAGCCAACAAATGCTCCCCATATGTTAGCCCTTGCATTTCAGGAATCATCCTCGTAAATCTTCTCTGAACTCTCTCCAACATCAGTACATCCCTTCTAAGATAGGGGGCCCAAATCTGCACTCAGTAGTCCTAATGAGGTCTCACCAGTGCCCCATAGAGCCTCATCAACACCTCCTTACTCTTATACACTATCCTCTTGAAATGAATGCCAACATAGCATTCGCTTTCCTTACTGCCCATCCAACTTGGTGGTTAACCTTTAGGGTATCCTGCACAAGGATCCCCAAGTCCCTTTGCACTTACAATTTTTGAATTTTCTCCCCATCTAATTAATAATCTGCCCAATTATTTCTTCTTCCAAAATGTACAAACGTACATTTCTCAACGTTGTATCTCATCTGCCATTTCTTTGCCCACTCTCCTAAACTGACCAAGTCTCTCTGCAACCTTTTCGTTTCTTCAACACTTCCTGCTCCTCCACCTATCTTGGTGTCATCTGCAAACTTAGCCACAAAACCACTTAATCCATAATCTAAATTATCGATATATAGTGTAAAAAGAAGCGGCCCCAACACCGACCCCTGCGAAACACCACTAGTAACTGGCAACCAACCGGAATAGGATCCCTGTATTCCCACCCTTTGCTTTCTGCCTATCAGCCAATGCTCCACCCATTCCAATATATTTCCTATAATTCCATAGGCTCTCATCTTATTAAGCAGCCTCTTATGCGGTACCTTATCATTTGCCTTTTTTTTTGCCTTTGTATTTGCCTTTTGAAAATCCAAATACACAACATCCACAGCCTCTCCTTTGTCAATCTTATTTGAGATTACCTCAAAAAATTCCAATAAGTTGGTGAGGCAGGATCTTCCCTTCATGAAACCATGCTGGCTTGGGCCTATCTTGTCATGCACCTCGAGGTATTTCATAACCTCATCCTTGACGATCAACTCCAATAACTTTTCACCTACCGATGTCAGACTAAAAGGTTTGTAATTTTCTTTTTGCTGCCTCCCTCCTTTCTTAAACAGCGTTTCTTGAATAAGGGAACAACATCTGCAACCCTTCAATCTTCCAGAACCTCTCTCGTCCCCATTGATGATGCAAAGATGCATCTTGATGCAGGAGCTTAGCAGTCTCCTCCCTCATTTCCCACATTAGCCTGGGCTACATCTCCTCCAGTCCTGGTGACTTATCCAACTTGATGCTTTCCAAAAGCTCTAGCACATCCTCTTTCTTAATATCTACATGCTCAAGCTTTTCAATCCTCTGTAAGTCAACCCTACAATTGCCAAGATCCTTTTCTGTACTGAATACTGAAGCAAAGTATTCATTAAGTACCTCTGCTATCACCTCTGGTTCTATGCACACTTTTCTACTGTCACACTTGATTGGTCCTATTCTCTCACATCTTATCCTCTTACTCTTCACCTACTTGCAGAATGCCTTGGGGTTTTCCTTAATCCTGTCCGCCAAGGCCTTCTCATGGCCCCTTCTGGCTCTCCTAATTTTATTCTTAAGCTCCTTCCTGCTAGCATTATAATCTTCTAGGTCTCTATCATTACCTAGTTTTTTTAACCTTTCGTAAGCTTATCTTTTCTTCTTGACTACATTTACAACAACCATTGTACACCATGGTTCCTGTACCCGACCATCCTTTCCCTGTCTCATTGGAATGTACCTCTGCAGAACTCCACACAAATATCCTCTGAATAAATTTCCCACATTTCTGCCATACATTTCCTTAAGAATATCTGTTCCAATTTATGCTTCCAAATTCCTGCCTGATAGCCTCATATTTCCCATTCCTCCAATTAAACACTTTCCTAACTTGTCTGTTCCTACCCCTCTATAAAAGGAGATAGATTTGCGATCATTATCTCCAAAGTGCTCTCCCACTGAGAGATCTGATACCTGACCAGTTTCATTTCCCAATACCAGATCAAGTACAACCTCTCTTCTAGTTGGCTTGTCTACATATTGTGTCAGGAAACCTTCCTGAACACACCTAACAAACGCCACCCCATCTAAACTCCTTGCTCCAGGGACATACCAATCAATATTTGGGAAATTAAAATCTCCCACCACGACATCCCTGTTATTATTACATCTTTCCAGAATCTGTCTCCCTATCCACTCCTCGAAAGTACCGTAGATTCCGGACTACAGAGCGCACCTGATTAAAAGCCGCTGGCTCTAATTTTAGAAATAAAATCATTTTTTTAATTGTAAAGGCCGCACCGGATTTTAGGCCGCACCGGATTTTAGGCCGGTGTCCCACGTTGTAATATGAGATATTTACACAGAAAGATATTACACGTGAGGATTTTTTAACTTTTAATTAAATCCATATGGTAACAAAAACAAATACATATTGCAAATGCTTTTTTTCGAACCGTGCCCGTAACGCGGCTACTTTTAAATATACGTTGCGTATACTTCTTTACTGAACAACATTCCAATATCTCCGTACGACTGGTAAAAAATATATATACTGCAGCCTACCAGGAAAAGTTATTGATCGCCTTTAACTTAAAAGCAGCGTTCGCTCAGATCCAAAGCCGCTCGCGTAATGCGCTCCCCCCTCCTTTCCGTTTATCGCAAACTGGCATTTTTCCCACAAGACACCGCGAAACCGGGTGTGATGTCATAGCATCCCGCGATGTAGTACAGAAAACAAATATAGTTAAAACTCTTCTAACTTTAACTAGAAAATGAATTACTAAGCGAAAATATTATAAACTAAATAACTGCCATAAGGCAGCACAATGCTTCGAGTGTTTTCCATGTTGATGAGGGTGAGTACAAATGACTGATTTACAATAATTTAATTGTGAAAGTGCGCTTGATTTATCGTACAATTTCATTGGACCTCTGTGAACTACTCATCAATTTTATTGGTCTACTGTTATGAGGCAAAATGTTTATGAGGCGGCATGAAAAAAATCATGTATTAGCCGCTCCGGATTAAAGGCCGCAAAGTTCAAAGCTGTTCAAAATGTGGGAAAAAAGTAGCGGCTTAAAATCCGGAATCTACGGTAATTCCACAATTTGCACTCTCCACAACCTGTCAGGATGGAAGAAGGAGGGCATTGCTGTAAAAAGAAGCTGACACATGGATCAGAGACATCAGTGATTTAGCAGACTGCAGTGCCCTCTAATGGCTTTCATGAAAATTACACTATATAAATGAGGCTAAAATAGAAATAATACATTTCTGTAAATAACTGTCAGCAGAAGAAACCAAGTCAAAATCAAAAATGACCTTATTACCTATATTTTAAGTGTGGTCTAACCAGAGTTTTACAGAGCTGCAACTGGGTGAACGAGTAGTCTTTGGGGTACTGCAAGTTGTGCTTTTTATGATGCTTTGCTGCACGCTTAAGTGCTTGGTGGGGGGGTGCCGATGCTTTTTTTCTGGTGGGGGTTGTTGCTTTGCTGCTGTTTATGCATGGGAGAGGGGATTTGTGGCCTTGGGGTTCTGACATTTAACTGTCATTCATTCGTTGGGGCACTTCTCTGTTTCTGTGGATGTTTGTGAAGAAAAGGAATTTCAGGATGTATATTGTATGCATTTCTCTGACATTAAATGTACCTATTACTTTATGGCTTTTGAACTCTGAATTGAACTTCATCTGCCACTTCTCCACCTGGCTTTGCATTCTGTCTATAACCCTTTGTAAACTTTAATAACCTTCCATACTACACATATTACCATCAACTTCCATGTCATCAACAAACTTACTAACCTGCTTTTCACTTCCTCATCCAACATTTATAGAAATCACAAGGGATCCCAGAATAGATCCCTGTTGAACACCAATAGTCACCAAGTGTAGAATCAAATATGTAACATTCACAAGGAAAACATAAATTAAACAAAGTTCTTACAACAAAAAAAACAAATTAATGCCACAAAACAACAGATTTCACAACTTACATTAGTGATAATAAACCTGATTCTGATCCTCAGATTAGGTAAATGGGTGACTACCCTGAGAAGAAAAGGAAATGGGCAGCAAGTGCCCCTGTGGCCATTCCCCTCAGTAAGTATACCACTTTGGATACTACTGAGGGGGATGACCTACTGGTTGAAGGCACAGCGAATGAGTCTTTGGCACTGAGTCTGGTGTTTGGCCCAGAAGTGAAAAGAGGTGAAGAGGATTGAAGTCATGATAGAAGATTCCATAGTCAGGAATAGAGACAAGAATCTGTGGGAGCGATAGAGGTACCCAGATTGTATGTTGCCTCACAGGTCCCATGGTTAGGGATATCTCAGATCAGGTCGATGGCATTCTAAAGGGGGTGAGTGAGCATATTGGCACCAATGACATTGGTAGACAAGGTGAGAAGGTCCAGAAGAGAGATTTTAGCGAGCTAGATAGAAAGTTGAAAAACAGGACATCTCTGCATTGCTGCCTGCTCCACATGCCAGAGAGGGCAAGTATGGGGTGATTTGGCAGAGGAAATGGTGTGGGGGGCAGGGTTTCAGATTTATGGGTCAGGGGGATGGTATGACCTGTACAAAGGGAAGGGTTACACCAATATCCTTGCAGGTAGGGTTTGCTAGAGCAGTTCAGGAGGGCTTTGGCTAATTTGGCAGGGGGAATGGAAACTGGAGTGATAGTGCTGAGGATGGAGTTGTTAGTTTACAAACAGAGGTAACTTGCACTGAGACTCCTAGCAATGAGAGGCTGTTGACAGGGCAAAATTGCAGTCAACAAGATGAGCTCCAATGCAAAAGGTGGACAGAATCGAAAAGGATGAAAACAGGACTGGAAGTATTATATTTGAATGCACGCAGTATACAGAATAAGGGAGATGATCTTGCAGCACAGTTACAGACTGGCATGTATGATGTTGTAGACATCACTGAATTGTGGCTGAAAAAAGATTAGAACTGGAAGCTTAATGTCCAATGATAAACATTGTATCAAAAGTGCATGTAAGTAGGCAGAGGGACTGAGTGACTCTAAAAAATGAAATCAAATCTTAAGAAAGAGTTGATGTAGGGCTGGAAGGTGTTCAGTCATTGTGGGTAGAGTTAAGAAACTACAAGGATAAAAAAAGACCTTAATGGGAGTCAAATACTGTAAAGATGTGGTCTACAAATTACAATGGTAATTGGAAAATGCATGTCAAAGGGTAATGGTGAAAAAGATATTCAAGGGAGATTTCAATGTGTAAGTAGATTGGGAAAGTCAGATCAGTGCTGAATCTAAGAGGAGAATTTTCTAGAGTGCCTCTAAGATGGCTTTTTAGAACAGCTCATGGTTGAGCCCACTAGAGGATCACCTATTCCAGATTGGGCATTGTGCAATGAACCGGAACTGATTAGAACTCTTGGGGGTCAGTGATCATAATATGATTGAATTCAACCTGCAATTTGAGGAGAAGCTAAAGTCAGATATACAAATGTCAGAGCACAATTGTCCCTGATGACTACACCTGCAAAAGGTGCATCCAGCTGCAACTCCTGACAAACCATGTTAGGGAACTGGAGCTGGAGCTGGATGAACTTCGGATCATTCGGGAGGCAGTGGCAGAAATAAACAGGAGTTACAGGGAGATTGTCACCCCTAAGAGTCAGGAGACAGGTAGCTGGGTGACTGTCAGGAGAGGGAAGGGGATTAGACAGAATGAGCAAAGCACCGCTGTGGCCGTTCCCATCAATAATAAGTATACTGTTTTGGATACTGTTAGTGGGAACAACCTACCAGGGACAAGTTGCAGTGGTTGCATCACTGGCACCGAGACTGGACCCTTGGCTCAGAAGGGAAGGAGGGAAAAGATGACAGCAGTAGTGATTGGGGTTTCAAAAGTTAGGGGGACAGATAGGAGGTTCTGTGGAAGAGATCGAGAATCCCGGATGGTCTATTGCCTCCTTAGTGCCTGTGTCCGTGATATCTCGGATCGACTTCTCAGTATTCTCAAGAGGGAGGGTGAGCAGCCGGACGTCGTGGTCCATATAGGGACCAATGATGTGGGTAGGAAGAGTGAGGAGGTCCTGAAAGGTGAGTTGAGGGAGTTAGGCGCGAAGTTAAAGGACAGGACCTCCAGGATAGCAATCTTAGGATTGTTACCAGTGCCATGTGCAGGAGGTTTAAAAATAGTAAGATAGCGCAGATCAACGCGTGGCTGAAGACATGGTGCAAGAGGGAGGGTTTCAGATTTATAGATAATTGGGCAGTTTTCCAGGGAAGGTGGGACTGGTTCCGGTGGGATGGTTCACATCTGAACTGGAGGGAGACAAATATTCTTGCAGGTAGGTTTGCTAGAGAGGCTCCAGTGGATTTAAACTAGATACAAGGGGGAAGGGAAACCAGAGTGTAGGAACAGATGTATGAAAGAAGGAAGAAAAAGATAGTAAAGTTGTTTGCACCGTTAGAGATAAACAGAGAGGAAGAGGTGGAGAATTCCTCAAATGCATTTATTTTAATGCTAGGAGCATTGTAAGAAAGGTGGATGAGCTTAGAGCACGGATTGATACCTGGAAGTATGATGTTGTAGCTATTAGTGAAACATGGTTGCAGGAGGGGTGCGATTGGCAACTAAATATTCCTGGATTTCATTGCTTCAGGTGTGATAGAATCAGAGGGACAAGATGGGGAGGTGTTGCATTGCTTGTCAGAGAAAATATTACAACAGTGCTCTGGCAGGGTAGATTCATAGGGAGACTATTTGGGTGGAATTGAGGAATGGGAAAGGTGTAGTAACACTTATAGGGGTGTATTATAGACCACCTAATGGGGAGCGAGAATTGGAGGATCAAATTTGTAAGGAGATAAGAGATATTTGTAATAAGTACAGGGCTGTGATTGTGGGAGATTTTAATTTTCCACACATAGACTGGAAAGCCCATACTGTAAAAGGGCTGGATGGTTTGGAGTATGTAAGATATGTGCAGGATAGGTCTTTGCAGCAATACATAGAGGTACCAACAAGAAAAGAGGCAGTGTTGGATCTCCTGTTAGGGAATGAGATCGGTCAGGTGACAGAGGTATGTGTTGGGGAGCACTTCAGGTCCAGTGATCACAATGCCATTAGTTTCAATATAATTATGGAGAAGGATAGGACTGGACCCAGGATTGAGATTTTTGATTGCAGAAAGGTTAACTTTGAGGAGATGCGAAAGGATTTAGAAGGAGTGGATTGGGACAATTTGTTTTATGGGAAGAATGTAATAGAGAAATGGAGGTCATTTAAAGGTGAAATTTTGAGGGTACAGAATCTTTCTGTTCCTGTTAGGTTGAAAGGAAAGGTTAAGAGTTTGAGGGAGCCATGGTTTTCAAGGGATATTAGAAACTTGGTTCGGAAAAAGAGAGAGACCTACAATAAACATAGGCAGCACGGAGATGAGATGCTCGAGAATATAAAGAATGTAAAAAGAATCTTAAGAAACAAATTGGGGGGGTCACGTGGGGTCTTGGTATGGAGTAGACATGTGGCCTGGGAGCTTCACCTTTTACCTCACCCAATTCTATTTTTTAAGTGACTGAAGTGAGCTGTAACGGGCGGAATGAAATGACAAAGCCAGGTAAAGGGAAGAAACAAGAAAAGGGCACAGGAGAAGAAGGCTCTGGTGAGGGCTCCGCAAAGCTAGCAGGCCCAGGAGAAGCTAAGGACAATGCTGATAGGGCCCCAGTCCCAGCTACCATCGAAGAAGTCCTTGAGGCGGTAAACAAACTGTACAGTTTGGTAGACGAGAGACAGGCAGAGCACAATAAGTCAATAATGAATTTAACAGCAGATCTAACCGAGGTCAGTAAGCGTTTCTTTAATGGAGGATGCCACCAAATCGTATGAGAGATGAATCGAAGAGTTGGAGAGGCGGCTTGAAAGTCTAATGTCCCAAAACACGCAGCTACAGGCTAAGGTTGATGACCTTGAAGCTCGGTCTCGCTGTCAAAACATTTGCATTGTCGGGATTCAGGAGAAAGCTGAAATCAATAAGCCAACAGATTTTGCAGCCACGTTGCTTCCAAAGTTGCTGGGGGAAGAACATTTCCATCAGCCGATTAAAGTGGACTGTGCCCACAGGAGCCTAGCACCTGCTAAAAATGGTAGGCCAAGAGCTATTATTGCGAGGCTATACCACTACCAGGTTAAAGAGCTGGTGCTACGGTTGTCCAGGAAGAGAGCTCTGCTGCTATATGACGGGCATCCAGTGTTCATTTACCCAGATTTAACCTCGGCTACCATGAGGAAATGTCAAGATTTTCAGCACATTAAGGAGAAATGCAAAGCCAGGGAAATTAGGTGTGGATTCCTGTATCCGGCGACATTTGTGGTTACAGTTAACAATAGACAGACAGACATACTTTATTAATCCCGAGGGAAATCATTACAGTCGCACCAACCAAGAATAGTGTAGAATATAGCAATATAAAACCATCAATAATTAAATAATAATAAGTAAATTACGCCAAGTGGAAATAAGTCCAGAACCAGCCTATTGGCTCAGGGAGTCTGACACTCCGAGGGAGGAGCTGTAAAGTTTGATGGCCACAGGCAGGAATGACTTCCTCTGACGCTGTATTGCATCTCGGTGGAATGAGTCTTTGGCTGAATGAATTCCTCTGCCTAACCAGTATATTATGGAGTGGATGGGAGAGCATCCTCTTTTCAGGCACCACCACCAGAGAGTCCAGTTCCACCCCCACAACATCACTGGCCTTACGAATGAGCACCAGTACATTCAGCACTACAGCCGTACCAGAGGAGTTCCTGAGCCCAGAAGTAAAAGATTGGCATTCAGACACCATATAAATCTAAAAACGGATTAACGCTAGGTTACTGGATTCGTCGTTGATTGATAGTGGCTTCATCTGGAGACTGTTTGTTATGTTCAGCGCATGAGGAACTGAAAAACAAGCTCACACTAAAATATGGGTGAGGACTGATTGTTATTGTTTATTTTTATATTTCATAGTGTATTTGTGAAGAGGTGTTTCTCCCGTGTTTGGTGAGTAATGGGTAGTTATTTTGCTATTCTGGGCCATGTGTTAGCCCGTGGATATAGCTTTGACTCTAGGTTAGGGGTATGGAAGTACTACTCCTGGTATGTTTTTTTTTTATTTCTGGGAGGGTTTTTTGTGTTTCTCAAGGGGTTGTTACAGTTCGAGTTACAATTTGTGTTATGCCGCAACCATACAGCATATTTTTTTTTGTTAAGCAGCAGATATGACATCTAAGTCGCATATGCACAGCATTGGTGAGGCTAAATTTGTCAGCTAGAATGTATGGGGGATGAATAGTCCACTGAAGAGAGGGAAGGTGTATGCACATCTTCGTACACTCAAAGCTGATATTTGTTTTCTCCAAGAAACACACATTAAGAAAACAGTGGCGTAAGTGCTTTGTCCCTCCTGGGTATCTCAGGTCTACCAGTTGAATTTCAGTACTTAAACTAGAGGTGTTGCAATCCTAATAAAAAAACTATACCGTTTGTTCACACACAAACTATCGCTGACCAGAGGGGCAGATATGTAATAGTAAGTGGAATATTAAATTCTATACCATTGGCACTAGTAAATGTGTACAGGCCCAACTTTGATGATGCAATTTTTTTTCAGAACCTCTTTAAGGCCATGCCTAATCTGTCTGACTCTAACATAATTGTAGGTGGAGACTTTAACTGCATCTTAAACTCTCTCCTAGATAGACAACATCCTCAAAGTTGTTCATTTAAAAATAGTGTAACGCTTAATAATCTCATGCAATCGTATAACATAGTGGATATTTGGAGGCTTCTTAATCCTATGAAGAATTTTTCATATTTCTCCGCAGTACATAAATCCTACTCTAGGATTGATATTTTCTGTTAGATTCAAAATTGGTCTCGTCAGTAGTTGGTTGCACTTAACGTAATATACTTATACCGGATCATGCTCCTGTCTCCTGTTACGAATGTGCCACAGCTCTGAGGGGCCGAAGGGTGCGGGGTAGCCCCCCTCCTTTGTGAGAATCACAAGATCACTATTAAGTCAGTTCAGGAGACCCAGGAAATGAGAGAAAGACATGCAGAATCCACAAAGAGTTGGAATGTGTCCTGGCCTCCGAAAGGCGGACCCATTGATACCGGCTATTGTCTCTTGGAGACGGACTTGTGTATTGCATCCTGTACTATGCATCGAAGCCCCAGGCAATGAACTGAGGGGGAGGTTGGTGGAGGGATTGCATCATCCCAACCTGATTGACACCTGAGACCCTGTGAGTCAGGATAAAAAGAGGGTCTGTGGGAACAGCCCCTCAGACGCACCAGAAGGAACGATAACGATCCCGTAATAGCAAAAACCAGTGGAAGGCCACGTGCGTCCTTTTCCGTTTGCCCCGGAATCGGTGGGCCCTGTACCACGGCAGAACGGTTTTTAGCTAACAACGGGGAAATCAACTCCCAATGACTCTCGAAGGATTGACATCATAAAAGGAATGGGCAAGTTTTAACCCGTCTTTCTCTCCAACCCAAAAGCTGCAGCTTGAATGAACTGAGTGACTTTTATATTTCCATCGGACAATACATTATCCCCTAGACAACGATAGAGCTATTTCTTATTACTATTAGACCCGCGCTTTTAGATTTAGTATTGACGACGTATATTATCTGTAAGTTTGCCTTGATATTATTTTGTGTATTTTTATCAATAAATACTGTTAAAAATAGTACCATCAGACTTCAACGGACCTCTCTATCTTTGCTGGTAAGTGACCCAGTTACGGGGTACGTAACACTCCCTTACACTCAAAATGAACCACAAAAGAGGTAAATATAGTTGGCGTTTAAATAATTCTTTGCTAAAGGATAAGGATTTTTGCTCTTATCTTTCAGATAAGATAGATTTATACTTAAGCACCAATGATGTGGGCGATGTTGATGATTCCACTCTTTGGGAGGCCATGAAGGCGGTTATGAGGTTGCATAATAGCATATGAGTCAGCAGAAAAAAGAAGATTCAAAAAAAGGTAAACTGAAAAAGATGATCAGTTGGCAAATCTGGAAGCCTCTTATAAAATAAACCAGGAAACAGAATTACTTAATAAGATTACTGCCTTACGATATGAGTATAATTCTATAATGTCCAAGAGTGTTGCAAAACCACTGACACAAGTCAGACAGAGGAATTTTGAGCTTTGTGAAAAGCCCCATAAGTTATTAGCCTGTCAGTTAAGACAGATGCAGGCCTCCAGGGCCATATATCGTATAAAGGCGAAAGACGGCTTTTTATTGAAGGACCCGGAAAAAATTAATAAGTGTTTTGCGGAGTTCTATGCTAATGTTTGCCAGTCACAAGGAAGTCCGGATGTTGAAGCTATGGAAGCATTTTTTGATAACCTGAATCTGTGCACGCTGTCAACAGATTCAGTAAATACACTTGATGCTGATACAAGCCTAGATGAGATCAAGAAGGTCATCTCTTCCTTCCCCAATAATAAGGCAGCAGGTCCGTATGGTTTTAGCATGGAATTCTTCAAAGTATTTGGTCCAAAATTGTCACCTCTGCTCTTACAAATGTTGAATCACTTCAGGACTGCTTCCAGATTGCCACCTACTTTATGTAAAGCCAATGTTTCTCTGATTCCAAAACTAGGCCGCGATCCCGAGGTGGTTTCATCATATCACCCCATTTTGCTGCTGCCCATTGAAACCAAAATTCTCGGGAAAGTCCTGGCCAATAGGTTAAAAGAATGCATTTGTTCTATTATTCATCCAGATCAAACTGGCTTTATGCCAGGTAGACATAAGCATTTTAATTTGCGCCGTCTTTTCAATATTTTATATACAAAACATGCAGAAGAGGCTGTAGTCATTTCATTAGATGCACAACGTGCATTTGACCAAGTGGAATGGCCACATATGATGTTTGCACTTAAGAAATTTGGATTTGGACCATCCTTCATCAAATGGATTGAGATAATTTATTCAAACCCATCTGCCTCTATTATCACTAATCAGAATATTTCCTCCCCTTTTGCAATTCATCGTGGGACTCGTCAAAGCTGCCCCCTTTCTCTGTTTTTGTTTGCAGTTATCATTGAGCCACTGGCTGTTAGCATCAGCCAGGACCCTTTGATATCGCCCATTGATATGCATGGACATAAATATCACCTTTCATTATACACTGACGATGTCCTTTTATATATCTCCAGCCCAGAAACATCAATACCCACCCTTCTGACTCTAATTAATAACTTTGGTAGTTTCTCAGGTTTCTCTATAAATTGGGATAAGAGTGAACTAACACCAGTCACTGCAGAGGTTAATACAGAATACTTACAGTCTATTCCCTTTAAGATAACTTAGGATAATTTTTCCTATCTTGGTGTGTCTATTACAAAAAACCCAGATGACCTTTTGCAAGTGAACTGGCGAAATAAATTTGAACAGGTTAAATGCAATATTGACTTTTGGAAAACCCTTCCAATTTCTTTGCTGGGGAGGGTTAACGCAATCAAGATGATTGTACTGTCATGATTTCTTCATCTTTTGCAGTCAATTCCATGTTTTATTCCTCTGTCATATTCTAAGCAATTGGATTCAATTATTATACCCTTTATTTGGAATTATAAAGCCATTAGAATTACTAAAAAACACTTGTCAAAGCCCAAAGAAGCAGGTGGTTTTGCCCCACCAGACGTTAAAATGTATTACTGGGCTGCCCACCTATCCATTCTTGCATGGTGGGAAAAAGGCCCACCCTCTACCTCAGACTTGTGCCCAGCATGGTTACTCATAGAGCAAGTGCTTTGTAAGAAGACTTCCTTACCAGCTCTCCTTAATAGCCCCACTGCAGTTAATAAGTCACATTTTAGTAACAGCTTTGTGGTTGGCAGCACTATAAGAATTTGGAAGCAGATTCAACTACACATTAAGGCCCCAAAAACTTATATGGACACTCCGATTTGTGACAATCATTCCTTTTTGCCTGGCCTAAATGATACTGTTTTTGCTTCCTGGAAACAGAGTGGCATCTATAGTGTAGGTAACCTATATATTCATGGAAACTTTGCCTCATTTGCGCAGTTTACAATATCCCTGCACCTAGTTTTTTCAGGTATTTACAAATTCGAAATTATGTTAGGAAATATATACCTAATTTCAAAGTTTTAGACAAACATGAGTCCCTGGAGGCAATAAATAAATTTGATCCAGTTACTCGTAGCGCTGTATCCTATTTTTATCAGATCCTACATAATGGAGCTCGGGTGAATACTGCAGGTCTTAAACAGGCATGGGTGGATGAATTGGGTATAGAACTGACAGAGGAGGTCTGGGATGAGTGTTTAAAGAGTATACATGATTGTTCGGTCAACATTAGACACACACTTATACAGTTTAAAACAATACATAGACTCCATTATTCCAAAGAAAAGTTGCACAGCTTCCATCTTGATGTTTCACCAGTTTGTAATTGATGTAAATCTGAGAACAGTAACTTATCACATTCATTCTGGTCATGTTGTAAGCTTTATGCATACTGGAAAAGTATTTTTCACTGTTTCTCTGAGGCTTATGAGAAGCAGTGGGGACCAGACCCGCTCATAGCCATCCTTGAAGCAACAAGCTCCCTATCTTCAGCCAAAAAGTATGAAACAATGGCTGTATAGTTCGGAATGGTGATTGCTAAGAAGTTAATCCTGTAAATGTGGAAAATGGACTCTGTACCTACATACGATCCGTGGCTGAGAGAACTGGCAAGTACTTCAAATTTGGAGAGACTGAGACTATGTAATGAGGACAGAGGGACATCTTTGAAAGGATATGGGGCTCTGTATTGGACCTTCTTACGGGGTGAGGACCGAGGTTTTTTGGTGTGGTGCACCTCTGCTGTGTATGTTTACTTTTGCCTTTATATTATTCTCCCTTTTGCTGCTCAATATTTGATTTTGTTAAGGTCATGGTTTTTGTGAATGTGCTGTATTTTTTCTTGTTGGTTGTTTGTAGAAAAAAGAATTTAAAATATATTTTTTAAAAAGGAACAAATTAGAAAAGCTAAAAGAAGATATGAGGTTGCTTTGGCAAGTAAGGTGAAAATAAATCCAAAGGGTTTCTACAGTTATATTAATAGCAAAAGGATAGTGAGGGATAAAATTGGTCCCTTAGAGAATCAGAGTGGACAGCTATGCGTGGAGCCAAAAGAGATGGGGGAGATTTTGAACAATTTCATTTCTTCGAAATTCACTAAGGAGAAGGATATTGAATTGTGTAAGGTAAGGAAAACAAGCAGGGAAGTTATGGAAACTATGACGATTAAAGAGGAGGAAGTACTGGTGCTTTTAAGGAATACAATAGTGGATAAATCTCTGGATCCTGACAGGATATTCCCTAGAACTTTGAGGGAAGTTAGTGTAGAAATACCAGAGGTTCTGACAGAAATATTTCAAATGTCATTAGAAACAGGGATAGTGCCGGAGGATTGGCATATTCCTCATGTTGTTCCATTGTTTAAAAAGGGTTCTAAGAATAAACCTAGCAATTATAGGCCTGTAAGCTTGACGTCAGTGGTGGGTAAATTAATGGAAAGTATTCGTAGAGATGGTATATATAATTATCTGGATAGACAGGGTCTGATTAGGAACAGTCAACATAGATTTGTGCGTGGAAGGTCATGTTTGACAAATCTTATTGAATTTTTTGAAGAGGTTACTAGGAACGAGCTTCTAGTAGAAGTGGTAGAGGCAGGTTCGATATTGTCATTTAAAGTAAAATTGGATAGGTATATGGACAGGAAAGGAATGGAGGGTTATGGGCTGAGTGCAGGTCGGTGGGACTAGGTGAGAGTAAGCGTTTGGCACAGACTAGAAGGGTCGAGATGGCCTGTTTCTGTGCTGTAATTGTTATATGCTTATATTATTATTGCAAGTGGAGTAAAGGGAATTACAGAGACATGAGTGAGGAGCTGGCCAAAATTGATTGGAAAGGAACATCAGCAGGAATGATAGCAGAGCAGCTGCTGGATTTTCTGGGAACAATTTGGAAGGCACAGTATACATCCCAAAGAGGAAGAAGTATTTTAAACACAAAGTCCTGGTAAAGGACCCGAAATGTCAACTGTGCCTCTTCCTATAGATGCTGCCTGGCTTGCTACGTTCCACCAGCATTTTGTGTGTGTTACTAGAAGTATTCTAAAGGCAGGATGATACAACCGTGGCTGACAAGAGAAGTCAAAGCCAACACAAAGCCAAAGAGAGGGCATATTATAGAGCAAGAAAAGAGAGAAGGCAAGGCTGATCTAAGGGTGAGTGCAAGACAGAGCTGGCATGAGGTCAAGGTACATTCAGGGAGAAGATGAATTTGGAATCAGAGATGCAGTTGGAGCAAGTGGAATGCAGAAAAGCTGAAGCAGTGCTGTTTCGGAGCCTGTCTACCTAAACCAGGAGCAAGGTTTGATTCATCTAAGCGCTGTACCAATTTTGAAAGGTTGACTCTACAGTTGGGGGGGTGGGGGTCAGGTGATTCTGTGGACACATGAAAGAAGCACAAATGGTAGTTTGCCCCCCAGGTGCCAGGGTGCAGGTTGTTTCTGATCGCGTCCACAATATCCTGAAGTGGGAAGGAGAACAGCCAGAGGTTGTGGTACATATTGGTACCAACAACATAGGCAGGAAAAGGGAGGAGATCCTGAATTCAGACTACAGGGAGTTAGAAAGGAAGTTGAGAAACAGGACCACAAAGGTAGTCATCTCGGGATTACTGCCTGTGCCACATGACAGTGAGTACAGGAATAGAATGAGGTGGAGAATAAATGCGTGACTGAGGGATTGGAGCAGGGGCCAGGGATTCATATTTCTGGATCATTGGGACTTCTTTTGGGGCAGGAGTGACTAGTACAAGAAGGATGGGTTGAACTTGAATCCCAGGGGACCAATATCATGGTAGGGAGGTTTGCTAAGGCTATTGGGGAGAGTTTAAACTCAGATTGCTGGGGGTTGGGAACCAAACTGAAGAGACGGAGGAAGAGGTGGTTAGCTCACAAACAGAGAAAACTTGGAGACAGTGCGAGAGGGAAGATAGAGAAGAGACGCGCTCAGACCAATGGATTGAGATGTGTCTGTTTTAATGCAAGTATTATGAACAAAGCGGATGAGCTTAGAGCGTGGATCAATACTTCGAGCTATGACGTTGTGGCCATTACAGAGACTTGAATGGCTCAGTGGCAGGAGTGCTTACTTAGAATGCCAGACTTTAGATGTTTCAGAAAGGACAGGGAGGGAGGCAAAAGTGGTGGAGGCATGGCACTGCTGATCAGTGATGTGTCAAGGCTGCAGATAAGGAGGAAGTCATGGAGGATTGTCTCTGTGGGTGGAAGTTAGGAACAGGAAGGGGTCAATAACTCTACTGAGTGTTTTTTATAGACAACCCAATTGTAACAGGGACATTGAGGAGCAGATAGGGAGACAGACTCTGGAAAGGTGGAATAATAACAGGGTTGTTGTGGTGGGAGATTTTAATTTCCCAAATATCGATTGGTATGTCCCTAGATTGAGGGGATTAGATAGGGTAGAGTTTGTTAGGTGTGTTCAAGAAGGTTTCTTGACACAATATGTAAAAAAGTCTACAAGAGAAGAGGTTGTACTTGATCTAGTATTGGGAAATGAACCTGGTCATGTGTTAGATCTCTCAGTGGGAAAGCATTTTGGAGATAGTGATCTCCTTTAACATAGCATTGGAGAGGGATAGGAAAAGACAAGTTAGGAAAGCATTTAATTGGAGTAAGGGGAAACATGAGGCTATCAGGCAAGAACTTGGAAGTATAATTTGGGAACAGATGTTCTCAGGGAAATGTACGGAAGAAATGTGGCAAATGTTCAGGGGATATTTGCGTGGAATTCTGCATAGGTATGTTCCAATGAGACAGGGAAAGGATGGTAGGGTACAGGAACTATGATGTACAAAGGCTGTTGTAAATCTAGTCAAGAAGAAAAGAAGAGCTTACAAAAGGTTCAAAAAACTAGGTAATGATAGAGAACTAGAAGAGGATAAGGCTAGCAGGAAGGAGTATAAGAAAGAAATTAGGAGAGCCAGAGGGTCATGAGAAGGCATTTGAGGACAGGATTAAGGAAAACCCCAAGGCATTCTACAAGTATGTGAAGAGAAAGAGGATAAGACCGATCAAGTGTGAAAGCGGAAAAGTGTGTCGAACCAGAGGAGATAGCAGAGGTACTTAATGAGTACTTTGCTTAAGTATTCACTACGGAAAAAGATATTGGCAATTGTAGAATTGACTTACAGTGGACTGAAAAGCTTGAGCATGTAAGTATTAAGAAAGAGGATGTGCTGGTGCTTTTGGAAAGCATAAAGTTGGATAAGTCACTGGGACCAGACGAGATGCATCCCAGGCTACTGTGGGAAGCGAGGGAGGAGATTGCTAAGCCTGACGATCTTTGCATCATTAATGGGGACGGGAGAGGTTCCGGAGGATTGGAGGATTGCAGATGTTGTTCCATTATTCAAGAAAGAAAGTAGAGATAGCCCAGGAAATTATAGACCAGTGAGTCTTACTTTAGTGGTTGGTAAGTTGATGGAGAAGATCCTGAGAGGCAGGATTTATGAAAATTTGGAGAGGTATAATATGATTACGAATAGTCAGCAGGTTGTGCCTTACGAGCCTGATTGAATTTTTTGAAGATGTGACTAAACACAGTGATGATGGTAGAGCAGTAGACGCAGTGTATATGGATTTCAGCAAGGCATTTGACAAGGTACCCCATGTATGGCTTATTGAGAAAGTAAGGAGGCATGGGATCCAAGGGGACATTGTTCTGTGGATCCAGAACTGCCTTACCCACAGATGGCAAAGTGTGGTTGTAGATGGCTCATACTCTGCATGGAGGTCGGTCACCAGTGATGTGCCTCAGGGATTTGTTCTGGGACCCCTACTCTTCATGATTTTTATAAATGACTTGGATGAGGAAGTGGAGGGATGGATTAGTAAGTTTGCTGATGACACAAAGATTGGAGGTGTTGTAGAGAGAGAATGGGAGGGCTGTCAGAGGTTACAGAGGGACATTGATAGGATGCAAAACTGGGCTGAGAAGTGGCAAATGGAGTTCAACCCAGATAAGTGTGAGGTGGTTCACATTGGTAGGTCAAATATGATGGCAGAATATAGCATTAATGGTAAGACTCTTGGCAGTGTGGAGGATCAGAGGGATCTTGGGGTCCGAGTCCATAGGCCACTCAAAGCTGCTGCGCAGATTGACTCTGTGGTTAAGAAAGCATACAGTGCATTGGCCTTCATCAATCTTGGGATTGAGTTTAGGAGCTGAGAGTTAATGTTGTAGCTATATAGGACCCTGGTCAGAGCCCACTTGGAGTACTGTGCTCAGTTCTGGTCACCTCAATATAGGAAGGATATGGAAACCATAGAAAGGTGCAGCGGAGATTTACAAGGACATTGTCTGGATTGGGGAGCATACCTCATGAGAATAGGTTGAGTGAACTCAGTCTTTTTTCCTTGGAGCGAAGGAGGATGAGAGGTGACCTGATAGAGGTGTATAAGATGATGAGAGGCATTGATCATGTGGATAGTCAGAGGCTTTTTTCCAGGGCTGGAACAGCTAGCACGAGAGGGCACAGTTTTAAGGTGCTTGGAAGTAGGTACAGAGGAGATATCAGGGGTAAGTATTTTACGCAGAGAGTGGTGAGTGCGTGGAATAGGCTGCCAGCGACGGTGGTGGAGGCGGAAACCATAGTTTCTTTTAAGAGACTCCTGGACAAGTACATGAAACTCAGAAAAATGGAGGGCTATGGATAACCCTAGGTTATTTCTAAGGTAAGGACACATTTGGCATAGTTTTGTGGGCTGAAGGGCCTGTATTGTGCTGTAGGTTTTCTGTGTTTCTATGTTTCTATGTTTCTATGGGCAGGAAGCAGCCAGAGCACATCGAGTTCAGGGAAAGACTCAGCACTTGAACAATTTAAACACCGGGTCAGAAAAACTGGAAAGCCAAGGTGTTGGGACCGAAGGCCAGGGTCGAGCAAAATGATCGCATACTCTCTAGGCCTGACACAGAGTGAAGCTCCCTCTGTTCCTGTCCCACTGTAGATAACATGAGACCGTAGAGAGGAATGATTAAAGAAGGCAAAGGAACCCTTGTGCTGCCTCTGCATTTTTCAAGAATCTCACCCAATTTCCCTTGGGATCATAAAGTATGTCTGTTTGTCTGTATGTCTGTATAATTTATACATACTTTGATAATAAAATGTACTTTGAACTTTGACACCACCAAAGACAAATCAACTTCCAAAATTTTTGTAACCTACAGGAACCAAACACACCTCTTCTTTGACCAATAACTGCCTGCCAAACAACAGAGAGAACCAGAGAGAGGAGTGGGTGGGGGGAGGTAGCTTCTGGGAAAGTGTTGGAGGGATGGGAGGGTGAAGCTCAGTGATGGGGGAGAGTTCATAGCACGTTCCTCAGGGAGGCAGACAAATGCACATGGGGAGTTGCAGAGTGAATCTTCATCTAGGCCTACAGTGAGGGGCAGATGGTCAATTATGGTAATGTCTGTGTCCTCCTCACCCTCCCAACACAGACTGTCCTCTTCCCCCTCTGGGAGCAGACATCAAACATACAACCTTGCCCACCAGTGGAATTGGGCATTGAACATGCAGCCTTCTCCCATAAGACTGTGGTGTTTTGTGTGTATGTAGGATACATGTAATCCAAATGATCACATACTCTCTAGGTCTGACACAGAGTGAAGCTCCCCCTCTGTTCCTGTCCCACTGTAGATAACATGAGACCGTAGAGAAGGAATGATTAAAGAAAGCAAAGGAACCCTTGTGCTACCTCTGCATTCTTCAACACCTTGAGGCAAGTTGTGTTTATTGTAAATGTTGTTTGTCGGCAAGTTCTCCAAGACTAAACTCTGTGGGATATAAGAGCAGGAAGAAAATCCTGTGCCAGTATCTGAATGCTGCCTGGCCAAGAGGGGATTATCCACACGGTTCAACAATACGGCTTGTTTTCTCTGGAGCAACAAAGGCTTGGGGAAGACCTAACAGAAATTTACCAGATTATTAGAGGCATAGACAGGGGAAGGAATCCTATAAGGTGGAAACACAGTCAAGCATTTGTTCCCTGCCATGAAACTTCAAACTTCCACAAACCAGCAAAAAAATGGTAAAAAAATTCACATGACCCTGGATATCAATTACACATACTGAGGGTTTGACACTAGAAATGTCAAACATAGATCAAATCCGGAAAGGGCTGGGTAAGGGCCACACTTGGAGCACCATGCACTACTGCTGTCTCCACATTCCCTGGTCAAGTCATCTACAGACATGCAGCGCAGAGTTCCTGCCACCCTATTCCTGGCTTACTGACAGCAGGAACACAGTGCACAGCTCCCACCACCCTATTCTGGCTTATTGACAGTTGCTGTTACTCTATCCTGGGGTCAGACCCATACCAGGGGCACAGTATACAATTCTATTCTCCCCATCCCTGGGTCAGACACCTTGTAGGGAAGTCTTGAACAGATCTGGTGTAGTGATCAGTAATAACCAAGACATTGGCAGTATTGCTGGAAGCAGGCTTGATGGAGAAGAATTCCATACATACTAAATCAAGAGGCCCCACACTCTGGAAATGGGATAATTGAGCGACCCTCATAGGGAGCATGTTCTTCTGAATACATCGAATGCACGACTATTGATACTTTTTGATGTCAAGCTTCATTCAGGCAAATGGCCTAAATCATCATGAAGTAACTTCAACACCATCCTCTGATACTTCTCAGACAAAATCACTGGGAACGCCAAGGTCAGCCTAGAGGAGACATGACCTGGAATAGAACTTGGCTTCTCAACTCCAGTATGTTCCATTCTCTCGTAAGTAGAGTTACGGCAGAGTGGTTCATCTTTTCAGCTTGGACCATATCCCCTTACTGACCAAACGGTACCTATACAAGGGTCATCTTGCTGAGTAGCAGCCACTTCCCCAGGACTCAAGGCAGGCAACTGTTTCATATTCAGTGTGGTCAAGTTGCAGTAAGCCTGTGGAATGGCTCAACCAGAAGCCCCCAAATGATCCACAGCTCTATTATGCCCTGGCCTTGCCTCTGATTTCCCTCTGGCAGAAAACTGGCACATTGCTTTAACTCCAGGAACATACTCCCACTCTCCGTCTATTTCCAGCCCTTCACGTGCACCTTGGAACAATGTGTCCACATCAATCTTCTGGCTTCCCTGCTGGTACTTCAGGCTAAAGTCAGGCAGATAATGTCACCAACTAATGACGGCCTGTGGCATTCAATTTCACAGAAGGTCAGGATACAAGTCAATGGATTGTTGTTAGGCCTCAACTCAAAATTATAGATATTCACTTAGCTTATCCAACACAGTGGGGGGAGGGGGGATTGTTGCTTGCTGCCGCTTACGTGTGGAAGTAGGGGAGCTGGGGGGACTTTGGGGTTCTAACATTTGACTGTCATTCATTCTTTGGAGCACTCCTCTGTTTTCATGGATGGTTGTGCAGAAAAAACATTTCAGAATACGTATTGTATCCATTTCTCTGACACTAAATTGTACCTTTAAAACCTTTGGAAGATCTCACTTCAATGCCAGAAACTCCAATTTGTGCATGGGTAGCTTCGCTCAGACGGTGACAGTCTCCAGCTGACAAAGCAACAGGTTTCAACCCCGTGTCCTGATCTTAATATATAAACCCCTAGGCTGGTATCTGTATGCAGTTGACAATTGACAATTGGCGGACTGCAAAGCCAACACAGGTGCTTTCGTCAACAGCTCCATCAGCAACTGGAAGGCCTCTTCACATTTTGCATCCCATCTTGTTCCCAAAGGCTCCAAAGGGCTAAGATAAACCTTACCATCTTCTCCTTTTGTCCTCCTCCTTTTCTTCCCCAGGGAAGAAACTGCACAGAAGCTGATTCAAAGGGTGGCTTACTTTGGAGTAGTCCTTCACAAACTTCCAATAGTAGTTACAGAATCCAAGCAATGAGTGTGGGACGCCCACAATCTGGGGCCTTGGCCATGTGGTCACTGCCTTTATCTTTGACAGATATGTAGCTAGTCCAATCAGTGAGACTATGTGCCCAACATAGCTGACAGATGTCTTGCAGAACTGGTGCTTGTCCAGTGACAGTTTTAACCCTTCAGCTATCAGGCAGACTCACACCTTCAATCACCTCATCTTGTACTCTTCCAGGGCAGACTCGAACACCAGTACCTCAAGTAAATTCATGTCCACAACAGTCTTCTCCATGACACACTGGAAAGTAGTGACAGAGGGCACCCCTTTCAGAGAAAGGTCTAGAAAATTAGCACCAGCAGAGGTGGAGGATATTCGGCAGCATCTGCTGAAACTGAAGAAAGCTGTGATTTTAAGCTCCCTATACCGACTATCTTGCTGACATACATGCAGTCTCTGGTGAATAAGATTGATGATCTCAGAGCCAGGGTGCTGAATCAGAGGGACATTAGGACTGCGTGTGTCCTTTGTTTCACGGAATCCTGGTTGTCCCCTTCCGGACTGGATGCAGTGATTCAGATCGACGGGTTTACTATATACCATCAGGATAGATCTATAGAGTCTCTCAAAAGCACAGCTGGAGGTGTAAGCCTCATGATCAACTCTTCTTGGTGCACAAATATATCAGTGCTGTCCCAATTCTGCTCACCAGACCTGGAATATCTAGCAGTAAAGTGTCATCCTTTTTACCTACCACGGGAGTTTTCTGAGGTCATTCTGGTAGCAGTATATATTCCACCTCAGGCCAATATCAAGCAGGCTTTAGATGATCTGAGCAATGGGATCAACATGCACGAAACAGCACACCCTAATGCCTTCACCACCATTTTGGGAGATTTTGACAAGTCCAGTCTGAAAAAATCAATAAGCAATTACCATCAACTGATCATTTGCAATACCAGAGGAAACAACATACTGGACCATCATCACCACCATCAAGAATGCCTATCGTGCTATTCCACACCCTCAGTTCGGGAAGTCTGATCACCTAGCTGTACTTCTACTCCCTGAGTATAGGCAGAGACCGAAGACTACAACACCAGCAGTGAGGACCAAGAAGGCATGGACAAGGGAGGCACAGGGGCGCGTACAGGAATGCTTTGAATAGGTGGACTGGACTGTATTCAGGAATTCATCTTTGAATCTGGATGAGTATCCTGCAGTTGTTGCTGACTTTATTAAAACCTGTGTGAATGAGTGTGTGCCTACAAAGACTTACTGTACATTCCCAAACCAAAAGCCGTGGATGAACCAGGAGGTATGTTGTCTGCTGAAGACTAGATCTGTGGCATTCAAGTCTGGCATCCCAGGCCTGTACCAGAAAACCAGGCATGATTTGTGGAGGACTATTGCAAGAGTGAAGAGACAATTTCAGATGAGGTTGGAGATGATATCAGAAGCATGGTAACTCTGGCAGGGTTTGCAAGACATTACTTCCCAATAGTATGAATGGCAGCAATGCTTCAATACCAGATGAACTCAACGCCATCAATGCACACTTTGAAAGGGAGAACACATCTACATCTATGAAGATCTCTGCTGCACCTGATGACCCTGTGATCTCCATCTCAGAGGCTGATGTTAGACTGTCTTTAAAGAGAGTGAACGCTCACAAGGCAGAAGAGTCCCGATAGAGTACCTGGTAAGGATCTGAAAGCCTGTGCCAACCAACTAGCTGAGGTATTCAAGGACATTTTCAACGTCTCACTGCTAAGGGCAGAAGTTCCCACTTGCTTCAAAAAGGCAACAATTATACCAGTGCCTAAGAAGAGTAATGACTTTCACCCGGTAGCACTCACATCAACAGCCATGAAATGCTTTGAGATGCTGGTTATGACTCGACTGAACTCCTGCCTCAGCAAGTGCATAGACCCATTGCAATTTGCCTATCACCACAACAGGTCGATAGCAGATGCAATCTCAATGGCTCCCCACATGGCTTTAGACCACCTAGACAACACAAACACCTATGTCAGGATGCTGTTCATCAACTATAGCTCAACATTTAATACCATTGTTCCCATAATCCTGATTGCGAAGTTGCAGAATCTGGGCCTCTGGACTTCCCTCTGCAATTGGATCCTCGATTTCCTAACTGAAAGACCACAGTCTATGTGGATTGGTGATAACATCTCCTCCTCACTGACGATCAACACTGGCACACCTCAGGGGTGTATGCTTAGCCCACTGCTCTACTCTCTATATACGCATGACTGTGTGGCTAGGCATAGCTCAAATACCATCTATAAATTTGCTGATGATACAGCCATTGTTGGTAGAATTTCAGGTGGGCGCACAGGAATGAGATATGCCAACTAGTGGAATGGTGCCGCAGCAACAACCTGGCACTCAGCATCAGTAAGACGAAAGAGCCGATTGTGGACTTCAGGCAGAGTAAAACGAAGGAACACATACCAATCCTCAAAGGGGTTTCAGAAGTGGAGAGAGTGACCCAGTTTCAAGTTCCTGGGTGTCAAGATCTCTGAGGATCTAACCTAGTCCCAACGTATTGATGCAGTTATAAAGAAGGCAACACAGCAGCTATACTTCATTAGGAGTTTGAATTTTTATCAATATGGCTTAGTTTAGGTATTTTTCATTCTACTGATTTGAGACTATAATAATTAATCTATCTGTGTCCTTGTTACGAGGGCTAAGCCTTTCTTGGCCGTTATTTAGTCTAGTTTGGAATACAGTCGACCTTGGAATTAATTAGGAGTCAATCAGCAGACTGTTTTGGGAGGGTAATGTCATTAATTGTAGCTGCCAGCCTTCTTTTGGCTGGCCTTCTGACTTTGGGAGGGAGGAGGAGGGGTGTCTTTTTCTGGGAGCTGTTTTGGGATGTTAGCCAAATCTGTTGTTTGGTTAACCTATTTCAAGGCTTATTGTTTGGTTTTAATGTTCATTTTACTGTTTATTACTTTAATTTCTCTATTAAATAATATTGATAATGGATTATACTATTAACTTACTCAGTCTTAACGTGAAAGGATTAAATCACCCTGTGAAGCGGAGTAAGATTTTTGCCTATAATAAAAAACTTAAGGCCCCAATTACTTTTTTAAAAAGAAACACGTGTATGTAAGTATGTTAACTTATCTCTTTTCAGTAGATGGAAAGGACTACATTTTTAATCCTCTTTACAGGCTAAGTCTAGAGGAGTTTCAATTTTTATGGATAATATAGTTCTCTTTGTCCAACATAAAGTACTATCTGATACTAATGGACGTTTTGTCATAGTGCCAGGAAAATTAGATAATAAATTAATGGTATTTGCCAATCTGTATGCTCCGAATACCGATGGTCCAGGATTTTTTGAGCGCTTTTTTTCGTTTTTGCCAGATTTGAGCCTTTACTCATTGATGATGGGAGGAGATTTTCATTTTTGGTTAAATCCAGTTTTAGATAGGTCATCCTTTAAAACAGTGACACTTAATAAATCAGCTTTGTTTATTAAATCTTTTCTACTGAAATGTAGTATTAATATATGGCATTTCTTACATCCACTAGATAAGGAGTACTCATTTTTTTCTCATGTCCATCATATGTATTCCAGGATTGACTACTTTTTTATTGATACTCAAATGATTCCTTTAGCTCGATCCTGTGAATACAAAGAAATTGTTGTTTCAGATCATGCTCTGGTGCTTTTATCTTTAAATCTCCCTGGTCTTCCTCAAATAAACAGATCTTGGCATTTTAATTTAACATTGTTATTTGATAAAGATTTCTTAAAATTTCTGGAGAGACAAATTTTTCTTTTTATTGAAGAGAACACTTTGGAAGAGACTTCTAGTCTTATGATGGGATGCCTTTAAGGCTTTTATTAGAGGCCAAATTATTTCCCATACTGCAAATGTCAAGAAAAAAGCTAATAAAGAGAGAATTGAGTTAGCTAATCAGTTAAAACAATGAGATCAAAAATATGCCTTGGTTCCAGATCCTGCTTTAAATAAAAGGCATGTTGAAATTCAGATTAAATATGATCTTTTAATATATCCAAATGAAACTCACCTTTTAAAAGATAGAAATCAATTTTATATCCATGGAGACAAAACAGGTAAATTATTGGCCAACCAATTAAAAACCTTATAGCTAAATGGCAAATTAAATAAATTTGTAAAGCCAATGGTGATAGGACATCTGACCATTTAGAAATAAATGATATTTTTAAAGAATTTTATTCAAAACTTTATAGTTCTGAACCTCCCGAAGGTAACACTGTAATGAATATTTTTTTAGATCAATTAAACATTCCTACACTTTCTGTTGATAACCGAAAACAGTTGGATCAACCTATTTTGTATGAGGAAATTGCCAAGGCTGTACGTTCCTTGCACTTGGGGAAGGCTCTGGGTTTTGATGGATTTTCTGCAGAATTTTATAAGGCTTTTTCCTCACTGCTTATACCTCATTTATGTGTAGTTTTTCAGACTCCTTTAAGTTGGGTAGGTTGCCACAATCTTTTTATGAAGCTTCTATATTGCTTATTCTCAAAAAGAACCCAACTGAATGCTCTTCATACAGACCAAATTCCTTACTTAATGTCAATACTAAAATCCTATCTAAAGTTCTGGCCCATAGAATGTAAAATATTTTACCACCTATCATTTCTGATGATCAGATGGGATTTAATAAAAATCAATATTCCCACTTTAATATTCATCATTTATTAAACTTTATATATTCCCCTTCTAAGGAGGTATCGGAATGAGTGATTTCTTTGGATGCTGAGAAGGCTTTTGATTGGGTTGAATGGAATTATTTATTTAAAACTTCAGAAAAATTTAATTTTGGGCCCAATTTTATTCAATGGATTAAATTACTGTATCTATCTCCTTCTGCCAGAGTCCTTAATAATTTTCAGTATTCCACACCTTTTAAACTTCGATGTGGAACTAGACAAGGTTGTCCCTTGAGCCCTCTGCTCTTTGATTTGGCCTTAGAAACCTTAGCCATTGCTTTTCAACAATCTAATGATATTCTAAGGAAAGGGACTGTTCATAAAGTTTCGCTTTATGCTCATAATCTATTGCTTTTTATTTCTAATGTTGAGACTTCATTCCCTGCTGTACTTTCTTGTTTTAGCCAGTTTTCAGGCTAAAACTGAAAAACTAAATTGAATTTACATAAGAGTGAACTTTTTCCTCTGAATAACTTGTCATCAATTAATACTAACCTTCCTTTTAAAATTGTAAAAAATCAATTTACCTATTTGGGTGTAACAATTACCAAGAATTACGTTAAGGGTTTTCCCCTTTTTGCTTTTCCTAACAGCTCTGGCTTTGGTAGAGGATTTAGATTTTTTTTTCTGTATAACAAAATTATTATATTTCAATATGTTATGATACAGCAACAATGAATATAGATTTGACAGTTTTTTATAAACAAATTAAACATTTATTTAAACTCAGCTCAACAACAAATGAAAAGTAAACAAACAACTAACTTAACCAGAATTTAACTACTGTACGGCAACTCGAACAGTTCTTAAAGCGATAAATGCGAACACAGTTCTTAAAACGATAAATGTGAACACAGTTCTTAAAAGTGGTAAATGCAAAAGTCCAAATATTTTACACAGTCAATTAGGAGAGACTTTCCTGAAGTAACGAATTCCTCGACGACATGATGTTACTGCTGATCTCAGCCGAAATATGCCTTGCCCAAAGGATTTATGACGAAGGAAATAAAAACAGCTTAAAGAACTGACCTTTTCCTTGGTGAATAACGCTGGCCCAACCATTTCTGCCCTTACACAAGACAGGGGTTATCTCAGGTGCAGGTTACTAATTCCTTAAACGAGGATTCAATCAGGTTGATCCTGTAGCAATAAACCGCCGACGACACCAACTTTTCTCGATCCTTCGGGGTTTCTGTACTTCAGTAAATTCTTCACTCTCCGACTGGACTAAAACTGGCAGCGTTGAGGCAAAACTGCCGGCAATAACCTTAGAGACTTAAGATAGAAAGTAAAACTCCACTTTAAAACAAAACTGCGTCATGAGACTAATACGCAGCAATAACGGAGTAACTGACGAATTAAACAACGAACTAACCTGCAAGGCTTTCCCGTTTTATACCTGTTGGAACAAGCCATTACATGACCTCTCATTGGCAGGAAAATTACATCATGTGATCGCACACAGGCGGGAAATTACATCACCCCACCATCACAAGACCATTACATTATGCTCACCAGATACTCAATTACATCATGGTCATAAAACAGTCACAAGATACCCACGGGGTATGTAACACGTATTACGAGTTAATTCAATTTTTATGAATACAGGGTTTTTAATATAACTGTAACTGTAATGTAACTGTATTTTTAATACAATGTATTTGGTACTTTTTTTTACTTATAATATATATCTTCCTAAACTCTGTATTCCTCTATGCAGAAACTAACAAAAATATTGAAAGAGGAGTTTGAAGAGATTTGGCATGTCAACAAATACATTCAAAAACTTCTATAGTTGTACAGTGGAGAGCATTCTGACAGGCTGCATCACTGTCTGGTATGGAGGGGCTACTGCTTAGGACCGAAAGAAACTGCAAAAGGTTGTAAATCTAGTCAGCTCCATCTTGGGCACTAGCCTACAAAGTACTCACGACATCTTTAGAGAGCGGTGTCTCAGAAAGGCAGCGTTAAGGACCTCCTGGACCCAGGGCATGCCCTTTTCTGACTGTTATCATCAGGTAGAAGATACAGAAGCCTGAAGGGGGAGATACAGAAGCCTGAAAGCACACATTCAGCAATTCAGGAACAGCTTCTTCCCCTCTGCCATCCGATTCCTAATTGGACATTGAAGCTTTGGACACAACCTCACTTTTTTTTAATATACAGTATTTCTGTTTTTGCACATTTTTTATTCTATTCAATATACATAATTGATTTATGTGTTTATTTATTATTATGTTTTATTTATTTTCCTTCTCTTTCGCTGCTAAATTATGTATTGCATTGAACTGCTGCTGCTAAGCTAACAAATTTCACGTCACATGCCGGTGATAATAAACTTTATTTTGATTCTGATTCTGAATATCACTGAGTCCAGGAGTAGGCCATCTGGCCCATTGAGCCTGCTCCACCATTCAATAAGATCATGGCTGACCTGGCTATGGACTCATCTCCACCTACCTTCCTTCTTCCGTTAAAGATGGCGGTGCGCATGGATGCAGCGGCCCCTCATGGAGCGATAAGTGTATCTAGTGTTTGTTCTGTTTGTCCTAGACACATAACATGCAGTCGGAATATGCTCATTAACATCAGGGCATACTATGTCGGAAAAACTGACAAATTCTGGTGTGACATGGACAGTTTACACCGCTACGGACTACTATCCGCTACAGAGCCAGTTACTTCCCGAGGAAGGAGGAAGCGAAAGTGCTGTGAGAGAAGATAGAGGAGGGGTAAGAGGGTCAGCATCCATGCTAGACTAAAAGCTAACCCCACCAGTCCAGCTGTACCGTCCCTCCTGCTCTCAAATGTCCGCTCCATCAACAACAAGCTGTATGAGCTGCGTCTGCTGAGAGAAACACGCAAGGAATTTAAAGACTACTGTGTGTATGTCTTAATGGAATCCTGGCTCCATGACAACATACCAGATGTGGCGATACGGCTAGAGGAAATGACATCATTTCGTGTGGACAGAGAGGCAGCTAGCTCCGGCAAGAGCTGAGCAGGAGGTCTGTGTGTTTATATAAACAAAGACTGGTTTTATCTTCGGAGCACCTATATATTTAATCCTATCTTTTGTAAGTAAGGGCACCAAATTTGGGGAAAGAAATAAATATACATATTAAAGCTTATTATGAACTCCATGGAGCATGTGGGGATCTTCCGATATCCAGGCATTCTTTCTTTCTTTCTTTTCTCTTCTCTTTTTTTTTCTATAGGGATATGTTAGGGGGAGGGGTTAAGGGGAGGGGGGAAGAGTTGATAATTTTTTCTTTCTGTAACCTATTTGAAAATTCAATTTAAAATTTTTTTAATAAATAAATAAATAAATAAAAATAAACAAAGACTGGTGCGTGAAGGCTACAGTAGCTGCTAAAAACTGCTCACCGCTGGCTGAATTTCTCATTGTGAAATGCCGGCCGTTCTATCTGCCGAGGGAATTCACCATCATGCTTGTGGCAGCTGTTTACGTAGCTTCCAGTGCCAATGCTGAGGGTAATGCTAATGGAGCACTGGGAGGCCTACATGAAGCCATCAGTGAGCTACTGACTACACATCCTGACAGCCTTGTGGTGATCGCTGGGGACTTTAACCACACCAGCTGAAAGCCTGTGTTCCCTAAATCCCTGCAATATGTGGGTTTCAAAACCAGGGGAGACAACACACTGGACTTGGTTTATACAAACACACCACAGGCATACAAAGCAGCCCCCCGCCCCCATCTTGGCCACTCTGACCACATATGTGTCATGTTAACACCAGCAAATAAATCACTGCTTAAACGTGTGAGAGCAGAGAAAAGACAGATAAGGTTCTGGCCAAAAGGAGCAGCCTCAGCACTACAAAACTGTTTTTTGCACACAGACTGGGACATATTCAAAACAGCAGCCTCCTATGATGACCATATAGACATTGAGAAGTATGTGGAGGCAGTAATCAGCTACATACCCAAATGCACGGAGGATGTCACTGTGATGAAAATCTTCACCGCACGTGGATATAAAAAGCCATGGATGACAACAGAGGTGCATTCACTACTGAAGGCCCGTGACACAGCCTACAGATCAGAGGACAGGAGTGCGCTTTGCTCATCCAGGTCTGCGCTTTCACTAGGGATCAGGAAAGCGAAAAGGGCCCACGGGGGCAAAATACATGGACACCTCTGTGACACCGGTGACACCAGACGGATGTGGTAGGGAATTAAAGCTCTGACAGACTACAAGATCAGGCAGAAAACTGATGAAAGCGACGCCTCTCTTCCTAACAGGCTTAACAAATTCTTTGTTCGCTTCGAAGCATCAAACACTACAGCAAGGGGGAGAGCCAGTCCCTTCTTACCATCTGACCAGCCGGCTCCAATGATTGATTCAGAGCAAACATGGAGGACCCTTGCCAGGGTTAACCCACTAAAAGCAGGTTGTCCCCAGATGCTTCAAAACCTCCACAATCATCCCTGTAGCAAAGAAATCAGTTGTAGCCTGTCTGAATGATTACCGTCCCGTTGCCCTGACCCCCATAGTGATGAAATGTTTTGAACGGCTTGTCAAGCCTCATATCACAGCCAGCCTCCCCTCATTGCTGGATCCTCTACAGTTTGTTTATCGTCCAAATCGCTCTGCGGAGGACGCACTATCCACCACACTGCACACAGTTCTCTCTCACTTGGACAACAAAGACACTTATGCCAGAATCCTGTACATTGATTTCAGTTCAGCATTCAATACCATCATCCCGTAGAGACTAGTGGAGAAACTGTTGCTGCTTGGCCTTAACACTGCCATGTGTCCCTGGATTCTGGATTTCTTGACAGAGAGACCACAGTCAGTCCGTGCTGGCAGGAACATCTCTGACTCCATCACACTGAGCACTGGATCCCCACAAGGCTGTGTGCTTAGCCCACTGCTGTTTACACTGCTAACACATGACTGTGCAGCCAGATTCAAGGAGAACCTGATCATTAAATTTGCTGATGATACCACAGTGGTGGGGTTCATCAGCAAAAATGATGAAACAATGTACAGGGAGGAGGTTAAACACCTAGGGAGCTGGTGCAGTGACAACAACTTGATGCTTAATGTCACCAAAACCAAGGAGATGATCGTCGATTTCAGACGGTCTCAGCCTGAGCACACACCCCTCAGCATCAGCGGTTCCACAGTGGAGAGAGTGGGAAAACATCAAGTTCCTTGGGGTGCAGATCTTGGACAATCTCACCTGGTCCAGGAACACCACTGGGATTGTGAAACGAGCCCAGCAGAGATTGCACTTTTTGAGGAAGCTTAAACAAGCATCACTCCCCACTAACATCTTAACTACATTCTACAGAGGAGTGGTTGAGAGTGTGTTAATCTTTTGCATCACAACCTGGTACTCCAGCTGCAGTGCTGTCGACAAAAAAGCCTTGCAGAGGTGGTTAGGGGAGCAGAGAAGGTTATTGGGGTCTCCCTACCTTCTGTCCAAGACCTCTTTCAGAGTCAATGCCTCCAGAAGACATGGTACATCATTAAAGACTCCTCACACCCTCTCCATGAACTGTTTGTTCTTCTGCCATCAGGTAAACGTTACAGGAGCATCAAAACTAAAACCACAAGGCTACTAAACAGCTTCCTCCCACAAGCAGTCAGACTGCTAAATAGCTGCTCTACCTGACTCTGCTTTGGACACTTTTAACTTGCACTGGACACTTATAACTTGTTTTTAACTGGCTGTTGTGTTTTACTATTTACTGTTATGTTTATTATTTAGTGTTGCGTTTGTTATGTTATGATTGCACTGCTCCTGGGAAACGCTGCCTCATTCTGCCCTGCAGAGCTGATGTACGGTTAGAATAACAATAAAGTTTTTGAATCTTGAATCTTACAGATAATCACTTAGCTTATCCACCACAGCTCACTTCTGTACCAGAAACTCCAATGGGGTAGTTTTGGTCAGAGGGTGACAGACTCCAGCTGACAAAGTGACAGGTTTCAACCCTGTGTCCTGATCCTGATATAGAATGCCCCTAACCCCTCTTGGCTGCATCTGTATGCAGTATATACAGAAACTCCAATGGGGAACCTTTAATAACCCATAACCATAACTGCTAATTCCCTTACTATGCAAAAATATCTATTCAACCTTGTCTCAAATATATTTACTGATGTAGTCTCCACTGCTTCATTGGGCAGAGAATTCCAAAGATTCACCACTCTCTGGGAAAAGCAGTTCCTCCTCATCTCCATCTTAAATCTACTCCTCCGAATCTTGAAGCTATGTCCCTGAGTTCTAGTCTCACCTATCAGTGGAAACTTTCCTGCCTCTATCCTATCCATCCCTTTCATAATTTGATATGTTTCCACAAGATCTCCTCTCATTCTTTTGAATTGCAATGAATACAGTCCCAGGCAACTCAATCTTTCCTCATAGTCTAACAACCTCATCCCTGGAATCAACCTCCTCTGCACCACCTATAAGGCTAGTATATCCTTCTTCAAGTAAAGAGACCAGACTGCATGCAGTACTCCAGGTGCAGCCTCACCAGTACCCTGTACAGTTGCAGCATAAACTCCCTGCTCTTAAATTCAACCCCTCTAGCAATGAAGGCCAACATCTCATTTGCCTTCTTGATAGCCTGCTGCACCTGCAAACCAAATTTGTGATTCAGGCCCATGCACTCCCAAGTCCCTCTGCATAGCAGCATGCTGCAATTTTTTACCATTTAAATAATAATCTGATCTTTCATTTTACCTTCCAAAGTAGATACCCTCGCATTTACCAACATTGTACTCCATCTGCCAGGCCCCTGCCCACTCACTTAACCTATCTCTGTATCGCCATACATATCTCTGTAGACTCTCCATATCTTCTGCACAATTTGCTTTTCCACTCAATTTAGTATCATCAGCAAACTTAGATACACTACACTTGGTCCCCTCTTGATCTTTAATGTATATCGTGAACAGTTGTGGGCCCAGCACCAACCCCTGTGGCATACTGCTCGCTACTAATTGCCAACCAGAGTAACACCAATGTTTCCCAACTCAATGCTTTCAATTAGTTAACCAATCCTCTTTCCATGCCGATACATCAGCCCTAACTCTATGCCTTATCTTATGGATAAGCCATGTTATCGAACACCTTCTGGAAATCCAAGTAAATAACATCCATCCATTTCCCTCTATCCACTGCACTCATCATATCCTCAAAGAATTCCAGTAAGTTTGACAAACAGGACCTGCCTTTGCTGAATCCATGCTGCGTCTGCCTGATGGATCCATTTCTTTCCAGATGCCCTGCTATTTCTTCCTCAATTATAGCTTTAAGCATTTTCCCAACTACATATGTTAAACTAACTGGCCTATAACTACCCGCCTTTTGCTTACATCTTTTTTTGAACAGTGGCATGACATTCACCGTCTTCCAATGATCCAATCCGACGGGACCAGCCTAGATTCCAGAAAATTTTGGCAAATTATCACCAAAGCCTCTACTATAACTTCTGCCATTTCTTTTTTTTTTAAATTTTTTTTATTAGTTTTTCAAAACATTTTACAAAATTAAAAACCCCAAATCCCAATGAGGAGCATTAATACAGAGCAAGGTTAAGCATACAATAACAATATGCTACAAAGGAAGAGAATTTAACAAAAAAAGCACTTAAATTAAAGACAAGTGAGCTTAGTGTCCTCCCCAAACCCCACAACACAAGAAAAAAAAACAATTCCAGACCAACCACCACACAATATAGAGAGTATAAGTCCGGACAGTCAAACTCCCAGACTGTGAATACACTTAGCAACAGAGGATAATAATGCCTACTACCAGAAAAAAAAAGGGAGCTGAAAGCAAGGGACCGAAAAAAAAACCCTAGTCAAGAGGAAGGTTATGAAAGTACTCGATAAAAGGCCCCCAGATCTTATGGAACTTTAAATCCGAATTGAGAACTGAATAATGAATTTTTTCGAGGTCCAAGCAGGCCATAATGTCGTTAAGCCACTGCGCATGAGTGGGCGGGGCAACATCTCTCCATCTAAGGAGGATCAAGCGTCTCGCCAAGAGAGAGGCAAAGGATAGTATTCGGCATTTGGTCGGACCCAGACATAAATCTGTCTCGCCCCAAAAACCGAACAGAGCAATTAAGGGGTTAGGTTCTAGGTGCTGATTCAGAATACCCGATAGTGTAGTGAAGACATCTTTCCAGAATTTCTCCAAGCTAGGACAGAGCCAGTACATATGGATGAGAGAGGCCACGCCCCTCTTGCATTTATCACAGAGCAGACTAATGCCAGGGTAGAATCGAGATAGTTTAGATTTAGACATATGGGCTCTATGAACAATCTTAAACTGTAAGAGGCAATGGCGAGCACAAAGAGAGGTTGAGTTAACCGATTTGAGAACTGAGTCCCAGCTCTACTCGGATAAGGAGATATTTAAATCCTGCTCCCAGGCCATTTTAATTTTATCCACAGGGGCCCGTCGTAAGGCTGCTAGTTTATCTTGGATAATTGAAATTAAACCTTTACCTAGTGGATTAATGGAGAGAAATAGGTCCATAGCATTTTTCGCAGGCATTTCAGGAAAGTTAGGAATTAAAGGAGCAGTAAAGTGTCGGATTTGGAGATATCTGAAAAAGTGAGCGTTAGGCAGGTTGAACTTAACAGAGAGCTGTTGAAAAGAAGCGAAGCGGTTATCAATGAAGAGATCTTCAAAATGTCTAATGCCCTTCCTGTACCAAACATGGAATGCTGAATCGAACATGGTAGGTAAAAAAAGGTGATTATGTGCGACAGGGCTAGAAATGGAAAACCCCTGGAAACCATAGCATTTCCTGAACTGAGCCCATATACGCAAAGTGTGTCTAACCAGAGGATTAGCTATTGATCTGGGCAGACTGCTAGGGAGTGCAGAGCCAAGAAGTGCAGATATAGATAATTCTTTAGTGGAGCTCAACTCCATTGCCACCCAGTTAGGGCACTCAGGTTGACCGTGGAAGAAAGACCAGAAGGCAGCACAACGTATATTAGCTGCCCAGTAATATAAGCGAAAGTTAGGTAAAGCCATGCCACCCTCTTTTTTAGATTTTTGGAGGTGGATTTTATTAATTCTAGAGCGCTTATTCTGCCACAGATATGACAAAATAATAGAGTCTAAGGAATCAAAAAAAGATTTAGGAATAAAAATTGGGATAGATTGAAATAAGTATAAGAATTTGGGGAGAACATACATTTTGACAACATTGATACGACCTACCAAGGACATAGATAGAGGTGACCATTGTACCAGACTCTGTTTTGTAGCATATGAAAGATTGACAAAGTTTTCACGAAAGAGATCTTTAAACTTCCTTGTGACTGTAATTCCAAGATAAGTAAATTGATTATGGACTACTTTAAAAGGGAGATCATGAAATATTAGTTCTTGTGCTTCTTTATTAATTGGGAAAAGTTCACTCTTATGTAAGTTGAGTTTATAGCCAGAGATCTGGCTAAACTGGTCAAGAAGTGAAAACATTAGAGGTAAGGATGTAGACGGATATGAGAGAAAGAGTAGTAGGTCATCAGCATAGAGAGAGACTTTATGCTCAACACCCCCTCTCCAAATCCCGGTCAGTTCAGGACATTTTCAAAATGCTATCGCCAGAGGTTCTATAGCCAAATCAAAGAGAAAGGGACTTAAGGGGCATCCCTGACGGGTGCCACGTTTGAGATTGAATACTTGGGATTTCTGAAAGTTAGTTAGAACAGAAGCAGTAGAACACCGGTACAGCAATTGGATCCAAGAGATGAAACTTTGGCCGAGGTCAAATTTTTCTAAGACTGCAAAAAGGTAGTTCCACTCTATACGATCAAATGCTTTCTCCGCATCAAGGGAGATAACACATTCAGGAGTCCCAGTTGGAACTGAGTATAAAATATTAAATAGACGCCGAATGTTAAAAAAAGGGAGACGGTTTTTAATAAAGCCTGTTTGGTCATCAGAGATAATGGAGGGCATAACAGTTTCTAATCTATGAGCCAACACTTTAGCTAAGATCTTTACATCAACATTGAGCAGAGAGATTGGCCTGTACGAGGAACACTCTGTTGGGTCTTTGCCCTTTTTTAAAAGAAGAATAATAGATGCCTCATTGAAAGAGGGTGGCAATTTGCCGTAGTTAAACGAGTCAGATAATACTGAAAGTAACTGAGGAGAAAGAAATGAGGAGAATGATTTATAGAATTCCACAGGGAACCCATCAGGTCCAGGAGATTTCCCTGAGGACAGTGCAGAAATTGCAAAAGATATTTCTTCTAGTGATATAGGCGCATTAAGTTTGGCTTTGAAATCAGATGAAAGTGAGGGGATATTCAGATTCTGTAAAAATTGATCCACAGAGATATTGTCATTCAGGGATTCAGAGGAATAAAGCCGAGAATAAAAATTTTTAAATGCGTCATTAATTTCTAAATGATCCGATGTAAAGTCTCCGTTCTCCTTCCGGATCTTTGTAATATGTTGTTTGGCTTTAGAACGCCTCAGCTGATTGGCTAGGAATTTACCAGACTTATCCCCATGAATGTAAAAACGGCTCTTGCTTTCGAGAAGTTGACATTCGACAGGTTGAGTGGACAGAAGGTTAAATTTAGTTTGGAGTTCAACGCGCTTCTTGTATAATTCAGGGTTCTTAGTTTGGGCATATAATTGATCCACATCTTTAATCTGGTTAATGAGGTCTGCTCGATCTGCACGGGATCTTCTATTGAGATTTGCTGTGTAAGAGATTATTTGACCCCTCAAATATGCTTTCATGGCATCCCAGACAATCTGGGATGGCACTTCAGGTGATGTATTAGTGTTAAAATAGAAGGTTATCTGGTCTTTAATAAATTTTACAAAATCATCATCCGATAATAAAGTTGAATCGAACCGCCAGTGTTTGTTCCTCTGAGGGAGACCAGGAAAGTTCAGAGAGAGGGTAATTGGGGCATGGTCAGAAATCAGTATACACTGATAGTCACAAGTGTGGGCAAATGGGATAAGTTGGTTATCGAGTAGGAAATAGTCAATTCTAGTGAAGGTATGGTGAACATGTGAGAAAAAGGAATAATCTCTCTCCGTAGGATGGAGGAAACGCCATATATCAGAGATACCAAAATTAGAGAGAAACGACTGAATAGCTAAGGCAGATTTGGTAGGTGATCTGGTAACAGAGGACGATCGGTCCAGTTTAGGATCCAACCAACAGTTAAAGTCACCCCCCAGTATAAGAGAGTATGAGTTTAAGTCTGGTAGTGAGGAAAAAAACCGTTCAAAAAAGTTAACATCATCAAAGTTGGGGGCATACAGGTTTGCTAGTGCAACTTTAGTGTTATATGGTTTACCAGAAACTTTAATAAAACGGCCATTTGTGTCCGATATTTTATTATGGAGTTCAAAAGGAATATTTGAGTTAATAAGAATGGAGACTCCCCTAGCTTTAGCGGCAAAGGATGAATGAAAATGCTGACCCGCCCACTTGGACAGAAGCCGGGAGTTATCGAAACAACGAATATGAGTTTCTTGGAGGAAAGCAATGTCAGCTTTGAGTTGTTTAATATGTGAGAATACCTTCCTCCTTTTAACAGGGTGGTTCAGTCCCTTTACATTCCAGCTCACAAATTTGAGTGCACTAGCCATTATCAATTACTAATGCATAAAAGGCAGCAGGCATATAAAAAATCAAGCGGTACAAGAGATGTAAACATAGATTCGTAAGGTCAAAATATAAACATGTCCTAAACAATAAAGAAATGTTGGAACTGGAAAATCCACCCCATCCACACAACCCAAAACTAGACGGCTACCAGAACAAGTAGCTAGCTCTACCAAAAAAATTAACCCAAATACAACTTCCAGATCTGTGTCATTGACAGCAGTTCCGTATAAATGCTATAACAAACAGTAACTAGTTTATGCACTAGAAAACATAACTACAGATTAGAACACCTTCTGCCGAGATATACAACTTAATACAGAGAAAATCGGAAGAAAACCAAAACTATCCTACCCGCGAAATATTATAGAAGGATAAAGTAAGAGAAAGGGGGAAAAAAAGGTAAGAAGGAAAAAGAAAAAAAGAGGAAGGGGAAAATTATAGATTCAAGACGAGTATTTATCAACCGTTTACCGAGAAGGGAGAAAAAAACATTCAGAGAATGGAGAAAAAAAAGGGGGTGAAGAAAAGAAAAAGATAAAATAAATAAGTATTTAAAACAGAGAAAAAATAAATCAGCAGTTGAACTGTGAACCGACAAACAGGGAGGCCTTCACTAAAGACTTCAAACCTCCAAAACAAGTTAGATTTAGTTGTAGAACTCTGTAGGTAAAGTTATACAGAGGTGAAAATAGATTACACACACACCAAATCCCGGGAGAGATTGTCAACAGCCTTTAGAGTTTCAGTGAATAATGTCTGAGTGATTCAAGTGAATTCCGAGTCCAGAGAAAGTAATTTTACTACGAGGAGTACTTATCCACCATTTTAGGAAGTCCGATCAGATTCCGAAGATGACTGGATAGCCGGAAGACTTGCCACAAACGCTTCAGCTTCCCTCGCTGATTTGAACCACTTGAATTCCCCGGTATTAAACTTGATTCTTAGGTCAGCAAGATTACGAAAGGAAGGTTTGAAACCACGATCAAAAAGCACTTTCATTACGCCTTTATACTCAGCGCGCATCTTTAAGGTCTGGGGTGCAAAATCTTCCACAAAGCGAATGGTTGTATCCTGGAAAGAAAAAGAGCCTCTGCGACGTGCCTCCACAATCAAACTGTGTTTTACCTGGTATTGATGGAAACACAAGATTACTGGTCGTGGACGGGTGCCCAGAATTCCGGAGGGGACGTTACCTCTGTGTGCCCGTTCGAGCTCGGGCGGGTTTGGAAGCAGATCCTTCCCGAATATCTCGCAGAGAAACTCGGCGAAAAACTTCACGGTTGACCCCTTCTCAGTTGCCTCTGGTAATCCCAGAATTCTGATGTTGCAGCGTCTGCTGCGATTTTCGAGATCCACCATTTTGGAAAGAAGTTTATTAGATTTTTCCTCTAAGCTGGAACAGAGAGTCTCCAAGTATCGAACCCGACTTTCTAAAGCTTCAGAAGTCGAATCGATGCGAGATTAGTGTTCAGCATGTTTGTCCACTTTATCGTTGATCCGATCCAGTTTCTCTTCTAACTGTTTGAAAGCGGTTTTAATTTCCTTTAAGATTTCGTCTCGGAGATTTGCAAGCGCCTCCATCGTCACGTCCGACGAGGTCGTAGTTTCTTTTCTCCCGGATTTAGAACTCTTGCTAGAAATTGTAGGTTAGATATATTCACAGGCAAGTAAGAGATACCGAAATAATTCCTATCTAAGCTTTATAAAATGGAGACATTTAGTGCAAAGGTAGCGACAGTAACGGAACAAAAGTTCGGAGCAGCTAAGCAATCGCCATCTTACCGGAAGTCCAACTTCTGCCATTTCTTTCAGTACTTATCTATCTTCAGGCCCACAAGTTTGCTCAGCACTATCTCTTTAATGATAGCTATTGTAGCGAGGTCCTCACCTCCCATCGTATCCATAACATCTCTCTTTGGCATGTTCGACGTATCCTCCACGGTGAAGACCAACAAAACAGTCATTCAAAGCCTTGGGCATTTCCTCATTACCCAATATGAATTCCCCCTTCTTGTCCTATGTTCACTTAACCACCTATTGGCCTTGTCATGCTTGGTGGCAGAAGCAGTCGCTATCAACTGAGATACCTCAGCTCTAAAATCTTTCAAGAAATCTCCCCCCCCCCCAACTTGTGTGGCTTCAGCGTCAGAGACTACTAGTCTCACCTTTCTCCTGAACTTCATTATAAGCTCTGTCAGACTAGCCGGTGTGCCAAAAACATCTTCTAATGTTTGCATGTAGCCTGCAGAAGTGTCCAATGGGTTCTCTGCCTTTAAGAACCTCACCACCTCAGAAGCCGGTCCTTTTAGACTCTCTACCAATCCCGCTCTTTTCATACTGCCTGAGCACTGCCACTCATCCAGTAACTGAGATGTCTGCTCCACCCAAGTCTCATATTTCTCCTCTCCCTCAGGGGTGGGCTCACTCCCAAGAACATTCTCGGCCTTCTAGAAAGTTTGGCTCCTCACCAGTGCACTTTGGCATTTATCTACTGGGGGTGTCATTGCCAAAACTTGTTCAGAGTTTCCAACACCCACTGAAGGATCCATTAGACTTTTCACATCAGACAACCCCTTCCCCTCATTCCACAGAAATGAGAACAACTTGCCCTCAGCTGCGGGAATCTTGTCTTCAAATTCTTCACCCCTGGCTACACTCCCCTCTTCTCTGAAAGTTGGACGGCCCATGGCCCTGCTTCATCAGATGCCCCAATCCTACCAGGTAGATCTAACTCCCATCATGTCCATGCTAATCTGGATTAAAACAACATCTTTATCAGCCAATTGACCAAAATTCCATTCAACAAGGTAACTTTCCCTAATGCTCTAACAGTACTTAAAACCCTAATCAACAATTCATCTGGACTGCAGATATCTCCCCCCCCCCCCCGCACCCCTACCCCACCCACTCAGAACACAAGCGTTAGTCACAGGTGATCTCTCTGAATCGTACCAAACTTTACTCCCTGCAGTGTCCATAATCACACATCTTAATCCTTTCCTGGGCACTAGTTTGAACACAGGCTTAAACACACAAACCACTTCATCAATTCTTACAGCAAATTCAGTGTTGGTGAATCAAATCGCAGATGATAGACCCCACAATGAATCTCCTCTATTACTGAGTGTCTCTAGAAAGATGGCTGGTTAGCACCTCACTAACAAGCCAAAGGACTCAGTAGACCAGGAGAGCCGGGATGTTTCCACCACCCACATCCCGATCTGAGAGACTTGTGCTGCCCACTTACAATTACCCATCAGCGAGGGATAACAGATCATACACTGCATACAACTATAAGAAATGGTAAGACTCTTGTCAGTGTGGAGGATCAGAGGGATCTTGGGGTCCGAGTCCATAGGACACTCAAGGCTGCTGCGGAGGTTGACTCTGTGGTTAAGAAGGCATACAGTGCATTGGCCTTCATCAATTGTGGGATTGAGTTTAAGAGCGGATAAGTAATGTTGCAGCTATAGAAGACCTTGGTCAGACCCCACTTGGAGTACTTTGCTCACTTCTGGTCGCCTCACTATAGGAAGGACGTGGAAACCATAGAAAGTGTGCAGAGATTTACAAGGATGTTGCCTGGATTGGGGAGAATGCCTTTTAGAATAGGTTGAGTGAACTCCATCTTTTCTCCTTGCAGCAATGGAGGATGAGAGGTGACTTGATAGAGGTGTACATGATAATGAGAGGCATTGATCATGTGGATAGTCAGAGGCTTTTCCCCAGGGCTGAAATGGTTAGCACAAGAGGGCATAGTTTTAAGGTGCTTGGAAATAGGTACAGAGGGTAAGTTTTTTACGCAGAGAGTGGTGAGTGTGTGGAATGGGCTGCCAGCGACGGTGGTGGAGGCAGAAACGATAAGGGTCTTTTACAAGACTCCTGGATGGCTACACGGAGCTTAGAAGAATGGAGGGCTATGGTAAAGCAGAGGTAGTTCTAAGGTAGGGACATGTTCAGCATAGCTTTGTGGGCCAAAGGGCCCGTATTTTCCACGTCTCTGTGTATATTTATAAATGTCTCTTAATCAACAGTTTTTAATGAAGAAAAAAAAGCATAATAAAAAAATACAAGGACCTATTATAATTAAAACAGTCAACTGTGCACAAAGTTGGAGGTGTCCACTGCGCCAATCCTATTCACTGATCACCGATACGACTTTCGATCTTCTACTCCATAGAACTGTGCATTTCAGTTGGATTGAAGCCTACCGCCGGTTCTCTCGATCTTCTCTCCACCTCCCACTGTAAAGGGCCTCGACCCCTTTAGTGTCCATCACAAAATCTTCGCCCAACTTTCTCTAGAATCTTCACCCAATTCCACTATCCTGATTGGCTGACCCAACATTCCTAAACGGAACCCTTATCTTTAGCGATACCTCAGACACTACCAGCAGAACACATTGCTTCTACAGTAAACTATTAGCAGTAAACGCTTAACAGGCATTACATAAGTCTCACTAATGGCTACAGTCATAATCCCACATGCTGATCCATTCACTAACATTATCTGCCTTTCCTGCAATACTCCTTGCATTGAAATATACGTAGCTCAGAACATTAGTGCCACCATATTGGACCTTAAGATTCCTGATTTCGTACGTAGGCTTAACAATATCTTTCTTCACAACCACCCCAGTCTCTGTTCTGGTTTTCATCCCCTTACAACTCTATTTAAACCATCCCCCTGTGCAGGACTAGCAAACCTTCCTGCTAGGATATTTGTTACCCTCCAGTTGAGATGCAACCATCCTTTCTGTATAGGTCCCACCCTTCCTTGGAAGAGAGTACAATGATCAAGAAATCTTAAAGCCTCCCTTCTGCACTAACTCCTTGTCCACATATTAAACTATATAATCTTCTTACTTCTGGGCTCACTAGCATGTGGCAGAGGTAGCTATCCTGAGATCACAACCTTGAAGGTCCTGTCCTTTAACTTAGTACCTATCTTCCTGAACTCACTTTGCAGGGCTTTGTACCGACATGAGAAAAACGATACTGCTTTAAAATTTTATTTGTCTTTAAACCTAGCTTACACAGTACCTGTGCAGTGTAAAGCAGCTTTGATCCCAATGTGATCCTTGAGCTTGATGTTTTTTAGCAAATGTTGAAATATCTGGTTCAAGTTGTGACAGCAAAAGCCCATGTGTAACAATCTCTAAGCTGTTTCTGTTTTTCTTTTGTGAGCATATGGTTCACTGCACTGAAGCCTCTTTCAACAAGGTAGGAGGATAGAAATGCAATGAAGAGCAGTTTGGCTCTTCTACAAAGACCAGGAAACTTTGTATGACAGTGCAGCCACATACCACAAAAGCCAACATTTTTGTTTAATCATCATTATGAATTTCAATAATTTCTTCTTGCAAGCTCTCTTCCTATTCTTCCACCTTGCAAAGAAATGGATTCCAGAATTTTGAGATCATTCAAATCCTTGAATCAATTCTGAAAATCCTTCTTCGGTGACAGCAAGTGTAAGTATTCCTCTTGCAAATCACCATCTGTGAAAGAGAGTGCCATACTTTCCATGCAGGGAAACTGAGAACATTCTTTTCCCAATGTTTTCCTTATTTATTTACAATTTTCTGATAAAGATGGACACTGCACTTTTTGCTAGGATTAAATTGAAATTTTCATTCTCTAGTGTCATATTTAGCATGCTCAGTTGTCATTCCGATAATGTCGATAATTCTAGTGTCTCCACGTAGAAGTTCATTATTGTTTCCCAAGCTTTTGTTGACCTTGAGAAATAATTCAACCACATTGTCAAAAAGATCAAAGAAACATTTTAAGCTGCAGCCTTATGGCAGCCAACATACTTCAGTGTGAAGAAGCAAGCATTTAAACTCTTCATCATTATCTTGGCATAACTGGCATAATATTCTGCTATTTAATGGATGAGATTTAATTTTGTTGATAGCAGAGTCATGGTTGAAAAAAAAGTTACTGGCTGAGGTTTTTGGCTGCAAGCTGTTGACGAATTACACAATGGATTGCAAACAGACTTAGAATTTCTTTAGCAAACACAAGGAAATCTGCAGATGCTGGAAATTCAAGCAACACACACAAAATGCTGGTGGAACGCAGCAGACCAGGCAGCATCTATACAAAGAAGCACTGTTGACGTTTCGGGCCGAGACCCTTTGTCAGGATTGGAATTTCTTTATTCGTAAGTGCTATTAAACCAGCATGGCAACCTGTCATATATGGTGCTCCATCTGTTGCACAAGAAATCATGTTCCTAATCAGAATACCTTTATCCTCAATATACATTTTGAGCTCATCGTAGTTTGATTCTCCATTGATGTTTATTTTTAACTTTTTACCAAAGGGAATCTCTTTGTAAACTTTTCCATTTTTGATAAACTGTACATATGATATTTGCAATATCTCATAGTTTTGTATAGTTGTCTCATCCACTTGTATCTCAATTTTTTTGTGTAGCTCTGTGCATAGTTGATACTCAATGTCTTCACTCATTTTATCAATAAGATAAGCTGCAGGGTTATTACTCAAAGGAATTGATTTTAAAATACTGGTATCCATTTTGAGAACAGTGATGAGCACTACTGATACAGCAGGCTTTATTAATCTTTCACCAATTGTATGAGATTTTCCACCCTTTGCTATAATTTTGGAAATGTTTTAAGAAGCAATAAGATCACTATCAGGGTCATCTTTAGCTGTCTTGGCAAATGACTCAAGTGTGCTACACTTTTCAAATTCTTCTTTTATCTGCTGGAACTGAGTAGACTTTTCAGGGTGTCTTTAACAAAAATGTTCCTGGAATCTTGATGGTTTTATGGCTTCATTAGACAGCACAGTATTACAAATGAGACACATGGTGATCTGACGGGAACGGAATAAAACCATACTCCAGGAAGTAGTTTCTGTTTCTTAGCAGGATTAGAATTCAAGGCTTTGCCACCTTCAGACTCACACAGATATGCATTTCTCTGTCAGTAATGGGGCTAAGTTAAAATAAAACATAACACAAACTGGAAATGCCTATCAGATGTTGATGATGACAGCGAGTTGACACAGATGGAACGATGGTAGCGGCACGGAAAGGAACGGCAAAGCGAAGATGAAGATTGTCACAACAGCAAACATTATGTTGACTCAAACTGGAATCTGAATGTTAGTCTGGATAAAGCTGGTGTTCGACAAGCTACCTTTATACTATTCTAGTTGGTATGATTGACTAATTTCGTAAGGTCTGATAGTCCCCAAAGGTGGATCTTGACTGCACATATGTGGCCAAGATTGCTTTGAACACCTCAAGAGGAATCCTCGGGGTTGGCATGTTCACTGATTGGCTCTATTTCACCGTTTGGTTGCCGCCAGCGCTGTATCGTTGCGTGACCTGTTTTCCGTAGATCTGTAGGGAAAGTTGTGAGGGTGTGCTTGACTTACCAACTGTTAACTTGCATGAACAGTTTCCATGGCATGAGTCAAGGGGAATTGCTGGGCACTCTAGTTGCTAATTTATGGATCTCTAATATTGTCTACTTGGTATTGTCAGATTTCAGACAAATTGTGACAACGAGTGCTCTCCGCCAGCAGAGCTATGGTTCTTCCTGTGTTCCAGTGCCTCATCCTCCTTTTTTTGGAAGTGCCTGCTCTACTCAATAATCAGTGAGGTCTCATGCCTCAAGTTAGGGTACCGCTTACCGCACCCCCACCCCAACCCAAAGAACTTGACCATCCCCAATGACTTCGATTTCCCCAAACACCCCCCTAGGACACATAACCATCCCCATTGGGAATCACTTGTCTGAGACAATGGAACCCCGGAATATTAAGCTGCCAGTCCTGTCTCTCCTGCAATCAAGACTCACTAATGGCTACAATATCATAATTCTTGGTGTTGATCTCATCTGCCTTTCCTACAATACTTCTTGCATTGAAACATATTAGTCACACCATGCTCAACCTGTTGATTCTTGACTTTGTCGGAGGTCTAACAACATGCCTCCACAACCTTTCCTCTAATTGCTCCTCGATATCCCTGTTACTATTAGGCAGCCTATAAAAAACACCCAATAAAGTTATTGACCCCTTCCTGTTCCTAACCTCCACCCACAGAGACTCCGTATACAATCCCTCCATGGCGTCCACCTTTTCTGCAGCTGTGACACTATCTCTGATCAATAGTGCCACACCTCCACCTCGTTTGCCTCCCTCCCTGTCCCTTCTGAAACATCTAAAACCCAGCGCTTGAAGTAACCAATCCTGTCCCTGAGCCATCCAAATCTCTGTAATGGCCACCACATCACATCTCCAAGTACTGAACCATGTTCTGTGCTCATCCGCTTTGTTCACAACACTCCTTACATTAAAATAGACACATCTCAAGCCTTCGGTCTGAGCGTGTCCCTTCTCTATCACCTGCCTATCCTCCCTATTGAACCGTCTATAAGCTTTCTCTGTTTGTGAGCTAACCTCCTCTTCCCCAGTCTCTTCAGTTCGGTTCCCACCCCCCAACAATTCTAGTTCAAATTCTCCCCAGTAGCCTTAGCAAGCCTCCCCGCCAGGATATTGGTCCCCCTGGGATTCAAGTGCAACCTGTCCTTTTTGTACAGGTCACACCTGCCCCAAAAGAGGTCTCAATAATCCAGAAATCTGAATCCCTGCCCCCTGCTCCAATCCCTCAGCCATGCATTTATCCTCCATTGAGATTACTACCTTTGCAGTCCTGCTTCTCAACTTCCTTCTTAACTCCCTGTAGTCTTTTTTTCAGGCATGTCAAAATGGTATCATGATTGTCATGCAGTTCCATTGGGAAAATCAGGATGGTAATGTATCTCAAGAGAGTGAGTTTGTTGAATGCCTACAAGATGGCTTTTTAGAGCAGTTTGTCATTAAGCTATATTGGATTGGGTGTTATGTAATAAACCAGAAGTGATTAGGGAGATTAAGGTAAAGAACTCTTGAGAAGCTGTGATCATAATATGATTGAATTACACTTGAAATTTGAATGGGAGAAAGTAAAGTCTGATGTAGCAGCATTTCAGTGGAGTTCAGGAAATTACAGTGGTATGTGAGAGAGGTTGGTCAAAATAAACTGGGAAGAGGTAAACAGGAGCAGAGCAGCAATGGTAAGAGTTTCTGGGAAAAATGAGGAAAGTGCAGGATAGATGTATTCCAAAAATGAAGAAATACTCAAATAGTAAAATAGTGGCTTACTTGGGAAGTCAAAGCTAATATAAAAACAAAAGAGAGGCCATACAACAAAGCAAAAAAAAATACCAGAAAGATAGAAGATTGGGAAACCTACAGAGTGCAACCAGAAGAATCATTAGGAGGGAAAAGATGACATATGAAAACAAGCTAGGAAACAATATCAAAGTTTCTTCAAGGATGTAAAAAATAAAACAGAGATGCAAGTAGATATAGGACCATGAGAAAATGAGGCTGCAGGAATAACAGGGGGTCATGAAGATGGCAGATAAACTAAATAAGTATTTTGCATCAGTGTAGGAGACACAAGCAGTGTGCCAGATGTTGAAGGGTGTGAGGAAAGAAAAGTGAATTCAGTTACTATCACAAGGGAGAAGGTGCTCAAAATGCTAAAAGACTTCAGGGTACGTAAATCCACTGGACCAAATGAACTGCACACTAGGGTTCTGGAAGAGATTGTGGAGGCCTGATCTTTCAAAAATCATTGTACTCTGGCATGGTGCCAGAGGACTAGAAAATTGTAAATATCACTCCACTCTTTAAGAAAGGAGGAAGGCAGTAGAAAGGAAAGGCTGCTTACAAAGTTAAAAGCCCATGGTATTACAGAAAAGTTACTAACATGGTTAGAGCACTGGCTGATTGGTAGGAGGCAGCGAGTGGGAATAAAAGGATCCTTTTCTGGTTGACTCTGGTGACTAGTGGTGTTCTACAGGTGTCAGTGTTTGGACAGCTTTTTATGCTGTATATCAATGACTTAGATGATGGAATAGATGGCTTTGTTACCAAGTTTGCAGATGATACCAAGATTGTGGAGGGGCAGGTAGTGTTGAGTACACAGGTAGGATGCAGAAGGGCTTAGACAGATTTGGAGAATGGGCAAGAAAGGGGAAAATGAAATAGAATGTTGAAAAATGCATGATCATGCACTTTGGTAGTAGAAATAAAAGTGCAGACTTTTTGTTAAATGGAGAGAATATCCAAAAAATTTGAGATGCTAAGGGACACATGACTCCATGAGAAGAACACCCTAAAGGTTAACTTGCAGTTTGAGCTGGCGGTGAGGAAGGCAAATGCCATGCTAGCATTCATTTCAAGAGGTCTAGAATACAAGAGCAGGCTTTATAAGGCACTGTTGAGGTCTCACCTTAAGTATTCTGATCAGTTTGGGCTCCTCACCAAAGATGTACTGGCATTGAAGAGGATTCAGAGGAGGTTCACAAGGATGATTCCAGGAATAAAAGGTTTATCATACAAGGAACATTTGAGAGCTCTGGGTCTGTACTCACTGGAATTTAGAAGGATGAGAAGGTGTGGAGGGGGGATGGAGGGAGATGTCATTGAAACCTTTCAAATGTTGAAAGGCCTAAACAGAGTAGATATGGAAAGGATGTTTCCCATGATGGGAAAGTCTAGGACAAGAGGGCGCTGCCTCAGGATAGAGAAGGATCTATTTGAAATGGAGGTGCGGAGAAATGTCTTTAGCAAGAGGGTAGTGAATTTGTTGCTACATGCAGCTGTGGAGGCCAGGTCATTGGGAGTATTTAAGTCAGAGATTGAAAGGTTCTTGATTGGACATGATCTCAAAGGTTATGGGGAGAAGGCTACAGGGCGAGGCTGAGGAAGGAAAAAAATAATCAGCCATGATTAAATGATGGAGCAGACTTGATGGGCCAAATGGCCTGATTCTACTCCTGTGTCTTACTGTCTTAATTCTCTGGAGACATTGAGGTTACAGAAGGGGGAATATTCAGAATCACTAAGTATGCAGCATGGGTAGGCACTGGGTGAAGAATGAATGGGCAGATTCAGAGGGTGAACTTTTACCTTCCGCTCTTATTTCCAACATAGTTTATTATTGGAAAAGAACCTACTAACAAATATTTACAATCTCACAAAATTCTTATCATGGCATTGAAGAATAGAGATACAGCTGAAGCGATCCCAACACTTTCTGAAAAATTTCCCTTTCGAGTGTCTCGATTTCTGGTGGAACAATAACATAGGGAGTTTGACACTGTGTCTGACTCTGGTACACGTGGTATAGATATGATCAAAAAGTAAAAGTCACTTCCAGGATCAGTCAGTGACCCATGAGTATCTACTTTTTGATCATTCTGAACAATACACTCACTAAACTTTCATTGGAAAGGATGTTGTTTCCGACGGCAGTTCCATGGTGGGGGGTGGGAGAGGACAAAGACAGTGTCATCACTCTCTACACTACTGAGCTTCACTCTCCCACCCTCAATGCTGCCCCCCAAACACCCAACACCCTCTTCACCCCACCTTTCCCACCGTGGTCTGATACATCAATTTCCAAGTTAGCACATCTTCCGCATTGTGTTGAGATGTTGCAGATAGTGAAAGGCTCTATGATGATCCTGACCGCCTGGGCTCACCTTGGAAATACCTGTCCAGGACTTCTCAGCTCCTGATGCCAGGGCAGCTCAGCTATATGACGTCTGGAGAGGGAAAAGTCACAATACTTCATTGACCTCACAGGGGGCAGGGGTTATATGGGTGAGGTTGGAGGACCTCAACATCTCTCTCCCTCCCCACAATACACAAGTTAGGCCTGTTCCTTGCTCATGAACCACCTCCCCCAACCACTTCTTACTTTGTGCACTACTTTGAGCAAGGGTCAAGGCACTTTATTTTCTCTTTTTCCTCCCCACCCATCAGGCTCAAGGACAGTTCCCATTCCACTGTATTATGATTCAATGGTTCCATGGTAAGAAAGGTAGACAGGTGATCACACAACCTTTCTTTTATTGATTTTGCACCTTATCTGTCCACACTTGCACAAAATGTAAAAATTTAGTACAGAATGCAGAATATCTCAATGTACTGATGTGCTGAAATGATTTGTATGGATGGAATGCAAAATCAGATTTCACTTTCTCTCCGGTCACAATAACCCGATTTTTGAATATACTATCAGACACCCTATGAACGAGAGAGCCTCCTGACCTTCAGGAGCTCTTATTAATAGTATTGCCCTCATGAGGAAATTCAGAAAAAAATGTCTTCCCCAATCAGGGACCTTTGTGAAAGGACAGTCTCACCCCTATGAAATAAGGAGTCTCTCGCCCATCGGAGTCCCTTGTTAAAGGGAGAACCCCCTCCCCCCAATAGGAGATCCCTATAAAGAGAATCTCTCCCCTTCATGATGTCTGATTAGGGTCCTGATTGCTTTTATTTGTCAAGTTCAAGTTTATTTTCATTCAGCAACACATGTATACAGCTAAACAAAACTTTCCTCAGGGTCTAATGCGCAAAACACAGCATACTATTATATACAGCACATAAAACAACACTAACTCATTTTTAATGGATAAAAATATTCTGTAGATGTACAAATTGACAAATTATATATATAACATAGTGTTACTCCTAATGGCGCTGTCATAAAATGTGTACTGGGTGATAGCAGGGTATTCAGAAGTCTTCCATCGTGGGGGAAGAAGCTGTTAGTTTCTTGTTCTTATACTGCAGTACCTGCTGCCTGACAGTAGGAGGTCAAAGAGTTTGTGGGAGAGATGGGGGAGGCCCTGAACAATGCTGAGGGCTCTGCAAATACAGCAGTTCTGGTGTACGTCATTGATGGAAGTGTGTGAAGTTACCATAACTTGAGAAGATTCTTGGTAAACTGAAAGATCTGAAGATAGATAACTCATCTGGACCATGTGCTGTACACCCTACAGCTCTGAAAGAGGTGGCTGAAGAGATCATGGAGGTATTAGCAATTATCTTTCAAGAATCACTAGATTGTAGAATGGTTGCGGAAGATTGGAAAATTGCAAATACCACTCCACTCTTCAAAGGAGAGAGGCGGAAGGAAACTATAGGCCAGTTAGTCTGACCTCAATGGCTGGGAAAATGTTGGAGTCAATTATCAACAATGAGGTCTCAGGATACCTGGAGGCACATGATGAGATAGGCCATATGGTTTCCTCAAGGGAAAGCCTTGCCTGAACAATCTGTTGGGATTCTTTTAAGAAATAACAAGCAGGATAGACAAAGGAGAATCAGTTGACATTGAGTACTGTACTTGAGATTTTCAGAAGCCCTTTAACATGGTGCCACACATGGGGCTGCTAAACAAGCATGGTAATACAGGAAAGATTCTAGCATGGATAAAGCAGTGGCTGATTGGTAGGAGGCAAAGAGTGAGAATAAAGGGAGCTTTTTCTGCCTGTGATTAATGATGTTCCACAGGTGTCTGTATTGACAGACTCTTTATACGTTATATGTCAAAGATTTGGATGATGGAATTAATGGCTTTGTTGCAAAGTTTGTAGACAATATGAAGTGAGGTAGAGAGGCAGGTAGTTTTGAGGAAGTACAGTCTGCAGAGGACTTAAGATTAGGAGAAAGAAGTGGCAGATGGACTACAGTGTCAGGTAATGTATAGTCATGCACTTTGGTGAAGAAATGAAAATGTTGACTATTTTCTAAATGGAGAGGATAATACAAAACAACATTGAGGTGCGAAGGTACTTGGGAGTCCCTGAGTAGGGTTCCCTAAAGATTAATTTTCAGGTTGAATCTGTGGTAAGGCAAATACAATGTTATCATTCAAGAGGTTTAGAATACAAAATCAAGGATATAATGTGGACATTTTATAAAGCACTGGCGAGGACTTACTTGGCGTATTGTGAGCAGTTTTGGGTCCCTCATCTTAGAAAGGATGTGCCGAAATTGGAGTGCACAAAGAAGCTTTACAGAAATCATTCCGGATTGATTGGCTTTCATATTAAGAGTGTATGAGATGGCTCTGGGTCTGTATTCATTGGCATTCAGAAGAATGACAGGTGACCTCTTTGAAACCTATTGAATGCTGAAAGGTCTTGATAGGATGATAGGAATGGATGTTTCGGAGATGAAGAGGAATTTCTTTAGCCAGAGAGTGGTGAATCTGTGGAATTCTTTGTCACAAGCAGCTGTGGAGACAAAGTCTTTATTTATATTTAAGGCAGAGGTTGAAAGATTCTTGGTCAGTGCATGAAGGAATAAGGCAGGAGATCAGGTCTTTTATCAAGGTCACCCATGATAAAATGGTGGAGCAGACTTTATGGGTCAAATGGCCTAATTCTTCTCCTATCTTATGGCCTTATTGGTGAGGCATGGTGCAAACTGGGGGACTGTTTTGTTGAGCACCTTCTCTCCATATGCTACATAAGACAGAACTCCAAGGAGGAGGAACATGTCATATGCAGTCTGGGTAGCCTCCAACCTGATCATCCATTTCTCTAAATGTTAGTAATTATTTCTCCCTCCCCCTTCTGTTTTTCCAATCCCCATTCCTGTTACCCTCCCACTCCTAGTCTCATCCACCTAACACTTCCCTCTGGCTCCTCTCCTTGCCCTTTCTACCATGGTCCACTGTCTTCTCCCTTTGGATTGCTTCTTAAGCCCTTTCCCACTTTCAGCGATCCCTCCCAGCGTCATACCTCTTTCCCTCCCCTACCCACCCACCTTCCTCCCCACCTTCTTATTCTAGCTTCTGTCCCCTTCCTTTCCAATCCTGGTCTCAGCATGAAACGTCATGTTTTTTTTAAAAATGTCCATAGATGCTGGCTGACTTGATGAATTCCTCCGAAATCCTGTGTGCTGCACAGAAACTGTACTTTGGTGGCAGTGGATATAATAAACCAGTTTACCCACCATCTACAGGAAGCAACATCCCTCGAAGATCCCACCATCCAGACCTTACCATTTTCTGTATCAGACAGAAAAACAAATCCCACACCACTAGGTTTACGTGCAGATACTTTCCTTCAACTATTTGCTTTTTGAACCAAATAGCACAATCCTAATCACTACAGTTCAGCTACACTATGACCACCATAAAAACAAAGCATTTTACAAAGGCTTTTGAATTAGTACCTGATGTTTCATAACCTGATTGTTATGAAGCATTTCTTGTACTGAATGAGCAAGCTTGCACCAAGCAGGTCTCTGAAACTCAAGTTCACTTTCTTTTATTCAGTTAATGTTTCACACAGGTAAAAGAAAAATAAAATCAGCTTTGAATCTGCAGTTTTCTGGTCTTGAAATAGATGCTTGTCCTTCAAGTCCTTTCATCTGAGTCAAACACACAGGAAACAGGCTACAAAATAAGTAGAATATATATAAGAACTTGAAGATAGATAACTGTGCTGAACCACTGATCTTCAGAACTATATAAAGTGCACAAATACAGCATTCACATGAAAAACAGTGCCAACTACTTATGCTCTGATTATCTGAATGAACTCAGTGAACAGCAATCTCAGACTACTACCTTCTACCAAGCAAAGATTTTTGATTAATTTGCCCAGAAACTAGATTGCATAGCACTTTTTTTTCCCTCCCAGGCTGGTGAACTTTTGCTGCACTGCCTCTATGGTTCTTAGACCTTTGACCCTCAAACCTTTGCTACATTTCCTCTATACTACTAAGATGCGACGAATAAAACTACATGTTATTCCAGGTGTAGCCTGATATAATTTAAGACTTATTTACTCCTGTAAACAAGCTCTCCAATTATAAAGGGCAACTTATCATTTGCCTTCCTGTTCAGTCACAGCTGGTTAACATGACAAAAGTCTGTTTATATTTCCACTCTTTCCTTTCTGTCTTACAACCAATTCTCAAAGAACACAGGAAAGGGTATTCAGCCCAAGATACTGTGCCAAAGTAATTAAATTAACAACCAAATTTTTAACTAAACTAATTCCTTTTGCCTACACAATGCTTATATCATTCCATTTCTTACACATTCATGTGCCAATCTAAAAAGCTGTTGAACATTCTGTCACTACCTGAGGTAGTCCCAGGCACCCACCACCATGTAAAAAAATATCCTGTGCATCACTTTTCAATAAACTCCTCTCATTTTAAATGCATGCATCTTGCGATTAAGCATTTCAACCATGGGGAAAAAATATTTGTTGTCTACTCTATCGATGCCTTTCATAGTGTTGTAAAGCTCTACCAGATCACCCCTTCAGCCTCTGCTGCTCCAGAGAAAACATCCATCTGCCATTTCTGACCATATTTACAACTGATCAATATATTAACCTAATTCCTGTGTTTCTGAAACTCCAAAGTCTACTTGGTCCTAAATCTACTGTACTTGTCATATCTCAAAGTCAAACATGATCTTTCTTCTAAATCTATGCTGTTTCTACTCAATCCTATTATGTTATTCAAGCTGTTGTCTTAATCCATTTTTCATTATAGATTCCAGCTGTTCAGCTAACAATGTTTTCCTCTTTCTCTCCCTCTTCTTCCTTCAATGGTGAAGTCACAATTGTTGCCCTCCAGCCCATAGAATCTGTCAAAAACTGGAAGACTGGAACCAGAGCATGCACTTGGGGTACCTTATTAAAAATTCTGGCATGTGAATAATTGTCTCCTTCAGTTCCTAGATCTCTGATTTCCTTGCCTGTTCCACAGACTTTGAGATCCAATCTCCTGATCTCCTGCTATTTCCAACAATTGGATAGATACTTTATTTATCCCAAAGGAAAGTAATGTCACAGTAGCTTTACAAGTGCACAGATATACAAATATTAGAGAAGAAAGAATAAAAAATAAGTTTCCTCAAAAGTCTAAAAGGAGAGAATCATCACTTCCCCAGCTACAGGTTGACTCAATATAGAGCCTAATGGCCAAGGGTAAGAATGACCTCACATTGCACTCTTGGAGCAGTGCAGTTGTCTTAGTCTATTACTAAAGTGCTCCTCTGTTCAGTCAAGTTTGCACAGGATGAAAAACATTGTCCAAAGTTGCCAGGATTTTCGGTATGGCCCTTTGTTCTACCACAGCCCCAGTTTGACTCCTATATGTTTGACTCCTATAACAATGTTGGCGCATGGCCAAGTGGTTAAGGATTTGAGCTAGCAATCTAAAGGTCATTAGTTTGAGCCTCAGCTGAGGAAGCATGTGTGTCCTTGAGCAAGGCACTTAACCACACACTACTCCTGCACGTTTATAGCCCAGTGGCGGCGGTTGGTGCAGTATGGACAAGACAAGACAAAGCCACCCTTTCTAATCAGTTTATTGTACATGTTGGTAGTACCCATGTTGATGCTATTGTACTAGCAACAGTTTGATAGAACATGTGAAGGTGAAGCCTCCATACTGCAAAGGACCTCAGTCTCCTCAGTCAGTAGAGGCAACTCTGGCCCTTCTTGTACACTGCCTGTATTAGTACCCTACTCATCTGTCATCCAAATGCACCCCTAGGTAATTGTAGGCCTTCACCATTAATAACAGACTTGGTCCTCCTCAGGTCAAACACCATCTCCTTTGTCTTACTAATGTTGAGTTGCAGATGATTCAACTTGCACCATTTGACAAAGTTCTCCACCAGGAACCTGTATTCATCCTCCCATCTTCCCTTTATACACCCAATTATTACTGTCAGAGAATTTCTGCAGATGACATGACTTAGAGTTGTATATGATCATATTCCTGGTATTACCGTTATTCTAAGTTTCTATCACCCACAGCTGAATCAATTTCCCTTTGGGATTATGTTCCCCAAGACTATGTGTAGTATATTTCTAGCCATGGATACACTACTACCTTAAATCTTAGTGTTGACTACCTGTCGTTGTACATCAGAACTGCCTGTCCACCATCACACCTTGCAATAGTTTTATTCAATCAACCTTTGATTAGATTCTAACTTGTTAGAAATAGATTTGTTGTTTAGATTCAAAGATTAAAAGTACATTTATCATCAAAGTATGCAGTATACAACCGACACTCATCTTTCCCACAGTCACAAAACAAAGAATAGCTCCAGAACCAACCTATTGAAAGAAAAACATCAAACACCCCTCCCCCACCATGCAAACGGCAACAAAAAAAGAGCAATAACAGAATATAAAACACAAAATCAAAAGGCTAATTTCAGACCTGTTCTGCAGTGTTCATCATCTGCAGGCCACCCCAATTCAAAAATAGCCCCAAAAGTAGCAACAAAAATAAAGAGCAACCAAAACTAGACCACATCATAAACCTGAAATTCAAGAACCTCCACTGATCTCTATCACCTTCAAACGCAAAGTAAAATTCCATAATAGCATCACAGTTCTCCAAAGATTCCTTTACAATATAAATTAACCCTTCAAGGTCCAAACCAGCCTGTCCTCAGTTGAACCTCCTTTCTGATCAAGAAACTCAGATCCCATGAATTTATCTTCTGCCTTATTGCAGCAACTTTGATCCACTCACTATGTAGCCTAAAGGTGAAGGTGGTGGTTGGCACACTGGCCTCCATTAGCCAGGGTATTAAATATACAAGTTGGTAGGTTATATTACAGCTGTAGAAGACACTGGTGAGGCTGTACTTGGAAGAGTGTGTTCAGGTTGAATGCCCTGCTATAATGCCATAAAGTTGGAAAGAGTGCACAGGAGGTTTACGAAGCTAATGCTGGGACTTGAGGGACTGAGTCAATGGCAGATGCAATCTCAAAGACTCTCCACACGGCTTTAGACCACCTGGACAACAAAAACACCTACGTCAGGATGCTGTTCATTGACTATAGCTCAGCATTTAATACCATCATTCCCAGTATCTTGATTAAATTGTAGAACCTGGGCCTCTGTACCTCCTCTGCAATTGGATCCTCAACTTCTTAACTGGAAGACCACAGTCTGTGTGGATTGGTGATAACATATCCTCCTCGCTGACGATCAACACTGGCGCACCTCAGGGGTGTGCCCTTAGCCTACTGCTCTACTCTATACACAAGATTTTATTTTTAATATATATACAATTTCTTTTTTTGCACAATTTTAATCTATTCAATATACATATAATCAATATACATTTATTTATTTATTTTCTTCTACATTATGCATTGCATTGAACTGCTGCTGAGTTAACAGATTTCATGACACTTGCCGGTGATAATAAACCTGATTCTGATTCTTCTAAACTCCAGTGAGTACAGGCCCAAAACTGCCAAATGCTCCTCATATGTTAACCCCTTTATTCCCAGAATCATTTCTGTGAACCTTCTCTGGACCCTCTCCAATGACAACACATTCTTACTGAGATATGGGGCCCAAAACTGTTGACAATACTCCAGGTGCAGCTTGACTAGTGTCTTATAAAGCTTCAGCATTATCCCCTTGCTTTTATACTCTATTCCCATTGAAATAAGTGCCAATATTGCATTTGCCTTTTTTACCATAGACTCAACCTTTAAATTAACCTTCTGGGAGTCTTCCATAAGGACTCCTAAGTCCCTCTGCACCTCTAATGTTTGAACCTTCTCCCCATTTAGGTAACAGTCCACATTATTTTTCCTTTTACCAAAATGCATTATTATACATTTCCCAACAACGTCTTCCACCTACCATTTTTTTGTTCATTCTTCCAATTTGTCTAAATCCCGCTGCAATCACATTGCTTCCTCAGCACTATCTACCCCTCCACCTATCTTCATATCATCCGCAAACTTTGCCAGAAAGCCATCAATTCCACAACTTAAATCATTAACAAACAATGTGAAAAGCAGTGGTCCCAATGCTGACCCCTGACGAACATCACAAGTCACTGACAGCCAACCAGAAAAGGCCCCTTTTATTCCCACTTGCTGCCCCCTGCCTGTCAGCCATTCCTCTATCCATGTCAGTATCTTTCCTGTAATGCCATAGGATATTATCTTGTTAAGTAGCCTCGTGTGGGGCACCTTATCAAATGCCTTCTGAAAATCCAAGTAAATGACATCCACTGCCTCTCCTTTGTCCACCCTGCTCGTTACTACCTCGAAGAACTCTAATAGATTTGTTGGGCAAGAAACCATGCTGACTTTGACTTACTTTAGTATTAGCCTTCAAGTACCTCAAGACCTTGTCCTTAATAATGGACTCCAACACTTTCCCCAAACACTTAGGCTAACTGGCCTATAATTTCCTCTCTTTTGTCTTCCTCCCTTAAAGAGTGGAGTGATATTTTCAATTTTCCAGTCCTCTGGGACCATGCCAGAATCCAGTGATTCTTGAAAGATTATGAGCAATGCATCCGGTGTCTCTTCAGCAACCTCTCTCAGGACTCTAGAATGTAATCCATCTGGCCCAGGTGACTTGTCCACCCTAAGACCTTTGAGTTTGGCTTGCACTTTTTCCTCTGTAATAGCAATGGCACTCACTCCTGCTTCCTGACACTCACAGACCTCTGGCATATTACTAGTGTCATCCAGTGAAGACTGATGCAAAGTACTGTTACGTACCCGTGACACGTGACAGTGGTGTACTTGTCACGTGACAGGTGTTGAAGCTATACTGGACTTGAGGTAATGGTCTTGTGATAGTGGAGTGACGTCATTTTCCCGCCAGTAGAGGTCATGTGACAGGAGTTTTTTGTTTTTTTTACACAGGGTATAAAAGGAGGACCCCTCCCTGTGAGGAGGGGCAGTTCGTGGCTGGATTTGCCATGTTGACTTCATGCCACTGCGTGATTTAATGTTATGACACAGTTTAGTTGAAAGATGAAGTATCTAATGCCTAAAGTTTAAAAGGTCATTGCCAGCAGTTTCTTTATAATACTGCTAGTTGAAAATCAGTGGAGAGTGAAGATCGGAGTTCGGGAGTTAAAAGAACGAGGAAAGTCAATTTTCGACGGTGAAACAGGTTCGACCTTGTTTGATCCTCATTCGGAAGGAATTCGTTGACTGCCCCCGTGTTAATCCCTGTGAATAGCAGAAAGGATTGGGAACAGTTTTGTAAAGGAAAGGTCAGTGCCTTTAAGCCGTTTCATTCTTCATCTTCCTAAATTCTTCGTGGGAAAAGTTTGATTTAGAATCGCAACAACACGACGTGAAAGAGAATTTAAATCGTCTTAAAAAGTCTCTCCCTTAAATGGACTGTAGGCATTTTAAACTTTTGCAATATTACTTTGAAGAACTGTTTTTGCAACATCGCTTTAAGAACTGTTTAAGCTTCATTGCTTTAAGAATTGTTTAAGCTGCCGCACAGCAGCTGATTTCCGGTTACGTGAGTGGTTTGTTTACTTTTGGGGGTTTGTTTTTCAATGTTTAATAAACGTTTTGTTTGTTATAAAAACCCCTGCCTCACTCATATATTTATTGTTGCTGAATCCGTAACAGTATTTATTAAGTTTTTCTGGCATTTCTTTGCCCCCACCCCATTACTACCTCCCCTGCATCATTTTCTAGTGGTCCAATATCAACTCTCACCTCCCTTTTATTCTTTATATACCGTAGATTCCGGATTTTAAGCCGCTACTTTTTTCCCACATTTTGAACAGCTTTGAACTTTGCGGCCTTTAAAACGGAGCGGCTAATACATGATTTTTTTTCATGCCGCCTCGTAAACATTTTGCCTCGTAACAGTAGACCAATAAAATTGATGAGTAGTTCACAGAGGTCCAATGAAATTGTACAATAAATCAAGCGCACTTTCACAATTAAATTATTGTAAATCAGTCATTTGTACTCACCCTCATCAACATGGAAAACACTCGAAGAAAAGCATTGTGCTGCCTTTATGGCAGTTATTTAGTTTATAATATTTTCACTTAGTAATTCATTTTCTAGTTAAAGTTAGAAGAGTTTTAACTATATTTGTTTTCTGTACTACATCGCGGGATGCTATGACGTCACACCCGGTTTCGCCGCGTCTTGTGGGAAAAATGCCGTTTGCGATAAAACGGGACGGAGGGAGGGAGCGCATTACGCGAGCGGCTTTGGATCTGAGCGAACGCTGCTTTTAAGTTAAAGGCGATCAATAACTTTTCCTGGTAGGCTGCAGTATATATATTTTTTACCAGTCGTTAGGAGATATTGGAATGTTGTTCAGTAAAGAAGTATACGCAACGTATATTTAAAAGTAGCCGCGTTACGGGCACGGTTCGAAAAAAAGCATTTGCAATATATATTTGTTTTTGTTACCATATGGATTTAATTAAAAGTTAAAAAATCCTCACGCGTAATATCTTTCTGTGTAAATATCTCATATTACAACGTGGCACACCTGCGGCCGAAAATCCGGTGCGGCCTGTACAATTAAAAAATTGATTTTATTTCTAAAATTAGAGCCAGCGGCTTTTAATCAGGTGCGCTCTGTAGTCCGGAATCTACGGTAATTGAAAAAAAACTTATAGTCTCTCGCTTTATATTATTGGCTAGTTTGCCTTCACATTTCATCTTTTCCCTTCTTATAGCTTTTGTAGTTGCTTTTTGTTGGATTTCAAATTTTTCCCAATCAGCCAACTTCCCACTCACTTTTGCTACCTTATATGCCTTTTCCTTTGCTTTTATGCAGTCCTTAACTTCCCTTGTCAGTCATGGTTGTGTTATGAATGTACCACAGCTCTGAGGGGCCGAAGGGTGCGGGGTAGCCCCTTCCTTTGTGAGAATCGCAAGATCACTATTAAGTCAGTTCAGGGGACACAAGAAATGAGAGAAAGACATGCAGAATCCACAAAAGGGTTAGAATGTGTCCTGGCCTCCGAAAGGCGGACCCGTTGATACCGGCTATTGTCTCTTGGAGACGGACTTGTGTATTGCATCCTGTACGATGCAATCAAAGCCCCAGGCAATGAACCAAGGAGGAGGTTGGTGGAGGGATTGCATCATCCCCAACCTGATTGACTCCTGAGACCCTGTGAGTCAGGATAAAAAGAGGGTCCGTGGGAACAGCCCCTCAGACGCAACAGAAGAAACGCTAGCGATCCCGTAATAGCAAAAGCCGGTGGAAGGCCACGTGCGTCCGCTTCCATTTGCCCGGAATCGGTGACCTTTGCCACGGAAAAACGGTTTTTAGTTAACAACGGGGAACTCAACTCTCAACGACTCTCGAAGGATTGACATCATAAACAGAATGGGCAAGTTTTAACCCGTCTCTCTCTCTCTAACAATTGCCACACAGGGTCCCCAACGGCTGCAGCCTGTATGAACTGAACGAACTATATATTTCCATCGGACAATTCATTATCCCCTAGACAACGATACAGCTTATTTCTTATTGATTATTATTATACCCGCGCTTTTAGATTTAGTATTGACGACGTATATTATCTGTGTGTTTGCATTGATATTATTTTTGTGTATTTCTATCAATAAATACTGTTAAAAATAGTACCATCAGACTTCAACGGACCTCTCTATCTTTGCTGGTAAGAGACCCAGCTACGGGGTACGTAACAGTTGCCATTTGAGAACGTCATCTTCTGTGGGACATATCTATCCTGCGCCTTGTAAACTCTTCCCAGAAACCAGAGCCACCTCTATTCTGCCTCATTCCTGCCAGAATCCCCCTGCAATCCACCTGGATAAGCTCCTCTCTCATGCCCCTGTAATTCCCTTTATTCCGTTATGATACTGATACATATCACGTATCCTTCTCTCCCCCAGATTTCAGTAAAATTCAATCATATCATGATCACTGTCTCCTAAGGGTTCCTTTACATTAAGCTCCCTAACAAGCTCTGGGTTATTACACAACACCCAATCTAAGATAGTCTTTCCCGAGTAGGCTCAAGCACAAGTTGTTCCAAAAAGCCATCTCATAGGCATTCAACAAATACCCTCACTTGCAATCCAACACCAACCTGCAATGGTCAGAAGTCGCAAAACATTTCTTTATCTTTAACACAGGAGAAACTGTGGATGCTGGAAATCCAAGCAACACACACAGGTGCTGAGGGAACTCACCAGGCCTGACAGCATCTATGGAAAAGAGTAAACAGTCGACATTTCAGTTCAAGATGGTCTCTTTTCCACGGATGCTGCCTGGCCTGTTGAGTTCCTTCGGCATTTTATGTGTGTTGCTTCTTTACCTTTGATGCATGACACCTACTGGAGCGTCTTTGGCTACAAGTCTGGCTACCAACAATGTGAAAGGGGCTTCTGGTTTCCATTCAGACACTTGACTCACCTTTGGTCTCCACTAGACACTCAGCTCTCACCTGTGTTTCCAAGTAGCTGATTGCATGCAACAGCATCCACAACCCAGTTTACCGCTTCCACATGCAGGCTAAAACAGGCAAGGGTAGGCAGCAGCCTCATACCCAGGTGAGATAGGGGCATGCCTGTCCTAGCATGTGAAGTCAGCTTTGGTGGACTGGGTGGATCACATGTACAATGAAATTCCATGGCCAGGAAGTTGTTTCATTCTATAATACTCCATGGAGAGTGAAGAGCATGACATGGCACAAAAGAAGTTATGATCATCGACTGCAACCAAGGGTTCCCCAGCTCTGATGGCTACTCATTTCAGTGGACCTGGACAGTGATAACTGTCCCAGTGCAACGGCTTTGCCAAACCGACAGGTTTCCTGTACATACATACACACACACACACACGCACGTTTGTCATTCAGCTCTAATTGCACTGAGTGGCCTAAGGTAGAAGGAGATGAGTTATACAGCTCTCGTTACATGCACATGCAGTTCAACTCAGTGATTATGCAGAATAATAACTCATCTCCTTCCACTGTAGGCCACGAACTTATCATGCTTGACTAATCTATTGGAGTTTTTCGAGGATGTAACCAGGAAGTTAGACAAGGGAGATCCAGTGGATGTAGTGTACCTCAATTTTCAGAAGGCATTTGATAAGGTCCCACATAGGAGATTGGTGGGTAAAATCAGAGCTCATGGCATGGGGGGGGGGGGGGGGGGGATATTGACATGGATAGAAAACTGGTTGGCAGATAGAAAGCAAAGGGTAGCAGTGAATGGGTGTTTCTCGGAATGGCAGGTGGTGACTAGTGGGGTGCCACAGGGCTCGGTATTGGGACCACAGCTGTTTACGATTTACATCAACGATTTAGATGAAGGCATTGAGAATAACATCAGCAAGTTTGCTCATGATACTAAACTGGGTGGCAGTGTGACATGTGATGAGGATGTTAGGAGAATTCAGGGTGACTTGGATAGGCTGGGTGAGTGGGCAGATACTTGGCAGATGACGTTTAATGTGAATAAGTGTGAGGTTATCCACTTTGGGAGTAAGAACAGGAAGGCGGATTATTATCTGAACGGTGTAGAGTTAGGTAAGGGAGTAATACAAAGAGATCTAGGAGTCCTTGTTCATCAGTCACAGAAGGTGAATGAGCAAGTGCAGCAGGCAGTGAAGAAGGCTAATGGAATGTTAGCCTTTATTACAAAGGGAATTGAGTACAAGAGCAAGGAAGTCCTTTTGCATTTGTACAGGGCCCTGGTAAGACCACACCTGGAGTACTGTGTACAGTTTTGGTCTCCAGGGTTAAGGAAGGACATGCTGGCTGTAGAGGAAGTGCAACGTAGATTCACGAGGTTAAATCCTGAGATGTCCGGACTGTCTTACGCAGAGAGGTTAGAGAGACTGGGCTTGTACACGCTGGAATTAAGGAGATTGAGAGGGGATCTGATTGCAACATATAAGATTATTAAGGGATTGGACAAGATAGAGGCAGGAAATATGTTCCAGATGCTGGGAGAATCCAGTACCAGAGGGCATGGTTTAAGAATAAGGGGTAGGTCATTTGGGACAGAGTTAAGGAAAAACTTGTTGTCCCAGAGAGTTGTGGGGGTCTGGAATGCACTGCCTCGGAAGGCAGTGGAGGCCAATTCTCTGGATGCTTTCAAGGCGCTAGATAGGTATCTTATGGATAGGGGAATCAAGGGATATGGGGACAAGGCAGGAACCGGGTATTGATAGTAGATGATCAGCCATGATCTCAAAATGGTGGTGCAGGCTCGAAGGGCCGAATGGTCTACTTCTGCACCTATTGTCTATTGTGTGGCTAGGCATAGCTCAAATAGTCTATAAATTTGCTGACGATCCAGCCATTGTTGGTAGAATCTCAGGTGGTGACGAGAAGGCGTGCAAGCGTGAGATATGCCAACTAGTGGAGTGGTGCCGCTGCAACAACCTGGCACTCAACATCAGTAAGACAAAAGAGCTGATTGTGGGCTTCAAGAAAGGTAAGACAAAGGAACACATAGCAATCCTCAGAGGGATCAGAATTGGAGAGAGTGAGCAGTTTCAAGTTCCTGGGTGTCAAGATCTCCGAGGATCTAACCTAGTCCCAATATATCCAATGCAGTTATAAAGAAGACAACACAGTGGCTATATTTCTTTAGGAGTTTGAAGAGATTTGGCATGTTAACAAATACACTTAAAAGCTTCTATAGATGTACCTTGCAGAGTATTCTGACAGATTACATCACTCTGGTATGGGGGGGGGTGGCCACTGCACAGGGCCGAAAGAAGCTGCAGAGAGTTGTAAATCTAGTCAGCTCCATCTTGAGTACTTGCCTACAAAGTACCCAGGACATCTTCAGGGAGCAGCGTCTCAGAAAGACAGTGTCCATTATTAAGAACCTCCAGCACCCAGGGCATGCCCTTTTCTCACTATAACCATCAAGTAGGAGGTACAGAAGCCTGAAGACACACACTCAGCAATTCAGGAACAGCTTCTTCCCCTCTAAATGGACATTGAACCTGTGGACATTACCTCACTTTTTTAAAATATACAGTATTTCTGTTTTTGCATGTTTTTTAATCTATTCAATATGTATACTGTAATTGACTTATTTATTATTATTATTTTTATTTTATTTTATTTGTAATTTTATTATGTATTACATGGAATGGTTGCTGCTAAATTAACAAATTTACGTCACATGCCAGTGATAATAAACCTGATTCTGACTGAGCTGTGAAGAGGGGTTGACCAGTTTGCAACTTTTTTCATTGGTGTGCTGAATGAGAGAAGATCTCAAAGAGGTGTATCAGATCATGAGAGGCATCGATGGATGAATACATGTTTTAATCCAAGTTGGGAAATAGTTTAAGGTCTTTTAAGAGACTCCTGGATAGGTACATGGAGCTTAGAAAAATAGAGAGCTATGGGTAACCCTAAGTAATTTCTAATGTAAGGACATGTTCGGCACAGCTTTGTGGGCTGAAGGGCCTGCATTGTGCTGTAGGTTTTCTATGCTTCTATGAAAGGGAGAGAGATTTAATGGATTTAATGGGGGGGGGGCAATACTCTTTACAGAGAGTGGTCGATAAATGGAATGAACTGCCAGTGCAAGTGATTGATGTAGGTACATTAGCAACATTTAAAAGGTATTTGGATGAGTACATGTATAATAAATGCTTTGAGGTTAAGGGCCAAATGCAGGCAAATGAGTCTAGTCTATATGGGAATCTGGTGAGTATGGACCAGATGGGCTGAAGGACCCATTTCTATGTTGTGTGACTATGAATAAAGTTGACCATGAATACAGTGGGTTTCAGTTAATTCGGATATATCAGGACTAGTACATTTTGGTCCAATTAAGCAGCTGCCCCATTTGCCAAAGTTTCATGGAGATACTTTAAAACATATAAAAAGACAAATTACCATTTAACTGAGTAACAAATTATGTATCTAAATGAAATGCAAAAACAGAACACTAACAATGCTATAAAATCTGCATTCCTAATAGCTATCGACCAAATAATATGCTGCCATGTTTTTTATAACCCTGTATCCTTCAAGTAATCATTTACATTGCAACATTCAAGGTGAGGGTCAATACCTTCAAATTCTTTGTAGTTCCTACCTTGAAGTAGTGAAATCATTTCACCTGCACTGTCTGAACAGTTTCTGGCATCTCCAAGTCTGAATGCTTGAAACCACAGTGAGCAAAACACTTCTGAACTGTCTTACTGTTTATTTCTTGCCAACTATCAGTAAACTAAAATCACTTTTTTTTTTAAACAAATCCATGCAAATAATGCTATTTAAAAACTGTTCACTCTAAGCACATTGCAGTGTGTAATGGCCAGACAAGTGCATGTGACTGACACTAGTTAGAAGCTTCCGCAACAGTGTTCTGTCCCACTTAAGTGGTATAATATCCCAAATGACAGGAATTTTGATTATTTTCTTGATTAGTGATTGTTCTTTCAGATTTGTCCCAAACTAGATGGCCCAATAAACTGGAATCCACAGGAGACAGACAGGTGGGTCACAGTCAAGGGCGGGAAGGGGAAGAGTCAGGTACTCTACAGAGTACCCCTGTAGTTGTACCCCTTGACTCTTGTTTGAGTACTGCTGGGGGGGGGGGGAGGGAACAGCCTACCTGGGGGAAGCAACAGTGGCTGTGCCTTTGGCACAGAGTCTGGCCCTGTAGCTCAGAAGGGTAGAGAAGGGAACAGGAGGGCAGTAGTGAAAGGGGACTCTATAGTTAGGGGGTCAGACAGGTGATTCTGTGGACACAGGAAAGAAACTCAGATGGTAGTTTGCCTCCCAGGTGCCAGGATCCGGGATGTTTCAGATCGCGTCCAAGATATCCTGCGGTGGGAAGGAGAATAGCCAGAGGTCGTGGTACATACTGGTATCAACGACAGAGGTAGGAAAAGAGAAGAGGTCCTGAAAAAAAAGACTACAGGGAGTTGGGCAGGAAGTTGAGAAGCAGGTCTGCAAAGGTAACAATCTCGGGATTACTGCCTGTGCCACACGACGGTGAGAATAGGAACAGAACGAGGTGGCTGAGGGATTGGAGCAGGGGGCAGGGATTCAGATTTCTGGATCATTGGGACCTCTTTTGGGGCAGGTACAAAAAGGATGGGTTGCACTTGAATCCCAGGGGGACCAATATCCTGGCGGGGAGGTTTGCTAAGGCTACTGGGGAGAGTTTAAGCTAGAATTATTGGGGGGTGGGAACTGAACTGAAGAGACTGGGGAAGAGGAGGTTGGCTCACAAATAGAGAAAGCTTGTAGACAGTGAGAGAGGGAGGATAGGCAGATGATAGAAAAGGGACGCGCTCAGAACAAAGGTGTGAGATGTGTCTATTTTTACGCAATGAGTGTTGTGAACAAAGCAGATGAGCTTAGAGCGTGGATCAGTACTTGGAGATATGATGTGGTGGCCATTACAGAGACTTGGATTGCTCAGGGACACGAATGGTTACTTCAAGTGCCAGGTTTTAGATGTTTCAGAAAGGACAGGGAGGGAGGCAAAAAGAGGTAGGGACATGGCACTGTTGATCAGAGATAGTGTCACAGCTGCAGAAAAGGTGGACGCCATGGAGGGATTGTGTACTGAGTCTCTGTGGGTGGAGGTTAGGAACAGGAAGGGGTCAATAACTTTATTGTTTTTTTTTATAGGCCGCCCAACAGTAACAGGGATATCACAGAGCAGATAGGGAAACAGATCCTGGAAAAGTGTAATAATAACAGAGTTGTCATGATGGGAGATTTAAATTTCCCAAATATCGATTTGCTCTAGGGAGATGCCAAGGGTTTAGATGGGGTGGAGTTTGTTAGGTGTGTTCAGGAAGGTTTCTTGACTCAATATGTAGATAAGCCTACAAGAGGAGAGGCTGTACTTGATTTGGTATTGGGAAATGAACCTGGTCAGGTGTCAAATCTCTCAGTGGGGGAGCATTTTGGAGATAGTGATCAAGATAGTGCTGCATCCACAAAGCAAACAGCATTGTGAAGGACCCCACGCACCCCTCATACAAACTCTTTTCCCTCCTGCCGTCTGGGAAAAGGTACTGAAGCATTCGGGCTCTCATGACCAGACTATGTAACAGTTTCTTCCCCCAAGCTGTCAGACTCCTCAGTAACCAGAGACTGACATCTTACTGCCCTATTGTCTTGTTTTTTATTTATTGTAATGCCTGCACTGTTTTGTGCACTTTATGCAGTCCTGGGTAGGTCTGTAGTCTAGTGTAGTTTTTTTCTGTGGTGTTTTTTTTAAACATAGTTCAGTCTAGTTTTTGTACTGTGTCAGGTAACTCCATGTCCTGATAAAACATCTCATTTTTACTATGTACTGTACCAGCAGTTATGGTCAAAATGACAATAAAAGTGACTCGACTTGACTAATTCTGTCTCCTTTACAATAGCATTGAAGAGATATAGGAACAGACAAGTTAGAAAAGTGTTTAATTGGAATAAGGGGAATTATAAGGCCATCAGGCATGAAACAGGAGGCTTAAACTGGAAACAGATGTTCTCAGGGAAAAGTACAAAAGAACTGTAGCAAATATTCAGGGGATATTTGTGTGGAGATCTGTATAGGTATGTTCTAATGAGACAGGGAAGCTATGATAGGGTACAGGAACCGTGGTGTACAAAGGCTGTAATAAATCTAGTCAAGAAGAAAAGAAAAGCTTATAAAAGGTTCGGAGAGCTAGGTAATGTTAGAGATCTAGAAGATTATAAGGCTAATAGGAAGGAGCTTAAGAAGGAAATTAGGAGAGACAGAAGGGGCCATGAGAATGCCTTGGCGGGCAAGATTAAGGAAAACCCCAAGGCATGGCTTTGTGAAGGGAAGGTCATGCCTCACGAGCCTAATTGAGTTTTTTGAAGAGGTTACAAAAGAAATTGATGAGGGTAGCGTGGTAGATCGGGTATACATGGATCTTAGCAAGGCATTTGACAAGGTCCCCCATGAAAGACTCATCCAGAAAGTCATGAGGCATGGTATCAGTGGAACCTTGGCTGTTTGGATAAAAAAAATTGGCTTACAGGAAGAAAGCAGAGGGTAGTAGTGGAAGGTAAGTATTCTGCCTGGAGGTTGGTGACTATTAGTATGCCGCAAGGATCTGTCCTGGGACTCCTGCTCTTTGTGATTTTTATAAATGACCTGGATGAAGAGGCGGAAGGATGGGTGAGTAAGTTTGCAGATGACAAGGAAGATAGTTAAGAAGGCCTATGGGATGCTAGGCTTCATTAATAGGGGGACTGAGTTCAAGAGTAGAGAGGTCATGTCCCAACTCTACAAATCTCTAGTGAGACCACACTTAAGAGTATTGTGTTCGGTTCTGGTCACCTCATTATAGGAAGGATGTGGAAGCTATGGAGAGGGTGAAGAGGAGATTTACCAGGATGTTGCCTATATTGGAAAACAAGTCTTATGAGGCAAGGTTAGCTGAGCTGGGACTTTTCTCTTTGGAGCGTAGAAGGATAAGGGGGGACTCGATAGAGGTCTACAAGATTATGAAAGGCAGAGATAGAGCGGATAGCCAGTACCTGTTTCCCAGGGCACGAATAGCAAACACCAGAGGGCATATGTACAAAGTTAAGGGAGGGAAGTTTAGGGTAGATGTCAAGAGTAAGTTTTTTTAAACAGAGGGTTGTGGATGCCTGGAATGACTTGCCTGGGATGGCGGTGGAGGCTAAAACATTAGGGGTATTTAAGAGCCTCTTGGACAGGAACATGGATGAAAGTAAAATAGAGGGTTACGGGGTAGTGTAGGTTTAGTACTTTTTTTTAAAAGGAATATATGGGTCAGCACAACATCGAGGGCCGAAGGGCCTGCACTGTGCTGCAGTATTCTAGTGTCTAGTGCATTCTACAAGTATGTGAAGAGCAAGACGATAAGATATGAAAGAATAGGACCGATCAAGTGTTTGAGTGGGAAAGTGTACAGAACCGGAGGAAATACCAGAGGTACTTAATGAATACTTTACTTATGGAAAAGGATCTTGGCGATTGTAGTGATGACTTTCAGCAGACTGAAAAGCTTGAGCATGTAGATATTAAGAAAGAGGATGTGCTGGAGCTTTTGGAAAGCATCAAGTTGGATAAGTCGCCAGCACCGGATGAGATGTACCCCAGGCTACTGTGGGAAGCGAGGTAGGAGATTGCTGAGCCTCTGGCGATGATTTTTGCATCATCAATGGGGATGGGAGAGGTTCTGAAGAATTGGAGGGTTGTGGATGTTGTTCCTTTATTCAAGAAAGGGAGTAAAGATAGCCCAGGAAATTATGGACCAATGGGTCTTACATCAGTGGTTGGTAAGTTGATGGAAAAGATCCTGAGAGGCAGGATTTATGCACATTTGGAGAGGTGTAATATGATTAGCAGTAGTCATCATGGTTTTCTCAAGGGCAGGTCATGCCTTACAAGCCTGATTGAATTTTTTGAGGATGTGACTAAACACATTGATGAAGGAAGAGCAGTAGACGTAGTGTATATGGATTTCAGCAAGGCATTTGATAAGGCTTATTGAGAAAGAGGCATGAGATCCAAGGGGACATGGCTTTGTGGATCCAGAACTGGCTTGCCCACAGAAGGCAAAGAGTGGTTGTAGAAGGGTCATATTCTGCAGGGAGGTCAGTCACCAGTGGGGTGCTTCAGGGATCTGTTCTGGGACCCTTACTCTTCGGGATTTTTACAAATGACTTGGATGAATAAGTGGTGGGATGGTTTAGTAAGTTTACTGATCACACAAAAGTTGGAGGTGTTGTGGATAGTGTGGAGGGCTGTACAGCGGGATATTTATAGGATGCAAAACTGGGCTGAGAAGTGGCAGATGGAGTTCAACCCAGATAAGTGTGAAATGGTTCATTTTGGTAGGTCAAATATGATGGCAGAATATAGTATTAATGATGAGACTCTTGGCAGTGTGGAGGATCAGCAGGATCTTGGGGTCCGAGTCCACAGGACGTTCAAAGCAGCTGCGCAGGTTGACTCTGTGGTTAAGAAGGTGTACGACGTATTGGCCTTCATCAACCGCGGAATTGAATTTAGGAGCAGAGATGTGATATTGCAGCTATATAGGATCCTGGTCAGAACCCATGGAGTACTGTGCTCAGTTCTGGTCACCTCACTAGAGGAAGGACGTGGAAGCCATAGAAAAGGGGCAGAGGAGATTTACAAGGATGTTGCCTGGATTGGGGAGCATGCCTCATGAGAGCAGGTTGAGTGAATTCGGTCTTTTCTCCTTGGAGCTACAGAGGATGAGAGGTGACCTGATAGAGGAGTATAAGACGATGAGAGGCATTGATTGTGCGGATAGTCAGAGGCTTTTTCCCAGGGCTGAAATGGTTGCCACAAGAGGACACAGGTTTAAGGTGCTGGGGAGTAGGTACCGAGGAGATGTCAGGGGCATGTTTTATTACTCAGAGTGGTGAGTGCATGGAACGGGCTGCCAACAACGGTGGTGGAGGTGGATATGATAGGGTCTTTTAAGAGACTTTTAGATAGGTACATGGAGCTTATTAAAATAGAGGGCTATAGATAAGCCTAGTAATTTCTAAGGTAGGGTCATGTTCGGCAGAACTTTGTGGGCCGAAGGGCCTGTATTGTGCTGTAGGTTTTCCATGTTCCTATGTTTGTATGTACTGAATTATCCTGTTACAAGCACTTGAAACTTCTGATCTCTGCCAGATGCAATAATGCAACTACTATCAATGACTCCCAACTTCTGCCATTTCTAATTTTGTCCCAAATGGATTCTAATTCTACACCATGATCTGTTATGCTACGAAAATTTCTCACAAAAAAAAATTACCTTGCCCATAAATATGACTACAGCACTCTTTCTTCTTAACAATGGTCAGTAGACTAGACAACATCTATGGGATTAGAAACAAAGCTCCCATTTTGGATCAAAGACTTTTCATGGGGAAACCAAAAAAATTTGTTAAATTGCAGAAAAGTGGGAAGTACTAGTCCTTCCTTAGTTTGATCTCTCAAAATGCAATACCTCACATTTATCTGAATTGAAAGCTATTTGCTAATCCTCAGCCCATATACCTAGCTGATCAAAATCCCACTAACTTTTCATACCCTTCCATACTGTGTAATACAAGCTATTTTATTATCCACAAATTTACCAACTTTATCTTGCACATTCAGATCCAATAATTTATATAAAATACAACATTACAACATCTAATTTTGCAGAGTCTTTGCAGCCTGATTTGCCAACACTAAATGCAATATTTTAGTGAACCAAGAACAGTCATAATCGAATCCGAATGATATAATGGAAACAAAGTAAATAGACATTTGCTTTTAGAATGCTTGGTGAAATTAATGAAGAGGTATATGCCTTCGGGGCACAAACCCCCAACTATGGAATCATTATTTATTTAAAGAAATGTATGCACCCCACACTGAAATAGAACATAGAAATATACAGCACAGGAACGTTGTGCCAAACTAACTAGCAAGTAAATGCCTAACTAACTCCTTCTGCCTAAACAATGTCCATATCCCTCAATTCTCTGCAATGCGTGTGCCTAAGTACCTCAAATGCCTCGACTGTATCTGCCTCTACCATCACCCTGGCAGCAAGATTCCTAATGTCTACTCTATCCAAACCTCTCATAATCCTGTAAACTTCTTTCAGGACTTCTCATCCTCTTGTGCGCTACAGAAAATAAACCAAATTTATCTCACTGCCCTCTAATGCAGCAGCATCCTGGCAAACCTCCTTTAACAGAGCAACCAGAATTGAACACAATACTCTAGATACAACCTTACAAGAGGTTTAGAAAGCTGCAACACAACTTTCAGACTCAAACTCAGTGTCTCGAGTATTAAGTAATAAATATGTCTTCTTTACCACCTTATTAACCTGTGCAGCCACTGGACTTAGGACTCAGTTAATACTTTAAACTATTCTACTTTACTTTCACAATCCAGATGCATCAATCAAACACTACTTTGCCATTGAAATGAGGAATAAGAAATTTTACCAAACTTCAAGTTAGTTCCACATTTCAACTAATTATTAATCCTTTCACTCACAGACTCTGGTGGGACACTGGATGACTCCTTCATTTTGGAACCTGTACCTAAAAACAAACAAAAATGAACATAATCACACATTGCTGTAACTTGATTAAAGAATTATTCTTCCAGGAATTTGAATGTGTTATCACAATTAGACCTGCTCTTGCTGTCCAGAGGACAGTAAATGATTTCACCTATATTAACCATGCCACTTATTCAGATAAATAATTTTACATTTCTGAAGTTTCTGCAAAAAACATTCCATTAAAAATCTATTAAGCATTTTAAATAAAAAGTATGCTTAATGTGCAAAGGAGTAAGAAGCAAAACGTGAGACAATGAGCTGGAACACAAAGACAAGGAGAGTACAGAGGTCACAGTGCAACAAATTACTGTGGAGAAATTCACTCTGAAAGGAGGAAGTGCTGTTGGTAGGAGGATTAACCTGCTTCCCAAAATTTATTTCTCAATTTGCTTCAAAGTACATTGCTAGTTTCCATGGTGCTTGGCAGCTTGCAATGCACCAATGGACTAGTGTATTTCTCACGTTTGAAGAAATATTCCAGCAAAAACTAGGTAATGATATGAATCTAGACGATTATAAGGATGACAGGAAGGAGCTTAAGAATGAAATTAGGAGAGCCAGAAGCGGCCATGAGAAGACCTTGGCAGACAGGATAAAGGAAAATCCCAAGGCGTTCTACAATTATGTGAAGAACAAGAGGATAAGACATAATAGGACCAATCAAGTGTGACAATGGAAAATTGTGTATGGAACTGGGGGAAATAGCGGAAATACTTAATGAATACTTTGCTCCAGTATTCACTATGGAAAAGGATCTTGGTGATTGTAGGGATGACTTGCAGTGGACTGAAAAGCTTGAGAATGCAGATATTAAGAGGATGTGCTGGAGCTTTCGGAAAGCATCAAGTTGGATGTACCCCAGGCTCATGTGGGACGAGGGAGGAGATTGCTGAGCCTCTGGCAATGACTTTTGCATCAATCAGGATGGGAGAGGTTCCAGAGGATTGAAGAGTTGCGGATGTTGTTCCCTTATTCAAGAAAGGGAGTAGCGATAGCCCAGGAAATTATAGGCTAATGAGTCTTACTTCAGTTGTTGGTAAATTAGAACATAGAACAATACAGCACAGTACAAGCTGTAAGGCTTACAATACTGTGCCGACCCTTAAACCCTGCCTCCCATAAAACCCTCCACCTTAAATTCCTCCATATACCTGTGTAGTAGTCTCTTAAATTTCTTAAAATTGATAGAGTAGATCCTGAGAGGCAGGATTTATGAACATTTGGAGAGGCATAATATAATTAGGAATAGTCAGCATGGCTTTCTCAAAGGCAGGTCGTGCCTTACGTGCCTGTTTGAATTTTTTGAGGATGTGTCTAAAGTGTACATTGATGAAGGTAGAGCAGTAGATGTAGTGTAAATGGATTTCAGCAAGGCATTTGATAAGATACCCCATCCAAGGCTTAGTGAGATAATAAAGACACATGGGATTCAAGGGGACATTGCTTTGTGGATCCAGAACTGGCTTGACCACAGAAGGCAAAGAGTGGTTGTAGACTGGTCATATTCTGCATCGAGGCCAGTGGCGTGCCTCAGGGATTTTGATTCGGAACCAGAAGGCAGCAGGAGAGCACCTAAGGGAGCTGGAGCGGGCAGCGGAGTGAAAGGGCTTTGTCTCCACAGGCTTCGGCGGTAACGGGACGAGGTGAGGCTGTTGTTGATTGCAAAAGGAGGTAGTATATGTGTCAGGCCAGTTTTCTATGGTCGGTGTCAGACGTGGGAGGTCCTGGAGACTCCCGGCGTCCTGGATGGCCACATCTGCACCCGGTGCATCAAAATGCCATTCCTAAGGGACCGTGTTAGGGAACTGGAGCTGCAGCTCGATGACCTTCGTCTGGTCAGGGAGAGTGAGGAGGTGATAGAGAGGAGTTACAGACAGGTGGTCACTCAGTGGCCACAGGGGACAGAGAAATGGGTCACAGTCAGGAGACGGAAGGGGAAGAGTCAGGTACTAGAGAGTACCCCTGTGGCTGTACCCCTTGACAATAAGTACTCCTGTTTGAGTACTGTTAGGGGGGACAACCTACCTGGGAGAAGCGACCGTGGCCGTGTCTCTGGCACAGAGTCTGGCCTTGTGGCTCAGCAGGGTAGGGAAAGGAAGAGGAAGGCAGTAGTGATAGGGAGCTCTATAGTCAGGGGTTCAGACAGGTGAATCTGTGGACACAGGAAAGAAGCTCGGATGGTAGTTTACCTCCCAGGTGCCAGGGTCCAGGATGTTTCTGATCGCGTCCAAGATATCCTGCGGTGGGAGGGAGAATAGCCAGAGGTCGTGGTACATATTGGTACCAATGACACGGGTAGGAAAAGGGAAGAGGTCCTGAAAGAAGACTACAGGGAGTTAGGAAGGAAGTTGAAAAGCAGGACCTCAAAGGTAGTAATCTCGGGATTACTGCCTCTGCCACACGACAGTGAGAATAGGAATAGAATGAGGTGGAGGATAAATACGTGACTGAGAGATTGGAGCAGGGAGCAAGGATTCAGATTTCTGGATCATTGGGACCTCTTTTGGGGTGGGTGTGACCTGTACAAAAAGGACAGGTTATTCCTCTGCCCCGGGAAACAGTTGAGGCCAGTTCATTGGCTATATTTAAGAGGAAGTTAGATATGGCCCTTGTGGCTAAAGGGATCTGGATATGGAGAAAAAGCAGGTACAGGGTTCTGGAGTTGGATAATCAGCCATGATCATACTGAATGGCGGTGCAGGCTCAAAGGGCCGAATGGCCTACTCCTGCACCTATTTTCTATGTTTCTATGCAGAAGGAGTGTCCACAGAGTCAGTCTGGGTGAAAGTCAGAAATAGGAAGGGATCAATCACTGTGCTGGGAGTAGTCTACAGGCCCCCAAATAGCCCTCAGTACACCGAGGAGCAGATAAATAGGCAAATTTTAGAATGGTGCAGGAAATACAGGGTAGTAGTTATAGTAGTTATGGCACCTCCTGAGTGCAAGGGGGATAGATGGGGCTGAATTTGTCAGGTGTGTTCAAGAGGGATTCCTGACACAGTATGTGGACCGGCCAACAAAAGGTGAGGCTATACTGGATCTAGTTGAGTAATGAACCTGGTCAGGTGACAGACCTCTTGTTGGGGCAGCATTTTGGTGAGAGTGACCACAACTCCCTTAGCTTCAGCATAGCTATGGAAAGGGATAAAATCAGACAAAATGGTAAAGTGCTTAACTGGGGAAGGGCTAACTTTGAAGGGATAAGGCAGGAACTAGCGAGAGTAAATTGGAAACAGATGTTCAAAGGGGAAAGCACAGAAGTAATGTGGGAGAAGTTTAGGGACCACTTGAGCTGGGTTCAGGATAGGTTTGTCCCACTGCGGCAAGGAAAAAGTGGTAGGAAAAGGGAATCATGGCTGATGAAACACGTGAGGCAACTCGTCAAGAGGAAAAAGGAACCATGTGTTAGATATAAGAAGCAGGAAGGGCTTATGAGAAATATAGGGTAGCCAGGAAGGAGCTAAAGAAAGGACTTAGGAGAGCTCAAAAGGAGCATGAGAAGGCCTTGGCATGTAGTATTAAGGAGAACCACAAGGCATTCTATGCATATGTGAAGAATAGGAGGATGACGAGAATGAAGGATAAAGAGGGCAACATATGCCTAGAAGCGGAGGATGTTGGGGAGGTCCTAAATGAATACTTTGCTTCAGTATTCACAAGTGAAAAGGATCTTGATCAGGATGAGGTCAAAGTAGAGCGGCCTGTGTGCTGAACAATATGGAGATTAAGGAAGCAGTAGTGCTGGTTCTTCTTAAAAACATTAATATTGATAAATCCCCAGGGCCTGATATGATACACCCCAGGTTGCTGTGGGAATTGAGAGAAGAGATCGCAGGAGCATTAGCTATGATCTTTGAATCTTCTTTGGCTGCGGGGGAAGAACCGGAGGACTGGAGAATGGCAAATGTAGTTCCCTTGTTTAAAAAAGGTAATAGGGAGAAACCTGGGAACTATAGACAGGTGAGTCTTACGTCAGTAGTATGCAAACTACTGGAAAGGATTCTTAAGGATAGGATCTACAAGCATTTGGAGAAGTACAGTCTACTCATGGATAGTCAACATGGCTTTGTGAAGGGAAGATCGTGCCTCACGAGCCTGACTGAGTTTTTTTAAGAGGTAACAAAAGAAATTGATGAGGGTAGGGCAGTGGATGTGGTCTACATGGACTTTAGCAAAGCATTTGACAAGGTCCCTCATGACAGACTCATCCAGAAAGTCATGAGGCATGGGATAAGAGGAACCTTGGCTGTTTGGATAAAAAATTGGCTTAAAGGAAGAAAGCAGAGGGTAGTTGTGGAAGGAAAGCATTCTGCCTGGAGGTCGGTGACTAGTGGAGTGCCGCAAGGATCTGTCCTGGGACCCTGGCTATTTGTAATTTTTATAAATGACCTGTGTGTAGAGGCAGAAGGATGGGTGAGTAAGTTTGCAGATGACACGAAGATTGGAGGAGTTGTGGATGGAGCTGTAGGTTGTCGAAGGTTACAAGAGGATATAGGCAGGCTGCAGAATTGGGCAGAAAAATGGCAGATGGAGTTCAATCCGGACAAGTGATGCATTTTGGAAGGACAAATCAGAAGACTGAGTACAGGATTAATGGTCAGTTACTTAAGAGTGTGGATGAACAAAGGGACCTTGGTGTTCAAATCCATACATCCCTCAAGGTCGCTGCACAGGGTAGTTAAGAAGGCCTATGGGATGCTAGGCTTCATAAACAGGGGGACTGAGTTCAAGAGTAGAGAGGTCATGTTGCAACTCTACAAATCTCTGGTGAGACCATACTTAAAGAGTATTGTGTTCAATTCTGGTCACCTCATTATAGGAAGGATGTGGAAGCTATGGGGAGGGTGCAGAGGAGATTTACCAGGATGTTGCCTGGTGTGGAGAACAAGTCATATGAAGCAAGGTTAGCAGAGCTGGGACTTTTCTCTTTGGAGCGTAGAAGAATGAGAGGGGACTTGATAGAGGTCTACAAGATTATGAGAGGCATAGATAGGGTGGATAGTCAGTACCTGTTTCCCAGGGCACCAATAGCAAACACCAGAGGGCATATGCACAAAATTAAGGGAGGGAAGTTTAGGGGAGACATCAGGGGTAAGTTGTTTTTTTGGGGGTTTTTTTTTATACACACAGAGGGTTGTGAGTGCCTGGATGCCTGGAATGACTTGCCAGGGATGGTGGTGGAGGCTAAAACATTAGCAGTATTTAAGAGCCTCTTGGACAGGCACATGGATGAAAGAAAAATGGAGGGTTATGCAGTAGTGTTAGTACTTTTTTTAAAATAAGGATTATATGGGTCAGCACAACATGGAGGGCTGAAGGGCCTGTACTGAGCTGTAGTGTTCTATGGTTCTATGGATCTGTTCTGGGACCACTACACTTTGTGATTTTTATAAATGACCTGCATGAAGAAGTGGAGAGATGGGTTGGTAAATTTGCTGATGACACAAAGGTTGGGGGTGTTGTGGATAGTGTGGAGGGCTGTCAGAGGTTACAATAGGATGCAAAGCTTGGCTGAGAAGTGGCAGATGGAGTTCAACCCAGATAAGTGTGAGGTGGTTCAGTTTGGTAGGTCAAATATGATGGCTGAATATAGCATTAATGGTAAGATTCTTGGCAGTGTGGAGGATCAGAGGGATCTTGGGATCCGAGTCCATTGGACACTCAAAGCTGCTGACACTCAAACTGCTAAGGTGGTATATGGTACATTGGCCTTCATCAATCGTGGAATTGAGTTTAAGAGCTAAGAGCTAAGAAATAATGTTCCAGCTATAAGTAATCCAGGAAATTATAGGCCAGTAAGTTTGACGTCGGTGGTAGGTAAATTATTGGAAGGCGTACTAAGAGATAGGATCTACAAGTATTTGGATAGACAGGGACTTATTAGGGAGAGTCAACACGGCTTTATGCGTGGTAGGTCATGTTTAACCAATCTATTAGTGTTTTTCGAGGAGGTTACAAGCAAAGTGGATGAAGGGACGGCAGTGGAAGTTGTCTACATGGACTTCAGTAAGGCCTTTGACAAGGTCCCGCATGGGAGGTTAGTTAGGAAGATTCAGTCGCTAGGTATACATGGTGAGGTAGTAAACTGGATTAGACATTGGCTCAATGGGAGAAGTCAGAGAGTGGTAGTGGAGGCTTATCTGAGTGGAGGCCTGTGACTAGTGATGTGCCACAGGAATCAGTGCTAGGTCCATTGTTATTTGTCATCTATATCAATGATCTGGATGATAATGTGGTAAACTGGACCAACAAATTTGCTGCTGATACAAAGATTGACCTTTTCTCCTTGGAGCAATGGAGGATGAGAGATGACTTGATAGAGGTATACAAGATAATGAGAGGTATTGATCATGTGGATAGTCAGAGGCTTTTCCCCAGGACTGAAATAGCTAGCATGAGAGGGCATAGTTTTAAGGTGCTTGGAAGTAGGTACAGAGAAGATGTCAGGGGTAATTGTTTTTTTAAAAATATATGCTAAGTGGTGAGTGCGTGGATTGGGCTGCTGGCGGCAGTGGTGGAGGCGGAAACGATAGGGTCTTTTAAGAGACTCCTGGATGGCTACCTGGAGCTTAGAATAGAGTTCTAAAGTAGGGACACGCTCAGCACAGCTTTGTGCGCCACCGGGCCTGTATTGTGCTGTATATTTCTTCTGTATCTACAAATACTATTATTGTGTCAACAGTGAAACTGTGTCCTTAAATTCAACAGGATCATTATAGTTCTCATGGTGTGACTGCCACCCATCTCGCCTTCTCAACAGAAACACCACGGATGTGTTTCCTGAATGACACAAACAGATTAACAAACTGATTTACACAGAGTAGGGGGGAATCATCTGTTATCAGACCAGCTTGCTAGAGAGAAAATTTAATGACAGTCCTCATTAACCCAATTTCATTCTCCACCTTACCGATTCTCCAAGGCTGAACAAATGGAATCGATCCCAGATGAATATTCGATGATGAAAGCTGTTCTGGAAAAGATTTGGGAGCTCTGATCGCAGTAGCAATATTGGTGCTATTTTCATAAGCTGAAATAGAACTACAGATAAGGGAGAAATGAAACACCCACAACTCCATCAATAATCATAATGACCTTCACCTCAACTGAATATCACCTCAACTATATATCCCCATATATAGAAAGTAGAACTTTGCATGCATCCATTTGAGGGAATTATTATGCCAAAATACCAATGAAAGTCACTTATGGTCAACTTCCACATCAGACTGAATGTTAACATTAGGGCTGTGTTCTTCCTGAAAACTGTGTGAATATGGTCTATGTACCCAAATAGAGAGAGTCACAGTGGGAAAGTCCTTCCTGACAACGATCCTGTTCAGAGTTTCATCCTTTGCTCACGTCCTTCTTCCACCCATCTGCACTAGCAGGAAACAATGGGGTCAGATATCATCCAAATCCTGCTCATTGGGAGAGCAGCTCCTCTATGTTTGCATAAAGGTTTCCTTCGTGGTGGTGGTCACTGAATTTCCTCACCCCTCAGGGAAGAGGATGCAACCTTCCTCTAAGGTGGAGGATGGATGCAGGGCATTTAGATCACCTGATGGAAGGGAGTTGGCTACTAGGGAGGGCCCCTGGACTTCTTTATCTGTCAAAGCCACAAGCCCATTTGGGGGTGAAGGGGTTGCCATTCCACCCCAGGCAAAAAAGGCAAATTTGTTGTGACAATTAGTTTCTTGAAATCACCGGGACCTTCACTGCTCATTTATATAAACAACTTGAATGTTGGTGTACAAATCATGGTTTAGTAAGCTTGCAGATGACACCAAAATAAGTGGTGTTGAAGACAGTGATCAGAAATTAGAAGGATATTGATCAGTTAGATAAAGTAGACTATGGAATGGCAAATGGTGTTTAATTCAAATAAGTGGGAAGTACTGCATTGTGGAAAAGTCAAGCCATGGCAGACTTGCATGGTGAATGCTCAGGAGCTGGCAAAACTGAGGGATCTTCCATGAAAGTGGCAAACAGATAGGCAGGGTGGTAAAGGTGGACTTTAGCTTACTTGCTTTCATCATGACACTCAGTATATGAGTCAGCTTTGTTGCAATTGTTAAGACATCAATGAGGCTGCTACTTTGAGCATTGCCTACAGTTCTGGTGACATTTCAATAGGAAAGATGTCATTAAACTGGAAAGAATGCAAAAACAATTGAGGATGTTGTCAGGAATCAAGGGGACACATTATACACGTTAGGATTTTATTATTTGGAGCACATGAGACTGAAGGGTCACCAAATAGATTTATACAAAATATGATAAGGTTTATGCAGTTTTTCTCCCAGAGAACAGCAATCAAAATCTGATGGCATTGCTTCATGTGCGATGGAGAAGATTTAACAAGAGAGTTGAGGGCAACTTCGAGTGATGCATGTATGGAACAAGCTACCAAAAAAAGAGGTTGAAGTAGGTACATGAACATTTAAGACACAAGGACAGGTATATGGATAGGAAAGATTGAGAGGAATATGGGCCAAGCTGGACTAGCTTAGATGGGCAACATAGATAGCGTGGATTAACTTGGCTGCCAGGCCTATTTCTGAGCTCTATAATTCTTATGACATCAACACCTAAAGGCTTCCAAATGGAGCAGGGTGAAGGTGCCCCTTTGGGAAGTCTGGGAACATCTCTGGGTTTGATGTTATGGATACGTGGGGTTTGGGAGTTATCCATTTTCCCCTCAACTGCTATGGAGAGGACAATCAAAAATTGAAAGTAAGTCTCATATTCCACTTCAACCTGATGGTATTGACACCGAATTTTCCAATTTCAGGGAACATTCTCCCAATGTTCTTCTCTTCACATACATACACACTTACACACCATTCCACTTACTTCCATACTCCTTTTATTCACTTTTCCCAAGCCTTCCCAAACTGGTTCCATTTGTCCATCTTCTTCCCATCTGGTACCCTGCATCCCCTACCACCTTGACTCATCCCCTTTCGTACTGTAGACTTTCCTCTTCCCCCTTAGTCCTGGTGCAGGGTGACAGCTCCAAACACTGACTTGCAGCTTCTGCCTCCACAGATGCTACTTAACTATGATTCCTCAGTTGTTTAATTCCCCTACTACTTCTAGTGAAACAATTTCTTGCTCCAAATTCTCCGAATAATATTTCCAGGTATTAATTTAACTTCAATTATGAACATATGAAAATAATTCCTTACTGCTCACCTGAGCAGTTCTAAGTCTGTGATAATAACATAGATCTGATTTAAATCTCCTCTTGGCTTCCACTGATCCAAAAGACACAACCCAATTTAGACATAAATCTCTCTCATAACTAGAATTCTCTGGACAACACACACAAAATGCTGGTGGAACACAGCAGGCCAGGCAGCATCTATAAGCAGAAGCACTGTCGATGTTTCGGGCCGAGACCCTTCGTCAGGACTAACTAAAAGGAAAGATACTAAGAGATTTGAAAGTAGTGGGGGGAGGGGGAAATGCGAAATGATAGGAGAAGACCGGACGGGGTGGGATGAAGCTAAGAGCTGGAAAAGTGATTGGCGAAAGTGATACCGAGCTGGAGAAGGGAAAGGATCATGGGACGGGAGGCCTCGGGAGAAAAAAGGTGGGTGGGGGGGAAGCACCAGAGGGAGATGGAGAACAGGCAAACAACTAAATATGTCAGGGATGGGGTAAGAAGGGGAGGAGGGGCATTAACAGAAGTTAGAGAAGTCAATGTTCATGCCATCAGGTTGGAGGCAACCTGATGGCATGAATGAGTAGCCTCCAACCTGATGGCATGAATGGGTAGCCTCCAACCTGATGGCATGAATATTGACTTCTCTAACTTCCGTTAATGCCCCTCCTCCCCTTCTTACCCCATCCCTGACATATTTAGTTGTTTGCCTGTTCACCATCTCCCTCTGGTGCTTCCCTCACCCCCTCCTTTCTTTCTCCCGAGGCCTCCCATCCCAGGATCCTTTCCCTTCTCCAGCTCGGTATCACTTTCGCCAATCACCTTTCCAGCTCTTAGCTTCATCCCACCCCCTCCGGTCTTCTCCTATCATTTCGCATTTCCCCCTCCCCCCACTACTTTCAAATCTCTTACTATCTTTCCTTTCAGTTAGTCCTGACGAAGGGTCTCGGCCCGAAACATCGACAGCGCTTCTCCCTATAGATGCTGCCTGGCCTGCTGTGTTCCACCAGCATTTTGTGTCTGTTGTTTGAATTTCCAGCATCTGCAGATTTCCTTGTGTTTGCTCTTTGAATTCTCTGGCCTTAGTGACAACCTTGTAAGTTTCCTCTGCAGTGCTGTCACTTTTTCTACAGTGTGATAACCAGACCCGTCTGCAGTGCTTTTGCTGGGCCCTTACTCATTCTTGATCCAGGTACAACACAACCTCTCTACTCTCATATTCCATACCTCAGCCAGAAAAGAAGAGGACTTTCCTATCTCCAAAACCACCTTATCATCCAGTCTAAGAAAACTCAGCATGTACCATTGACCCTGAACAATTTTATAGATGCACCTATTCCAATGTATTACAGCTTAGTATGACAACTGCTCTATCATAGACCACAAGAAACAGATGAGAGTTGAACAACTGCATATCACCAAAAACAGCCTCCCTCCACAGACTCTGTCTACCCTTCTTCACTGCCTCAATAAAGCAGCCAACATAATCAAAAACACCACCCAACCTGAATACTCTCTCCTCCCCACCTCCCATCGAATAGAAAATGCAACAGCCTGTGAGTACATACCACCAGGCTCAAGGACAGCTTCTATCCTAATGTGGTAAGACTACTCAAGGACCTTTCGTGCAAGGAGCATTGTAGGAAAGGTGGATGAGCTTAGGACATGGAAATATGACATTGTAGCTATTAGTAAGATAGTTGCAGGAGGGGGAGGACTGGCAGATCAGTATTCCAGGGTTCCATTGTTTTAGAAATAATAGAATGGGAGGGATTAAAGTAGGAGGGGCAGCATTTCTAGTCAGGAAAAAAAGTCACAGCAGTGCTCGGACAGTACAAATTGAAGAGGTCATCTAGTGAGGCTTTATGGATTAGAAATGAGGAATAAGAAAGGTCTGACCATGTCAATGGGATTATATTATAGACCACCAAATAGTCTGTGGGATTTAGAGGAGCACATTTATTGAAAGATCACAGACTGCTGCAATAAACAGAAGATTGCAATAGTAGGTGATTTTAACTTTCTACTTATCGACTAGGACTCCCATAACGTAAAAAGGCTGGATGTGAAAGAGTTTGTCAAATGTGTTCAGTAAAGTTCCTTTAATCAGTACACATAAGTCCCAACTAGCTCTCCTATTAGGGAATGAGACAGGGCAGTTTGTGTAGGGGAACACTTTGCATCTAATGATCATAATGCCATCAGATTCAAGGTGATTATGGAAAAGGATAGGTCAAGTCCTTGGGCTGAGATTCTAAATTGGAGAAAGACCAATTTTGATAGCATCAGAAAGGTTCTGACAAGTGTGGATTGGGTCACGTTGCTTTCTGGCAAGTGTGTACTTGGTAAATGGGAGATCTTCAAAAGTGAAATTTTCAGAATAGAGTTTGTAAGTTCCTGTCATAAAAGGCTAAGGTAACCAAGTTTTTCTAAACCTGTTTTAGAGAGACATTGAGGCACTGGGTAAGTAGGAATAGGCAGGCAGAAACAAATGAGGTACTTGAGTACAAGAAATGCAAGAGAAAACTTATGAAGGAATCTAAGAGCTAAAAGCTACAAGGCTGATCTAGCAGACAAGGTGAAGGAGAATCCAGATATGTATTAAGAGCAGAAAGATAGCAAGGTACAAATCTGGTCAACGGTCAGAGTGGTAATCTATGTGTGGAGCCAAAAAGAGACGAGGGAGGTCTTAAATGGATTTTTTGCATCTGTATTTACTTGTGAGGCAGACATATAGCTGTGCAGCAATGTAACAGTGAGACCATGGACCATATACAAATTACAGGATGAGGAGGCATTTGCTGTCTTAAGGCAAATTAGGGTGGATAAATCCCCAAGGCCTGACAATGTGTTCCCCCGGACCCAGTGGGATGTTAGTGCAGAAACTGTAGAGGTGCCAGAGGATTGGAGCATAGATAATGTTGTTCTGTTGTTTACGAAAGGCTTAAAAATAAGCCAGGAAATGATAGGCTGGTGAACCTGACCTCAGTAGTGGGAAAGTTACTGGAAGGTATTCTAAGTGACAGGATATATAAGTATTTGGACAGACAAGGACCGCTTACAGATAGTCAACATGGCTTTGTGTTGCAAATCATGTCTAACCAATCCTACAGGATTTTGAGGAAGTTACCAGGAAAGTTGATGATAACATGGCAGTAGATGTTGTCTACATTGGCTTTAGCAAGACCAAGATTACGTAGTAAATTGGACTAGACATTGGCTTTGCAGAAGCTCAAGAGTGGCTGTAGATTGTTGCCTCCTTGACTGGAGGCCTGTGACCAGTGGTGTGCCACAAGGATCGGAGCTGGGTGTGTTGTTGTTTGTTCTCTTTATCAATGATCTGGATGATAATGTGGTAAATTGGACCAGCAAATTTGTAGATAACACCAAGATTGGGGGTGTAGTGGACAGCGAAAAAGACTATTAAAGATTGTAGAAGGATCTAGACCAGCTGTTAAAATTGCACACGGAATTTAATGCAGACAAGTGTGAGGTCTTGCACTTTAGAGGACCAACCAGGGTAGATCTTGCACGGTAAGTTGTAGGGCACTAGGAATATGGTAGAACAGAAGGATTTGGGATCTCTAAAGTGGAACCACAGGTAGACAGGGTAGTAAAGAAAGTTTTTCGCATATTGGCCTTCATAAATTAATGTACCAAGTACAGGAATTGGGATGTTATGCTGAAATTGTATAAGACATTGGTAAGACCTAATTTGGACTACTGTGTCCAATTTTGGTCACCCCACCTACAGGAAAGATGAAAATAAGATTTAGAGCATGCAGAAAAAACTTACAAGGATGTTGCCTGGACTTGAGGACCAGAATATAGGGAAAGGTTGAGGAGGTTAGGAGTTTATTCCCTTGAATTTAGAAGACTGAGAGGTCTGATAGAGGTAAACAAAATTATGATTAGTATAGATGGGGCAAATGCAAGCAGGTTTTTTTTCCATTGAAGTTGGGTGAGACTAGAACTAGAGATCATAGATTAAGAGTGAACAGTGAAATCTTTCACAGGACCTCTTCTTTCTTGAGCTTTATTTCCTATCACTTATTCATTAAACAGCTTTGGAATTTCCTCAACTTTACATGCCTATATTATTATAAGAACACCTTTCAGCTTCCTAATTTCAGTTTTAAATATACCCTGCAACACCTGCATTCTTCCAGATTGTGATAGGCTCTTGTTGCCATAAAACTTCCTTTTTGCCACATTCTACCCCGAATATCCATCAAATCCATCAAGATCAACACTTAGTGAATGTATTAATTTATAATAACAGCATATTTGGTCTGAACCATAACTGTTTCCTCCACAACTGCTCTGACAGTGATCTCATTATCTTGGCTGAGCAAGTGATCTTGCCCCAAGTTATAAGTATTCCATGTCACTGCTTTGTTTAACTGAATTCTGCCCCTGCCTTTCATTTCTCTCTGTTGTCCATTCCACTTGTTCAAGTTCATTCAAACCAAGTCCCTTCCCACTCCCATCATGATACTTGACACGACCCATTAAGATATTCTCTGGAATATAGGCTTTGCTTCTTGTGTTCCCTTTTCTGCTGTGCCAGTTAATGTTACAATTGTTACCTTGCTTTTTTTTTGTGTACTTCGCAGAAATTTTTCTACACAATTTTTTGTAATTTGTTTTCTGCTCCGAACAATCCAACTATTCTTTCAAGGTAACTTTTAACGTGGGGTAAGATTCTCAGTCCTCCAAGAGGACCATAACCTTGTCGTGGTTTGGAGGCTTGCATATCTTAATGAGCTGGAGCTAGCTTGGCTGGAGTCACAGGCTTTATGCTTTTGGCTCTTGGTAGGGTTATCTATGCCAACAAGTCAAAGGATAGATAATCACTGGTTCTCCAGGTTCAGGGGTGCAAGCACAGGGCTAACAATCCTGACTGGTAAAACAAAATCGCTACAGAAACACCAATGAAGAATCCTTCTGCATATGAGTGCAACAGTATTCCTGAGTCTCCACCCGGTGACTTGCATGACTGACAGTAGTGAAAACCGAGTGGAAGCCCTGAAAACCGACTGAAATGGAGGACCTTCACTGCTGCTCTAAATTCCAGCAGCATAGCAGCCAGTAAGTAAGACTCTCAGTATGATTTTACACTGAAATAATTAAGACTGGAAGCTGTTTTGTTCCACATCATCACTGTTGAGCTTTCTAAAAAACGATAGCTACCTGGTTTTGATGCAGTTTTTGTTCAGGTTGGTGTAGCCATAGATGAATGTGCCAGAGGATTCTGCTTCATCTTCAAAAGATCAGTTATAAAGGTAAATTAAACAGTAACAAGGTTAGTGGAAAAATCAAGAGCATGAATACATTGTCACAGATCAAGTGCACTGTGAACAATGGCGATATTGATCATATATAAACATAATCAGGAAAAGGAGCTGGTTACCTGCCCTCTCAAGCCCGTTCTCCCATTCTATAAAATTAACTACATTCCCATCTACCTACAGTAATCCTTCACATCTCCCTCTACCTTAGAAATATTCAGAGTCTTATTTTCAGTGCCCTTTAAGGAAGTAAGTGTCCAAAGACTCTCACCAATCCAAGAGAGAAAAACAAACATTACCTTAAACCCATGGCTTCTTTAACAGTAAGTTCCAGTTGTAGTTGTAAGTTCCAGTTCCCCATTAAGCGAAAACACAATCCTTGAATCCTCCCTGTTGAGACTCCTCAGAACCTGGGATGCCTCAGTCGAGTCTCCTCTTATTCTGTGAGACTTCAACAGTTACAAACACATCCTCTCCAACCTATCATTAAATAACCCACCCACTCCAGCTATCACAGAAGTACAGCAGGGAAATGTAACCTTCAGCCCAGTCAGTATCAACCATTCATTTACACTAATCCTACTGATATCAGTCTAATAAACCTCTCAGCTACTTCCAACACATTAATATCACTCCACAACAAAGATTTTGCTTCCTGAATACTTGTGGGTATATCTTATGAATTTTGGGCTCTTAATCATGAATATCACAATGAAATCACCCTGTTACACACCTAATTTTAAAAATTGCCTACATTTCTTATTTCAATTCATAACTCAAGTCAATTAAAATGTTGCCCACAATGAAAACTTTAAAATTTCCTATCTTGTCTAGGCATGCCTGGACATGCTTAGGCAGGACAGGTTTTATTGTCATTCCCCCCAAGCCTTATGGTATATTGGACTACAACATTCCCATTTTTTGACCATCTGTCCCTTTTTTAAAAAAAAAACAAGGCTGAGTTGTTAGCTCAATGTTCAGCCCAGCACAGAAGGAAAGTGTACAAGGAGCCAGCCGGATTCACACCTGGGACCACTCGCCTTAAAGTCTGGTGCTGATGCCACATCACCACTGGCTGGCCAAGGACAGATTTTAGAAAAACTAAAGGAAGCAAGAGGCAGAGAGTGAAGTAGTAAAGGCATCTCGGAGAGAAGCCATTTTTTTTAACTGATCAGGGAAAAGAGGCTAGATTGCACAGGCACATGATGTAGCGCGCCAAATGTTTAAAAAAAAAGACCACCATATACAGCGGCCATCGTCGGAGTGGACTGAATCAGAGTGGGATGGCTTCAGCGTGAACAGGCAGAGGTGAGGGTAGGTTCCGATAAGTTTTGTTCTGTTTAGAGTAGAGGGAATGCCAGGCAGGATATGAAATGCTATTCTTGCACAATGTGGGAAGTCAAGAAGACCTCCAGTGTCCCTGACAACAACACCTACAAGAAGTGCATCCAACTGCAGCTCCTAACAAACCGTGTTAGGGAACTGGAGCAGGAGCTGGATGACCTCTGGATCATTCGAGAGAATGAGGAGTTTACAGGTAGTAGTTACAGGGTGGCAGTTACGCCAAAGGAGCAGCGCACAGGTAAGGTTGTAAATTGGAGAAGGGCCAATTTTGTGGAAATGAGAAAGGATCTAGGAAGAGTGGATTGGGATAAGCTGTTTTCTGGCAAGGATGTGTTCAGTAAGTGGTCGGCCTTCAAAGGCGAAATTTGGAGAGTGCAGTTTGCATGTTCCTGCCAGGATTAAAGGCAAAATTAACAGGCATAGGGAACCTTGGTTTTCAAGTGATACTGGCGATCTGGTTAAGTAAAAGAGAGGTGTATAGCAGGTATAGGCAACAAGGAACAAATGAGGTACTTGAAGAGTATAGAAAATGTAACTAAAGAAGGAAATCAGGAAGGCAAAAAGAAGACATGAGGTTGCTTTGGCAGATAATGTGAAGGTAAACCCAAAGGGTTTCCACAAGTATATTAAGAGTAAAAGGATAGTAAGGGACAAAATTGGTCCCCTAGAAGATCAGAATGGTCATCTATGTGTGAAGCCTCATGAGATGAGGGACATCTTCAACAGCTTTTTTTGCATCAGTATTTACTCAGGAAACTGGCATAGCTTACATGGAAGGAAGGGAAGCAAGCAGTAGTGTCATGGAACATATAGAGATTAGAGGAGGTGCTTGCTGCCTTACAGCGAATGAAGGTAGATAAATCCTCCGGGCCTGACGTGATATTTCCTTGGGCCTTGAGAGAGACTAGTGTAGAAACTGCAGGGGTCCTGGCAGAAAGATGTCCTTAGCCACGGGTGCACTGCCAGAGGACTGGAAGGTATCTCATGTTGTTCCGTTGTTTAAAAAAAGGCTCTGAAAGTAAACCAGGTAATTACAGACCGGTGAGCCTGACATCAGAAGTAGGTAAATTATTAGGTGTTCTTAGGTGTTTGGATATACAAGTATTTGGACAGCCAAGTGCTGATTAATGATAGTCAGCATGGCTATGTGCGTGGTAGATCATGTTTAATGAATCTTGTAGAGTTTTTTTGAGGTGGTTACCAAGAAAGTAGATGAAGGAAAGGCTGTGGATGTTGTCTACATGGACTTTAGTAAGGCCTTTGACAAGGTCCCACATGGGAAGTTAGTTCAGAAGGTTCAGACACTAGGTATCCATGGAGAGGTTGTAAACTGGATTCGAAATTGGCTGTGTGGGAGAAGACAGAGAGGTAGTGGATGATTGCTTCTCAGACTGGATGCCAGTGACTAATGGTGTGCCTCAGGGATCTGTGCTGGGACCATTGTTGTTTGTTGTCTATATCTATGATCTAAATGATAATGTGGTAAATTGGATCAGCAAGTTTGCTGATGACACTAAGATTGAAGGTGTTGTGGACAACGAGGAAGGATTTCAAAACTTGCAGAGGGATCTGGACAAACTGGAAAACTGGGCCAGAAAATGGCAGATGGAATTTAATGCAGACAAGTGTGAGGTGTTGCATTTTGGAAGGACAAATCGAGGTAGGACATACACAGTAAATGGAAGGGCACAGAGGAGTGTGAAGGAACAAGGGGATCTGGGAGTTCAGATACATAATTTGCTGAAAGTGGTGTCACAGGTAGACAGGGTTGTAAAGAAGGCTTTTGGCATCTTGGCATTCATAAATCAAAGTACTGAATATAGGAGTTGGGATGATATGATGAGGTTGTATAAGATATTGCTGAGGCTTATGATATCCCTCAAAGTTCAGTACTTTGGAGTGTTGTGTGCAGTTCTGGTCACCTGACTATAGAAAGGCTATCAGTAAGACTGAAAGAGTGCAGAGAAGATTTACTAGAATTTTGCCAGGTCTTCAGGAGTTGAGTTACAGGGAAAGTGAACAGGTTAGGACTTTATTCCTTAGAGCGTAGAAGAATGAGGGGGAAATTTGGCAGAAGTTTACAAAATTATGAGGGGTATGGACAGAGTAAATGCGAGTAGGCTTTTTCCACTTAGATTACGAGAGATAAATGAGAGGACATGGCTTTAGGGTGAAAGGGGAAAGGTTTAGGGGAAACATTGTGTGGAACGGGCTGCCTCCTGACGTGGTAAATCCGGGCTCACTCTTAAGTTTTAAGAATAAATTGGATAGATACATAGATTGGAGAGGTCTGGAGGGTTATGGACTGGGTGCAGGTCAACAGGACTAACGGAATAAAGTTTTGGCAGACTAGAAGGGCCAAATGGCCTGTTTTCTGTGCTGTAGTGTTCTATGGTTCTATGGACCAGGGGACTTGTTCATTTAATATACATTGTCAATTTTTCTACTTACTCCTTTTATCAATTTTTACCAACCATCCTTCTGAGATTTTACTGGCATTCTCTTCATCAGTTACACCAGTTTTACCTCCCTCCCCTCTTTGCTGTGGTATCCATTCAGAAGGCAAAGAAATTGGGAACTGTTTCATACAAGGATTAATATGGATAGGCAAATATTTAATGGAGAGGATTGATAGGTAATGCTGAGACAGAAGAAAACAGAAACAAATTGAGTGAAGGACAATCAAAGTATACTCAACACCAACCTTTGTCCCAGTCTTCCTCAGGGGGAGGACACTGCCATGAACTTTGAGGGATATCATAAGGCTTTCCTTGGGCATTGAAAACTGTGAATTGAGGGAAGCAATGAACACATCTTACATTTCAATATGTCAGTTTCAGAATTACCCCAATATTCACACAACAATATCTACAACCCCACAGAGACACCAAACACCAGAGTTGGCACCCTGATCTAAACCATCAAACATGATTCAAATCAATTCAGCCTAAAGGGGCTTTACATAAAAACCATAGGACACCTTTCTCAGCACCCAGATTATTCAACCCATGCAATCAAAACACCAAACACACCCAATGTGACACATTTACAGCAAGCACCTTAGTACGTAACCCAGACAGCATGCTGATCTCCGTGCCTCTGCAAGCAAACTCTAATTCACAAACTGCAATCTAAAATTATCTGACTAAATTTATAATACATTCCCTTGTAATATTAGTTATAGACAAGAGACTGCAAATTTGGGAAGAACCAATGACTAGAGGAATGCACTGTTTGAGCAACATTTTGGGTCATGACTGTGCATGGCATCCAGATCATCACTCTGCCTCCACAGATGCTGCCTGATCTACTGAATCCCTCCAGCTTGTTTTGTAATTTTAGTTTAAATTTAATTCCAACTTCCCTGCCCCAATGTATAATAGCATCACTCTTCTTACCAAACTCTTCCTCAATGACCTTCTTGTCCACACAATTCATGATATGATGCATCATTTCCGCTTTTGGGATACAGTGTCTTGCATTGAATGGACAGGACTCTAACTTCCGAGCTATGTCAGGGAAATTCTTACAAAGCCAGAATAAGAATAAAAAAAATTATTTGGAGACCATTTAATTAGATGCAAAATACAGTACATACATATGCTTCCTGCTTGTTTCACCTTTGAGTCACTATTTTATATACATTTAAGATTATAAATTCGTTTGGTAACGCCAGATTGAAATCTTCATCAAATAATATAACATTAAAACACCAAAGGTAGCAAACAAATTACATTAAACATCTCTAATCACCATAGAGGAATAAGACAGTGCAATATTGACAGATGTCCAAAAGCTTGGAGGTAGGCTTGAGGAGGAAACAAATATATGATGAATTATCAAATGTATATAAACAGCCAGATCCCTCAATAACACTGTTTTCCAAACTGCAGCATCTGTCAGTAAAGCAGTTCAACACAATCCACAGATATTTCACAAAATGATTTGAAAATGAAGAACGTACATTTAAGTTTGGTTTCAAATTAAAAAGACACACACACACACACACACACACACACACACACACACACACACACACACACACACACACACACACACACACACACACACACACACACACACACACACACACACACACACACACACACACACACACACACACACACACACACACACACACACACACACACACACACACAGTGTGAATAATAAGACCGCTTTGTTTGGTGCATGAGTAACTAAAGCTCGAAAAATATCAGTCAGGAAGATAACTGAGAGAAGTCAAACCAAAACATTTCGCTCAGAAATTCTCGCTTGGTTCTGCAAACCACTCTGTATCTGCTGTTATTTGGTCACTTACACAAGACCTTTACTCTAGATACAAAGACAATTCAATTGGAGAACATAACTTAAAATGCTGGAGGAACTCAGCAGGCCAGTCAACATGTATGGAGAAAGTACAGTCAATGTTTTGGGCTGAAGCCCTTTGGCAGGACTGGAGAAAAAAAGCTTAAAAAGTGGGCTGAAGGGAGAGAGAAGCACCAGGTGATAGGTAAAACCTGGAGGGGGAGGGATGAAGTAAAGAGCTGGGAAGTTGATCGTTGAGATGAGGTGAGAGAGGGAAAAGAGGATGGGAAATGGAGAAGGGGTGTTGGGGGGCATTACCAGAAGTTTGAGATATCAATGTTCTTTGGAGCGTAGAAGGTTGAGGGGGGACTTGATAGAGGTATTTAAAATTATGAGGGGGATAGAGTTGACGTGGATAGGCTTTTTCCATTGAGAGCAGGGGAGATTCAAACAAGAGGGTATGAGTTGAGAGAGGGGGAAAAAGTTTAGGGGTAACACGAGGGGGAACTTCTTTACTCAGAGTGGTAGCTGTGTGGAACGAGCTTCCAGTAGAAGTGGTAGAGGCAGGTTTGATTTTGTCATTAAAAAAAAGAATTGGATAGGTATATGGACAGGAAAGAAATGGAGGGAGTAAAGGGAGAGGAAATGGGCTGAGTGCAGGTAGGTGGGACTAGGTGAGAGTATTCATTCGGCATGGACTAGAAGGGCCAAGATGGCCTGTTTCCGTGCTGTAATTGTTATATGGTTAATGTTCATGCTATCAGGTTGGAGGCTATCCAAATGGAATTCAAGGTGTTGTTCCTCCAGTCCAAGTGTGGCCTCATCACAACAGTGGAGGAGGCCGTGGACAGACATACCGGAATGGGAATGGGAAGTGGAATTAAAATAGGTGGCTACTGAGAGATTCCGCTTGTTCTGGCAGAGCGCAGATGCTCGGCGAAGCTACACCTGCCCCTACACCACCATTCTGAGCCCTGAACAGTCCTTCCAGATGAGGCAACAATTCACCTGTGAGTCTGTTGGGGGTCATTTGCTGTATTCAGTGCTCCCGGTGTGGCCTCCTGTACATTGGTGAGACCTGACGTAGATTAGGTGACCACTTCACCGAGCATCTCCGCCAGAACAAGCCAGATCTCCCAGTGGCTGCCCATTTTAATTCCTCTTCCTATTCCGATATGTCCATCCTCCTCCACTGTTGTGACAAGGCCACACTTGGGTTGAAGGAGCAATACCTTATATCCTATTTGGGTAGCCTCCAAACTTATAGCATGAACATCGATTTCTCAAGCCTCTGGTAATGCCCCCCAACTAACCCCCTTCTCTATTTTCCATCCCCTTTTCCCTCTCTTGCCTCATCTCAACAATCAAATTCCCAGCACTTTACTTCATCCCTCCCCCTCCAGGTTTCACCTATCACCTGTGTTTCTCTCTCCCTTCCCCCAACCTTTTGAACCAGCATTTTTTCCTCCAGTCCTGCCAAAGGGTTTTGGTCCAAAACGTCATCTGTAGTTTTTTTCCCCCATAGATTGTGCCTGGCCTGCTGCATTCCTCCAGTATTTTCTGTGTCGCTCAGATTTCCAGCATCTGCAGATTTTCTCTTGCTTCTGGAGAACATAACCTGATTAGTAATACTAATCACCTTTATAATGATCAACTGAAATGGGAAATATCACAAATCTATGTATATAACCAAACTTCTCTTAAATGTTACAATCAAACCTACAACCATGACTTCCACTGGCAGGTTGTTCCACACTTGCGATATCCTCAGTGAAGAACTGCTCCTCTCAGTTTCTCCTTAAATATTTCACATTCACCATTAACCTATGGCCTCTATGTCTACTCTCACACAACCTCAGTGAACAAAGTCTGCTTTAATCTACCCTACCTATACCCCTCATAATCTTGTACAGCTCTATCAAATCACCTTTAATTCTCCTGCACTCTAAGGAATGAAGTCATAACATACTTAATCTTTCCCTGTAGCTCAAGTCCTGGCTTTTTGGCCCATGATGTTGTATAGAACATAGAATAGTACAGCACATTACAGGCCCTTCAGCCCACAATATTGTGCCGACCCTCAAACCCTGCCTCCCATATAACCCCCCACCTTAAATTCCTCCATATACCTGTCTAGTAGTCTCTTAAACTTCACTAGTGTATCTGCCTCCACCACTGACTCAGGCAGTGCACTCCACGCACCAACCACTCTGAGTGAAAAACCTTCCTCTAATATCCCCCTTGAACTTCCCTCCCCTTACCTTAAAGCCATGTCCTCTTGTACTTAGCATTGGTGCCCTGGGGAAGAGGCGCTGGCTGTCCACTCTGCCTATTTCTCTTATAGTAGTATAGAATTATTGAACTCTACAGTACAATACAGGCCCTTTGGCCCTAATAGTTCAGCATGGACTAGAAATCTGCCTAGTCCTATCAACCTGCACCCAGACCATAGCCCTCTATAACCCTCCCATCCATGTACCTAATCAATTTTTTCTTAAATGGTGAAATCGAACCCACAACCATCACTTCTGCTAGCAGCTTGTTCTATCGTTTCACCACCCTCTGAGTGAAGTTGATCCTCCTCACGTTCCCCTGAAATATTTCACCTTTCATCATTAACGCACAACCTCTAGTTCTAATCTCACCCTACCTCAATGGAAAAGCCGACCCTACCCAAATCCCTCAGAATTGCAATACCTTTCTCTCCCATCATTCTTCAATGCTCTAGGAAATAAAGTTTAATCTATTCAACCTTTTTCCTGTAACTCAAGTTGTAGCAATATCCTTGTAAATTTTCTTTGCAGTTTTTCAATCTTATTGAGATATTTCCTGGAAGCAGGCAACCAAAATGCACACAATGCTCCAAATCAGGCCTCTCGATGTCTTATAGTTCAACATAACATCCCAACTCCTAGACTTACTATTTTGTTTTGAGGGCCAATGTGCCAAAAGCCATCTTTACGACCCTATCTACCACTGACACCCCTTTGATGGAATATAGATCTAAACTCCCGCATCCCTCTGTTCTACTGCATTCCTCAGTGCCCTTCCATTCACCATTCAAGACCTACCCTGGCTTGTCCTCCCAAATGCAACAGCTCACATTTGTCTGCATTAAATTTCATCTGCCATTTTTTCCAGCCCATTTTCCCAGCTGGTCCAGACTATGATAGTCTTCCTCACTGTCCACTACGCCCACAATCTTTGTGTTATCCACTAATTTGCTATTCAGTTTACCACATACTCTACTGTGGCACCTGCTATTTCTGCACAGGGTCCAAGGGAATGGTAGGACACTCCTCAATGCCCTACCATTGACTCTGCATTCCTACCCTATCTTCCCAAAATTTAATACCTCACACTTGTCTGCATTAAATTCTATCTGCCCTTTTTCCAGCTTATCCAGACTTGTGCAGTTACCACATTACTGTCCAGATCATTGATATACAACAACTGTACTGACCCCTGCAGCACACAACTAGTTACAGGCCTCCAAAGAGGCAACCATCTGCTACTACTCAATGGCTTCTCCTGCGACGCCAATGTTGAATCCAATTTGTTACATCATCTTGAAAACCAAGTGACTGAATCTTCTTGACAGCCTCCCACTTGACCTTACGAGGGGGCTTGCTAAAGTCCATGTAGACACCATCCACTGCCTTTCTTTCATCAACTTTCCTGGTAACCACTCTTGAAAAACTTAGATTGATTAGACACAACCTACCATACACAAACCCACGTTTACTATCCCTAATCATGCCCTGTCTATCCAAATACTTGTATATCCAGTCCCTTGGAATACCTTCCAATAATTTATCCACAACTAACATCAGGCTCTCTAGCCAATTATTTCCTGACATATTCTTGGATCCTTACTTGAACAATGTAACAGCTTTAATTGATAACTTCCAGATTGGTCAGGCCATCAAAGGTTATGGCAAGAAAGCAGGTGTATGAGGTTGAGTGGATCTGAGATCAGCCAGGAAGGAATGGCAGAACAGACTTGATGGGCTGAGTGGCCTAATTCTGCTCGTATTAGCTATCCTCCATTCCTCTGGCAAAGGATGTTTTAAATACCTCTGCAGAGACCCATGCAATTTTTGTACTAGCCTCAGACAGGTGAATTTAAAAATCTAATGGCTTGTCGAAAGAAGCTGGCCCATAGCTTGTTGGCTTTGGCTTTAACGCTGCAGTACCATTTGTCAGACAGCAGCAACTGAAACAGTTTTCATTTGGGGTGACTGGAGTCCCCGATGATCTTCCAGGCCTTCTTTCTGCTGTTGCTGCTATAAATGTACTTAATGAAGGCAAGTTCACATCCAGAAGCACTCCAGCAATCAAGGTTGGCGTAATTCCCGTAGCAGGCGGTGATACAGTCAGTCAGTATGCTCTCAATGGTGCCTCACAAGAAGGTCTTGAGGATTTGGGGGCCCATGCCAAACTTCTTCAGTCACCTGAAGGTGGAAGAGTTGTTGTGCTTTTTTTTTGCCACATAGCTAGTGTGTACAGTCCAGGTGAGATCCTCGGTGATGTTTATCCCAAAGAACTTGAAACTGCTCTCAACTACACACACATTGATGTTAATCTTTTGTTTTTTTGGACATTGAGGGAGAGGTTATTATCCTGGCGCTACTATGTCAGGGTGTCAACCTCTCCTCTGCAGGCTGTCTCATTACCGCTAGAAATAAGGTCAAAGTTGCGTCATCTGCAAATTTGTTCAGCAGATTGGAGCTGTGTATGGCAGTACAGTCGTGGGTGTAAAGGAAGTAGAGGAGGGGATTCAGAACACAACCCTAGGGACATCTATGTTGAGGGTCAGAGGTGAAGGCAGCCATCCTTACCACCTGTCAGCGATCCGATAGGAAGTCTAGGATCCAGCTGCACAAGGTGGGGTATAGGCTGAGATCTCTGAGCCTCCTGTCAAGTCTGAGGGAATTATGATGTTAAATGCTGAACTGTAGTCCAGCAACAGCATTCCCTCTTCTCCAGGTGAGGTCAGTGTGTAGTGCTGTGACTATGGTGTCATCGGTAGACCTGTTCTGTCAGTAGGTGAATTGTAGGAGGTCCAATGTGGGTGCCAGCATGCTACAGAGGTCAACTTTAACCAGCCTCTCAAAGCATTTGCTTATAATTGAGCAGAGTAAGACAGGCGCCCTATCATTCAGGCATGCTACCTTGGTTTTCTTAGGTACAGAAGGGCACTACACACTGGGAGAGGGAGAGATTAAAAATGTCTGTAAACCCACTGCCAGCTGTTCAGCGCTGGGATGTCGTCCAGCCCTGCTTCCTTGCGGCTGTTGACGTTGGAATGTTCTATGTACCTCAGCCTCAGAGAATACCACCGTGCAGGTCTCACTGGCAGCTCACCTTGGGGATTCAGTCCTATCAATCTCAAATCAAGCATAAAAACATCAAGCTCGTCCAGGATGAAGTGGCAAAGTTGGCTGTAGTGCTGTGTTTCCTCTTGAGGTGCATGATGGTGAGCAGTCCTTGCCAAACTGCATGTGTCATTGTCGTTGAGTTGTGTCTGGATATTGTCGTTGCCATTTTGCCACCTTGATGGCTCTACATAAATCATAGTGGCATCTCTTAAGATCAGAAAATATCTACCACACACTTCCTTTTCTCCAACTCTTGATAAACTGTGGTTAACAAAGGATAACCTCACTCAAGAGTTCAAGATCCCAGTTCTGAAGTAATGTTGCACTGAATGGAGATGCTGCCTTTCCAACAAGACATTATTAGGAAGTGATTCTGCTCTCTTAGCATTCCATTGTACCTTTTCCAAGAGTAGAGGAGCCAATTTTCTTCTTCAAACAATACCACTGAACAGAGTATTATTGGCTTACCACAAGATACAGGAAAATTAGGCCATTTGGCCCATCAAGTAAGCTCCACCATTTCCCACCATAGATTCTGACAGGGATCCACCATCTGATCCATTTTTCCTCTCAGACCCAATCTCCTGCCTTCTCCCTGTATCCATTCACGTCTTGAACAATCAAGAATCTATCAACTTCTGCCTTAAATATAAATACAGACTTGGTCTCCACAACTGCCTGTTCTAAATGAATGCTCCTCTGGTCCTAAACTTCCTCCACTCTAGGAACGTCCTCTCCACATCCACTATATGTAGGCCTTTCAACAATGAGATTCCCTCTCATTCTTCGCCCAGAGCCATCAAACACTCCTCAGATGACGTCTTTCATTCCCAGAACTTTTTTCATGAACTTCTTTTGAACCCTCTCCAATGTCAGCTCATCCTTTCTTAGATAAGGAACGCAAAACTGCTCACAATACTCCAGTAAGGCCTCACCAGTGCATTATTACATTCTAGTTGTCTTGAAATGAATGCTAACATTGAATTTGGCTTCCTCACCACCAACTCAACCTGCAAGTTAAATCTTTAGTGAATCCTGTACAAGGACTCCCAAGTCCTTTTGCACTTCAGATTTTTGAATTTCATTCCCGTTTAGCAAATAGTCTATATTTTTATTCCTTCAAAGTGTATTACCATACACTTCCTAACTATTCTTTGTCCACTCTCCTAATCTCCTAATTTTTGCTCTATTTTATGTCCTTCCTTTTGCATTAATGTTGACTTTGACTTCCCTTGCCTGGAAGTAGAATACTACTATTTATTTGCGATATATCCACCTTGCGCATTCTGAATTGCTCCGAGAAACTCCAGCCACTGCTGCTGTGCTGTCATCCCAGATGGTGTTTTCTTCCAATCAATTTTGGCCAGCTCCTCTGTTATGCTTCTGTAATTCCACTTATTACATAATACTTATACACCCGACTCTATCTTCTCCGTCTCAAACTGCAGTGAATTGGATCACTGTCTCCCAAGTGTTCCTTTACCTTCAGTTCCACAATCAAATCCGGTTCATGACACAACACCCAGTGCAGAATTGCCTTTCCATTTATGGGCTTAACTCAAGCCACCTTGCAGCCATTCTATAAACTCACTCTCTTGGAATCCTGCAACAACTTGATTTTCCCAATTTCCCTGCATATTGAAATCCCTTAACTATCATAACATTGTCCAACTGAGATGCTTTTGCTATATCTCATTGTACAAGTAGTCCCCGAGTTACGAACATCCGACTTACGGACAACTCCTACTTACGAACCGAGGAAGGAGAACACCGTCCGCCATTTTAAGTTGCTGCCGTTGATGCTGTGTTGGGTGTTTAGCTTTGTATTTGGCTTAAATTTTTCTTAGTAAGATTCACCCTGATCCCGCCTCCCCATTGTGGTCGGCTGGTGGCGCAGTGAAATCAGCACCGAGCTGGAGAACGGAGGTTCCCAAGTTCAATTTAGTGACAGACCGCTCCCCTGCTGGGTTGATGTCGATCCAGTGACTCCTGTACCATCCGTGCCAGGCTGATGTCGAGCATGCAACTCGACCTTGTAAAAAAACACTGCCACCTCCAGTTTAAATTCCCACATGGAATATTGTGGAGGATCAAATACCCAAACCCAGCACAGCCCCCACTTATCCCATTTAACCTGTCTCAGTGCGGTGGAGTTTAGAACCCGGGGAATTCAGTACGCTGGTCCTTAGGACCCAGCGGACCTCGGGAGCCGGCGCAGCTCCGGACCCGCCGCCCGCAGTGTTTCTGTTCCATTGACAGGAAGTGATTGCAATTGAAAATAAAGTGGAAATAATAAAGCATTTGGAAAGAGATGAAACACCAGCGGTCATTTTAAAAGTGTTAGGCTACAGTTGGTCAACGATCAGAACAATTTTAAAGGATGACGGATAAAGTGAGAATAATGGAGCATGTGAAATGCCCTGCCCGATGAAAGCTACGATTA